>NC_051286.1:13918270-14518270 GCF_015220745.1 Sebastes umbrosus
CAATCTCAGCAGCAATGGTGTTGAATCATTAACGATGACCTGAGGCTCCTCCCATCACACCAGGTAGAGGTATACAGGCAGGAGGAAGAGGAGGAAGAGGAGGAGGAGGAGGAGGAGGAGGATGGACTGGAGAGATAAAGCTGAAGTTGGGGTGTAAAAATCATGCTTAAATTCCTAAAATACACATTTTTTGTGTGTGATTTCAATACATTATTGTTGTCTCTCAAACAATGAATCTACGTATTGTGTTGTTTTTTTTATTTCTGTGACATTTAGCAGTGATATATTATTGCCTGCTGACGTATTAAGACAAATACCTGAGTGGAGGCGTAAGTAAACAATGAGAAAGTCATTGTAAAATATGACAGAAAGGAGGAAGTGAATTGAAACACTTTCTTCCACCTTGATATTTTTATAAACCGAGGACAAAAGAACAGTTTTTCCAAAGACAATCTCTTTACAGTGTGATCACAGAGAGCGCCTTCACATAACTGACAGGGAAATTATCAAAGCTGAGGGCAACCAGGACAACTCTGATTAGATCTGCCGGAGTTCGAGAGTGCCCACTTCATTAGGTTCTCATTTTTCCACAGCGTAAATGCCACTGGATGTTTTCCAGGCCGCAGCGTCATTAAATGAATCTAAATGAGGCTGAAGGGTTCGCATTGTGACAGAGGGTGTGGGCCTTTATTGTTCGCAGTTAATTATTGATACCGTGCCTGGTTAATCAACGACATTAACGACCCCGCAGACCAGAGATAAAAAGGTTCTCGGATTGCAGCTGTGGAACCGGAGGGAGCTCGGTGACAGGCGGCGCTTGTGACGTGTTATGACATTTTTCCATTATAGGACCAACACTGTGATACCTGTTAATCACAACAAACCCAGGATGGATTACGGGTTGCTATGGACCTTTTCATTGCCATTCTGTTGCTAGGGGCAACAGCTTTGGTCCAAGTTTACTTCCTGTCAGCTACTGCATTAAAGTGGCAGTAGGCCGTTTATTTTTTGGCATCAAAAATTCCATAATAACCTTTCAGAATAATTGAATTGTTAATTAATTATTAAATATGTAATAATTGAAAAGTGTTCTGAGAGATAACTAGACTTCTGCACCTCCTCATGGCTCTGTTTTCAGGCTTTAAAAATACTAGCCCGTGACGGGAGACTTTGGTTAATCACAGGTAATTTCAGAGAGAGCATTCCTATTGGCTGTGCTCCGGCTGGTGGGCAGTGCTTGGTATTTCTTCAACTGTTCTCAACATGGCTGACGGGTCACAAACTTTCTGATTTTACAGCTTAACAGTACACTACAAGATGTTTCTGAAAACATTTGAGGCATAAATAGGCATTACAGTAACATAATATTGATTCATATTTGATCAGTGCTGCCTAGTTTGACCGTTTGATCGGAGCTTAGGAGTGATTGACAGCTGCTCAGAGACGGCAGACTCCAGCTCGGCTCTGATTGGTTGTTTTCCTCCGGTCTGTGAAATCTTGCAGATGCCGTTAGGAGCACCAGAGGACACCGGAGGACACAGAGGCACATGGGTTTTTTCAGATTACCTTTCTCATGCACTACTGTCAGGATATAGTGACCTTTTTTTAATCAGATTTTCTCCATTTCTACCTACTGCTGCTTTAACAAACATTGCAACAGGAAATATAATAAGGGCCCATTTAGATTGTTTATGTTGTCAAATATGAGAAGGTCTATTGACCACAGACACCGATGCGAATGAGTTCATTTTATCTTCAGTTTACAATCACTTCCAGATGTAAAATCATAAAACTGAGATTAAAATCTGTATCATTGTCATTCTTTAATTCAAGTGTAATTCAACAAACAAAAACTCAAATAGATAGTCCATAATGCCCAAAGTTCTTTCAGGTGAAGAGAGTAACAATCTTAACTGATATTGCAAACACAGCTCATAAAGAAGAGAAACTGAAAACAACCAAAAAGCATTTGTCCATTAAGAAATACACAGCAATTAAAAGGCAAGTGAAAGTGGTGAAGATCTGCAAAGAGCTGATGAGCAAATACACTCAATATGCCAACAATTAGCAACATTTGCTGCTATAATCTTGATCTGAGAGTCAAACAGCTGTAGCTTCTGGTAAATAATGACATAAATGAATAATACCTTGGTATTGGTATTTTTAAAATGGTGTGGTTGTATCATCAGTGCACTATTGGTGATACACAAACAATAAAATCCTTCTACATATTCTCGACTGATTTGAAAAGACATTCAGTACACTTACTGACCTGCTTCAAATCAGCAATTCAATACAAACTACACATCAAATAATCATCATGTGGACTGCGAGTGGCCACGATACAGACGTGATAGACATTCTTTTGTCTATCGCCCATTCCTCAAACTACAATGTGCGTCAGTGACAAACTAAAGGCAGATTACAACACACAAACTCAGAACCACTCACTATTAAATTATTACTACATACAATGCCTCAAGTGCTTTTTACATTGTGTCGGCTCATTCACTTCATTTTGATGTACATGTGCATCATTTACATTGCAACCAAGCACACTGCGAAAAAGCATATACAAGCATACAATGCTTTTACAATTCTTTTTTTTTTTTTTTTTTTTAAATCAAAAGCTATTTTACAATTCCATAAGTCTTTTTCTTCATGGCAGATATGTTTGTTCCTGCTGCGTGGATGTTTTTTTTAGGTTGAAACTGACAGATCTAATAACTGAGCTGTCAGCAGGATTGCCTCAGAATATGGTATGCGTTGAGAAATTGTATACAAACCATGCACGCAGGGCTGAGACGTGGGGAAGTATAATCCTTCAAGGAATGTTGCACACTTCGAAGAAAAACAAGTCTTGCAAAACCAAAGTAGTGCATGAGGAAAAAGTGTTCCAATTTTCACATTAAATTCATTTCAATTTAAATAACATTTTAAATAACATTCTCACAGAGTGTCCAAAGTCCAAGCGCTCGTTTTCTAAGAGGGAATAACTGTGCATTTTCTTTTCAACACACTACAGAGCTTCATGTGAAGTTGGGACGGCATGTGGGAGAAACAATAAGATTAAAAGCAATTTATAGTCTTTTGACTTTCTTTTTTTTTTAACTAATATATTATTATTATTTTGTGTATTGATGCAATATTAGGCTTCAACGTAGCTCTGGACTTCTTTTTTTAAACCTTCTTTGATTGCTCATTAATTAAAAGCTGAACCTGAGAAGATGAGGAGGTAGATAGCATAGTTGCAGTGAGGTCATGTGATTGTACAATACAGTCGGTCATTCTCTGTGCAAACATGGAGGAGACCCAACATTTTAGTGGTTAGATATCGGCATGCAAAGCTGAGCAATGCATTTTTTGTGAATTGCTGTTCTGCTGCTATGATGCCAGTGACTTCATATTCTTTTTCCGCTAGCAGTCGTCCTGGTATTCAGTCAGGTGGGTGGAAGATGATCCGCTGCTCTGTTCGTCCTTAATGCAACAAGCTTTCTTGATGTCCTTAGGGTGCTCAAAGGCGGCTTGGACGAACTGACCAAACAGGCGCTCCATGTAGCTCTCACCCCAGGGAAACAGACCCTGCAGGAATGCGATGTGTCCTCCGTAGGCCGTCAGCAGCAGAGCGACATTAGGCAGGCTCCGGACTATGGTCAACGGGAAGGCTGAGGAAATACATTAAAAAAAGATTCAGTGAGATAGCCATGTTAAAACATTAGATAGAAAACATCTTTTGTAGCATGGGGACAGAAATATTAACCACAGAGCAACCAAGAGCAACTTCACACACAGATGTGATGCTGAAAAGACGTCTATTGCTCAGTGGGGATTAATCTGTTGATTATTTTCTCGATTAATCGATGAGTTGTTTGGTCTATAAAATGTCAGAAAATTATGAAAAATGTTGATCAGTGTTTCCAAAAGCCCCAAAATTACATCCTCAAATGTCTTGTTTTGTCCAGAACTCAAAGATATTGAGTTTACTGTCATAGAGGAGTAAAGAAACCAGAAAATATTCACATTTAAGAAGCTGGAATCAGAGAATTTGGACTTCTTTTTCTCCAAAAATTACTCAAACCGATTAATCAATCATCAAAATAGTTGGCTATAAATTCAATAGGTGACAGCTAATAGATTAATCGTTGCAGCTCTAAAAACACATCCCCTTCACAAATCCTTAACATGCATTTAGACCCACACACACACCACTGCACCTCCATTTTACTATAACATCTGGCGGTCACCCAGAATTCATAGAACTGATCACAAAAATAATGTTAATTAAGTGAAAAGTTACATCAGAAACTGCACGCCTGACACAACGTTCATCTTCTCCTGTTGTCTACTCACCGTTTTGGGGAGAGAAGGGGTCGTCAGCAGCGTTGAGACACAAGATGGGAACTGCTGTGTTGGGGAGTTTATGGTCCGGGCTGGCATCGTGGTAATAGTCCGTGCAAGATTTATAACCAAACAGCAAAGAGGTGAAGCGTTCGTCAAACTCACGGATAGTCTGCGCCTAGAAGAGACGGGATGAAAAGGAAGAGGAATCACACATGAAGGGAGATGAGAAAACTATGACAGAAAAGCAAAATGTAAAGAACGAGCCATACCTTTAAGACATGGTCAATGTCCACCACTTTCTCCAGAACCTTCCTGTGCCTGTGACAAACAGATGTGTGTTTGTTTTTTTTAGTCAACAACGAAACAAAATTGTTAAATTAAATTCAGAAATTAATGAAATTGCGACTTATCTGACCTGGTGACAGCATGACACAGGCCGTTGGTGAGGTATCTGTTGAAGAGCAGCCAGTTGAGTGGTTCTTCCATAGAGGCGGCGGACTTCAGTGCGTTCCAGGGGACTGAGATGGTGAAACCCGCCACCATCCCTGACTCTGTGCGCTTACGGGCCAGGTAGTTTAATAATAACATGCTGTACAGGGTGAAGACAGAGAAAGGAAACACAGATAGGATAAATTTGACCATAAAATAACTTTTTCGATAGAGGAAAGCAAGCAGTTGGAAACCATTACAACATGCACCAACTCACCCTCCCAAAGACACACCAGCACCAAGCACAGGGGCATGTGGGTAGACTCCTTTGACATGGTGCACCACACACTCAAGATCTGAGGTATTGGCAGCACAGTAGGTGACGGGCGTCTGAAGCGAGCAGAGGGACAGAGGAGGAGCGTTACATGCTGTGTTCAAGTGCCAGATTTTGTGTTTGAACTGCTACTACAGCTGGCGTCATTCTATATTCATCTGATTGTCTCAAGAAAAATCCAGTGAAAAGACCAAAACCCACATTCCCTTAGTTCCAAATACCCTGCCCGACTAGTATTTAAAGTTCCCTTTGTTCCTACTGAAGATGTAAATCTTTACAAATGGGACACAAATATATAGTTAATTTGTTTTAAAAAGGTTAAAAAAAAGTTTAATTTTTCAATTCTGGCTGTATGGGTTGCAGCTGCCGCAGTAGTGAGACCCAGCCCTAGTCGTTGACTAAAGCAGAATGAGCGAGAGAATGAGTGTTTTGAAATGGCTACATGGTCCAAAAGACAGTCGAGAGGCAAGTGCCAACACTGGCCCTGACAGTTCAGAGTCAGACGAACCTTTCAGTGCTGAAGAGGAGTCGGAGTCGCCACTTCTAGCAAAATGGAAAGACGTTACTAGGATAGCTACATCAATCTGGGATTTACCATCACAGGTCCAGAGGAACAGCAAAGGCTGTATATAGGCGAGGTGGCTCTTTCATTGAGAGTACGTGATATGTGGTCTGAAAAGTTTGGGAACCTCTTTTCTAGTGAGTGAGTATTTAAAGCAGCAGGACGGTCTATGTTTGACTAAAAATAAACTACAGTGCCCATGTTCATCCTTCTGAAGGAATACGTCACCCCGAGTTCAACAGTGCAGCTCATTGATGTGTTTTTAATAGTTTTTGGACAACAATGGAGATCTACAGTACAGACGTACAGCATAAGCTATATCAGACCAATACTTGCTCAATTCATTGTTGATTTTCGTCTTTTCATGGGATTTGTTGACCATAACAAAAATACTGAATATCCTGTCTTATTCTTTAAAAAAAAAAGGTGGAAATAGCAGGAATATTAAGTTTCTCTAGTTTTACTTACCAACAACTCTTCCCCTCCAAGCCCTCTGTTGTTGAAGACCACACATCTAGGAAAGAAAACATCTATAAAAACAGCTACAGCAGCTACTGGAAATATTAAATTCACTGCAATAGGAACGTTCAGGGTGTTCACATTTCACTTCTGATTTTGGCACACGGATAAATAATTTTATCATTTAAGAGGGAGATAAGTGAGGAGCACAACGGACCTGTAGCCGTGGCGGGTTGCCTGGATAATGGCATGGCGCACATAGGACTGCTTGCTGTTGCCTGTGAGGCCTGGGAGGATCAGTACTGTGGGGCGGGTAGAGGATTCTGGGTAGGTCGCGCTGTCCCGATTGTCCACCCAGTCCAGAGAGATCTGACCACCATCAACCGTACGGATCAGCTCACTGAATGGATGAAGGGACGATTACTATAGCACATGAACTTAAATACTATAAAACATACTGAAGAACGATAACAGGATGACTGCGTCAGACAGCTAAAGGAACATAAAGGGAACTCGTGCAGGAGGTTCATCCTACTTGCGATAAGTGACGGGGGGTCTGGACTTGAGGACGGCACAGACGAGGGTTTGAACGCGGCCTCCCCAGCACCAGGGAGTGGGACTGAAGCACTCAGCCACCACAGGACAGTGCTTGTGGAGGAATGCACTGAAAGCCGTGCTTGAGACAAGGGCTGGCGTCTGAGAGGAATCGAGACAAAGAGGCAAAACACAGGTGTCTTGTAATTAGTACTTGTGTTACAAACAAGAATTTATGCAAAACAAGCTGGGGAAGGGCAGATAGTATGAGAGGTATGGAGGTATGTGGTAAACAGTACAGTGTTCTACAAAAACTGAAAAACAAACATTTTCTACAATATAAGAACATGTCATATGAAATTCATAATACTGTATATGTTTTGTTATAGTAGTTAACTAGCCCATGATATCTGGACTATAACACATACAAAACATACAGCATGAGTATTATGTGGTATTAAGCCAACATACACTCACTGAGACAGATAACCAAATTATTGAAAATTGAATGAATATTAGTAAGTCATTTATCAAGTTACGATGCCAAACATTTGCAGTTTCCAGCTTCTCAGAAGATGTAAACGTTTGGTGTTTTTTCTCACATTGAAGGCATCACCTTGGGCTTCAAGAAATTGTGACGGGCATTTTTCACAATTTTTTTTATATTTTGTCGCCTAACCAAAAAATGGATTAATTGAAAAGGTAATCAGCAGATTAATCAATAATGAAAATAACCAGTAACACTTTATTTCAACCTCCCTACAATTTGTTTAAGTGTTTATTAGTTGTCAACAAGTATAACTCGTCCTACGAGAGATCAATAACTTGCATATAAAGTTGAAAGAAAATGGTTAAAACAGTAGATGTGTTAAAAGCTGAAAAAGATATGATTACAACTATGTTAATGATGTTATCAAGCATTCATTACCGCTTTATACACCATTTATGGATGCCTATTATGATATACAATTAGAAAATTAGATTAAATCTCTTTATGACTACGATATAGTGCGTTATATGACTTGTTTATATGCTGGTTATAATTGCCAAATAGATGTTAGAATAAAGTATTACTTAGCAATTAACCATTAGTTGCAGGCCTAAACATAATATGAATCAAATCTGTGTTAAAATGCCCTCAATTTTGTAGAACAAAGTACAGTAACATTATGCTAATATATAATATATTCATATATTAACCATACATATTACATAGCTCAAGAAGTCATAATAGGATTTTTTTTTTCTTCTGGTGTGTTAAATAAAGATAACTTGAACAAAATGATTCAAAAAAAACTTTTAAAAAGAGATATTGAAAAATATAATAAAATAAAATAAAGTAGACTGAGATCAAATAAAGAAATATGTATATATTTTTAAAAATACAGTTAAATAAAATAAAATTAATACAAAATAAATAATAAATAAATATTTAATTAAAAAAATAAAAAAAATAAAGTAGACTGAGATCAAATAAAAATAAAAATTAAATAAGAAAATATGTTTTCTTTCAAAAATACAGTAATGTGAAAATATAATTAAGAAAAAATAAAAGGAAAATAAATAAATAAAACAAAACGAAAATACAGTTAACAAAATGAGTAGAATAAGACTAAAAAAAGAGAAGGGATAAGATAAAGATAACATAAGATAACATAGCATAAAAAATGACCCCAAACCTTAAAGTAGACTGAGATCAAATAAAAATAAAAATTAAATAAGAAAATATTTTTTAAAAAAAACAGTAATATAAAAATATAATTAAGAAAAAATAAAATAGAGAAAATATAATGGAGCAGACTAAGATAAAATCCAAAAATAATAATAAATACATATTTAATAAATATACATAAATAAAATTTAAAAAAAAATTGAATTATTAAAAAAAAAAATTTAAAAAGAAATATTGGAAAATACAATAAAATAAAATTAAGTAGACTGAGATCAAATAAAAATTAAAATTAAATAAGAAAATATTTTTTAAAAAAAAACAGTAATATAAAAATATAATCAAGAAAAAATAAAATAGAGAAAATATAATGGAGCAGACTAAGATAAAATCCAAAAATAATAATAAATACATATTTAATAAATATACATAAATAAAATTTTAAAAAAAATAATTATTAAAAAAAAAAATTTAAAAAGAAATATTGGAAAATACAATAAAATAAAATTAAGTAGACTGAGATCAAATAAAAATAAAAATTAAATAAGAAAATATTTTTAAAAAAAAACAGTAATATAAAAATATAATCAAGAAAAAATAAAATAGAGAAAATATAATGGAGCAGACTAAGATAAAATCCAAAAATAATAATAAATACATATTTAATAAATATACATAAATAAAATTTAAAAAAAAATTAATTATTAAAAAAAAAAATTTAAAAAGAAATATTGGAAAATACAATAAAATAAAATTAAGTAGACTGAGATCAAATAAAAATAAAAATTAAATAAAAAAATATTTTTAAAAAAAAAACAGTAATATAAAAATATAATCAAGAAAAAATAAAATAGAGAAAATATAATGGAGCAGACTAAGATAAAATCAAAAAATAATAATAAATACATATTTAATAAATATACATAAATAAAATTTAAAAAAAAATTAATTATTAAAAAAAAAATTTAAAAAGAAATATTGGAAAATACAATAAAATAAAATTAAGTAGACTGAGATCAAATAAAAAAATAAAATTAAATAAGTTTTTTTGTTTTTTTTAAATACAGTAAAATAAAAATATAATTATGATAAAAATAAATAAAATGAAATGAAAACACAGTTAACAAAATGAGTAGAATAACCCTAAAAAAAGAGAAAAGGGATAAGATAAAGATAAGAAATAACATGTCATAATAAAGAAATGAGCGCAAACCTTTCCCCCAGTGACTGACCTGACACTTGCGGCCCCACAGATAGTACAGTGCGGCCGTGAGGGAGCAGATGAACACCGTGTAAGGTCTGGAAACACACTCCCAATATGTTCTCCATAGCTCCAAATGTGATAAAAGCATAGTTAGCTAACCGGGTCTAGCTGACGGTAATGTAACGATGAATGACTCCTTCAAAGCCGACACAACGGGGACAGACAACAGACGTGTATATATATAGTTATTAGTTACAGTAATGCGCGACAACCTGCCTTCATCACCACCAGCTAACGTTAAAGATGTGTTACAGCTCCTCCTTCACGTCCCATCACCTCTGCCGGTGATGGGAACTAACCGGTAATCCACCGGTAAATCCACCTGCCCGGTGTTTCCTGCTGCTTCCTGCTTCGTATGTTTAAAGAGACACATCCAATGTCAAAGTCCTCCTCATGTTCTACGGTCCGGCTTTACCATGGATCTATAGATGTAGGACGAGAGAGGGCATCCAGAGACAGGCAGGACTACAAATAGAGAAGTGCACTACTGCACATGCGCTGTTCTGCTTCCTCTTCTGCTTCTTTGGTGCTTATTGGCAACCAGCTTATAGGAGCATTACCACCACCTACTGGACTGGAGTGTGGAGCAGTAGCGGACAGGCAGGAAAATAAATAAATAAATTTAAAAAATTTAAATAAAAATAAATAAATAAACAAATAAAAAGATTAATTAAAAAATAAATAAAATTAAAGCCGCAAGCGGCATTTCGCGGGTTATAGCCTTTCGCGCTCAAAGCGCCCCCCTAGTCGCCGATTTGAATGACACTTTCAGCGGATGTTTCAGATACTCTTGTGAACATATGCTGCAAGTTTGGAGACAATGGGCCAAAGGCTTGGGAAGTTAGGTCTATTGATGTGCTGAGCCCGCCCCTTAAAAATGAATTGGTCAATAACTTCACAACACAATGACATATCAACAAGCTTTATGCAACTTTTGATGAGCCTGGTCCAATAATGATTCGCAGAAAATATGCCAGCAATCAGACCTACGGTTTAGGAGGAGATGTCAAAAATGTGTTTTTCAAAGAATTCAAGATGGCGGAAAATGTAGTCAGTGGACTTTCGTGGTCCAAGAGACTTTTTTGTAGATCACATTCAGCAGCACATGTCTGTCAAATTTCTAATCGACGGGACTTATGGTGTGAGGGGGCTGGCCGTGAAAAATTTTATAGCGCCACCATGTGGCCAATTGTTTTCATATTTTATGTGAAGCATTATGACATCATGTACAGTTATGGTACCAAGTTTCATGTCTCTAGCTCGTTCCAGCTCACAGCAAATTGAGCAAAGGCATAATTTAGCATAAAATGCTAAATAGGCCACGCCCACATGCACCGATCAATACGACACTTCAGATCTGTGTTAATACTTGCCCCCAGAGTATATGCACCAAATTTGATAAAATTCTGTCCACCGGATCTTGCGCTATAAGTTTTTGACAGTTTTGGCGCCCCCTATGGGTCAAGCGGAAAATGCTTTGGTACGCCTATTCCCAAACACGTACTGAAGATATCTACCAAGATTTATGATGATTTGACTAATGGTCAATGAATTATGGCCAATTTCCTGCTAAGCTCCGACCATTGAAAAGTTTGTTGGTCAACAGCTTCATAACGCAATGAGGTATCAACACGCTTTATGCAACGTTAGATGACATTAGTCCAATGATGATCCGCAGAAAATTTGGTAGATAATCGGACCAACGGTTTAGGAGGAGATGTCAAAAATGTGTTTTTCAAAAAATCCAATATGGCGGAAAATCTAGTTAGGCGGACTTTAGTGGTCCCAGAGGCTTTATTGTAGATCACACGGAGCTGGACATGTCTGTCAAGTTTCAAGTCAATCGGACTTACGGTGTGCGGGGCGTGGCCTTGCCAAAATCGCATGTTTGGGCGTTAATTACAGCGCCACCATGTGGTCGATTGGCGCAAACTCAATAGGGTTATGCCCCTTCGGGGCTATAACCCTAATAAATTATTATTAGAGGGACTGTTTGTAACTTCTTACACGTATAAATCACCCGGGTCGGTGTCCCATGCGTGCTCGCATATGCGTGCTCGCATGTGGCTACGATGTTCAGACTCAGACTCCAACACAAACTACACGGAAGCACCAAAACCGCGATGTTATATCTAGTGAAGCCCGTCTTGCAAAACAGTGTTGGCCACGGTCGGGGTACGCGGAGGAGACCGTAGCTTTGGTCTCCAGGGCCGGAGTCTCTGCTCCGCTGCTCCTCTGCCTGCCTGGTTGCCTTCGCTCAGCTCGCTCCACTCTCACCTGCATGCGCGCACACTACACACTGAAGGAGAGTTAGTAGCTCTTAGAATATCTAGTGATTGTACAGTGGACGTTTGTGCAGAAATAACTGCTGCAGCTCCTCCAGACCAACAGAGGTTTCCCGTGTCTTGTGAAGTGACGGGGCTCTGCAGCAAGAAACGTTATCGTCTCCTACCGGGTGCCGGTGTCTCCCTCCGGCTGCGGTCGGGAGGCTGAGGCAGGAAAAGCCAACACTAGGATCAGCATTGATTCATGGAGAGACCTCCGTCTGGTCAGCTAACATTACTGCCAAGCAGCTGAAATAGAGAGTGATATTGTGTTTTTAGCTGACGTGTGTCGCCTCACTGTTTTGAGCAATGCTCGTTCATGTCTATGTAGAACGAGCACAAGCGTGAGCCCGACGCTGACTTTCGTTGACTTAATGGCCACAGGTGTCGCTGTTAACAAGCATTTCTGAAAGTTACAAATAGTCCCTTTAATGCTTATAAGTTGGCTACTTTTGTTTCTCAAGCTTGAAAAAAACGTCAGGATGGGTTATTTGTCTAGTATTAATTGTAATTTATACTGGTACTCTGGTTTCGGCCTTTGTCTTTTCTTTATTTTCTAAATAATGGTGTATTTTAAGTCTGTTTGGGCTGGGCATATTATTTATGCATGACACAATAATAATAATAAAAAAAATATATATACAGTCTGTCCCCGTAGACCAGGGGTCAGCAACCTTTAAAGGGACTGTTTGTAAAGTCAGCGTCGGGTTCGCGCTTGTGTTCGCTCTAAATAGACATGAACGAGCATCGATCACAACAGTGAGGCGACACACGTCAGCTAAATCCACAATATCACTCTATATTTCAGCTGCTTGGCAGTAATGTTAGCTGACCAGACGAAGGTCTCTCCATGAATTAATGCTGATCCTAGTGTTGGCTTTTCCTGCCCCAGCCTCCCGACCGCGGCCGGAGGGAGACACCGGCAAAATTTGATATGTCTGTGGGGACAACTGCTCTGACTGGGCTCCATGTCAAAGATGTTACACTGAAGTTTCACATACAGTCTCACTCAAAACGTACCACTTGTACCTTTTTAGATAACTTGTTTTAATTACAGACCATACAATGCCTTTGTGAAGCTGTAAAAAGACTATAGAGTTCATTGGGAAAGAACCTGGAGCTAAACATAATGATTTATTTAGAACAATAACAAAGCAAGCACAAAAGGTCTTGTTTCACCATGTTGTGTAATTTATTCTGCTGATTACAGGAAATCTCTCAATATTTGCCTTTTAAATGCAACAAAGGTCTTTAGGACTCATTTAATCTAGTTGAGTGGGATCCCTGCCACCACCTCTGACTCAATACCACACTCATCATTTCCACGCTTGATCTTGAAGAAACCTGAAATGAGAAGACGCAAGAACATGATTTACACTTTTTTACCATATCGCTCACCACATTACCAGATTATGTGACCAAGAAGAACCATGATGTCCCAAACCCTGGTACCTTTATCTCCCCAGTCACCGTTCCAGGAGTTTGCAGCCAGCCAGTACGGCGTCCCGTTCTCCTCTCCCCAACCGAGGATCTTGATGGCATGACCGCCCAGCATCTCCCCTGTCACATGCTGGTACACACCTACAGTGTAACATTGAGTGCAATAACACAGGGCTTAAAGGACAACAGGTGGTGTTTTTTTACTCATTTTAACACATTTACTACATATTTTATATTATATTATGTAATATAATATAATTATTTAAGAATAAAATATGCTTTTAGATTGGCGATGTGTCAAAGTAACTTCAGCATCAAAACATTGAGAGTCAACCTGCCAAAAATCACTATGTTGTAGCAGAGCCGGCCCTAGGCATAGGCGGTATAGGCGAGCACTATAGGGGAGCCATTCATTCATAGGGGCGCCCCAAATGAGGGAAGACAACATACGATTTTTACTATTTTTACTAATACTATTATTTCAAAATATTACAAAGAAAGCCCGCGACAACATAACTACATAGCCTATTAAATAGCAACATCACCTGGGAAAAAAACAGAGATAATGTGGTGAATGAATAGTTTATTTATTGCATAGTGTTGAAGCAGAGTGCTACGAGCTTACTTTGGATGATAGTAACGTTCACTAATTTAATAAACAGCTAGAGTTGACATCAGTTACTCCCACCTTAAATTCATTAAAGACTATTCAGGTGTTTGGGGAATAACCTACACACATCATTTTGAGAAATGCAGTTTTTCTTTTCAACTTAATCTCAAAGACATAAAGCTAAGCAGTTTCTGTGTGAGTGTATGAACACAATAATTGGTGGTGGAATTAGCTGCAATGCAACGGGCACCAGCTAAAAACTTACAATAGGATACCAAATTGGTCAGGGGTTACACAAATTTATGTTTACCTTTTCTTAATTTTGGTGTTTTTTTGTGAAATACAAAATACTTTTATCTCATCAGACGTGCAAATCCTTCAAATGAAACAATCTGAGAAGGAAAACATCACTCTTTGGTTGAACTGCTCACCACTCACGTCTACACTAAGGCCTTAATATGTGATGAGGGGTCACATTTTGCTTCATTTTAAGGGGTCATTGAAGAAAAAGGTTGGGAACCACTATAATAGGATTAGAGTCTGGAAGACAGATGAGCAAACATGGATGGCATGATGATAATAAAGCAGGTTAAAGCAGGTTTCAAGTTGATTTTCACTCCGAGATGAAGTGAAACTGCTTCATATATGTAATAAATGACTTCTCCTGCTTGTGTGCGTGCTGCTACGTGTTGAGGAGAGGTTTGTGTGCAGGCAGTATACAGTTTGTTGTATATACAGAGTTGTATAGCTAATGTGGCAACAAAGTCTAACCAGCCTCACCAGTCTTGTACAGCAGAAAATCTGCATATACAGAGAAAGCTGCCTCCACAGGCCCGTTGCTGTACAGCTCGGTCATAATCTGCTCCTGTTGGGACGGGACGCTGTATGTGCGTCTACCTAAAGAGGGAGACACAGGAAACAATAGAAATAAGACTATGTGTGACAGAGAAGTGACTGCAGGGGGGAAAAATAGATAACTTTAGAGTCTGTACCAAAGTGTTTGTCCTTCTGATAGGATGGCGAGTATCCATCAAGGCACTGCTGCTCACACTTAGGAGTCTCTCCTTCACCCTGACACGGAGGACGAGTCCCATTCACGTGGTGCTCACAGGGAGCGATGCTGTAGGGTCGGCAGCCTGTCAAACACGCCATCAGTCTCAGCTCAGACTGTAAATATTTTGCTGAAAAGCTCTATAAACCCATTTTAGTTAACACTTTTGGATCAGCTTACCGACATTGGAGTTATACAGGCCTCCTGTCACAAGCCCCTTCTTTGCCCAGAACTCCCAAGCAGCAGAGGGATAACCACCATAACAGCTGCGTCCACAGGAAATTAAAAAACACCACAAGGGTTGTTGTTCGACGTCCTCTTAAAAGACCTGTAATACACTCATTTTAATACACAAGTACTCACCCCATGCCGCATTCATCACAGCAAGACAGTAGATCTTCGGCAGAGATCTCTACAGAGATCTGACCCTTGCTGTGTATACATAACCTGTCGGATATCGCCTCAGCTGCACCAAAGGCCTGTGGGAAATTTAAAAAAAAGGGGGAACACTGGTTTAAGAATAATCTGTGCGTTCCAATATCCATACTACTGTGCTATTTAGTATGCCAGAAAAAGATTTACTATGTCCCAATACATAGTATGTCAAATGCAGTATGCCAAAAATACCAGATTGTCCTACTACACCCGGTCGCATTTTGCAGTGTGCAGGCCAGCATGCTTTTCTGGCTACTCTGACCCACAATCCTCTGTGCAGCCGCAGTGGACATAAGAGCAAGAGGAACAAAGTTCAAGGCACAGTGTTATGATGAAATAGTGTGTCTTTACCAAAAATAAGTTTATTCAAGTGTGCTATCAGTATACTTCTTTTCAACTTAAAACAAGAAAGTATACTTTCAGTTTACTTTTTATGTACTTTATGTACTCAGAGATATACTTGACAAAAGTACACATAACTATACTTTGCTCATACTGACAAGTATACAGAAAAGTCTAAGTATATTTGGCTTATACTGACAAGTATACAGAGTATTTAAGTATACTTGGGTCATACTGACAATTATACAGAAAAGTCTAAGTATACTTGGCTCATACTGACAAGTATACAGAAAAGTCTAAGTATACTTGGTTTATAGGCCTACTTGTACTTAATCTTTTGATTGAGATATACTTGCAAAAAGTATAATTAAGTATTCTTGCCATGTAGGCCTACAGAAAGGTATATTTCGTTTGTAGTTGTGCTGACTTTTTGATTGAGTCGCCTATTAAAGTGTGTCCCAATTGAATGCATACTGCATGCTACAGTACGTACTTTATAAGAGCAGCTGCAGTACGTAAAGTGAAAATAAAGAATATGCGATTTGGAACGTGGCCATGATCTCTAAAATGCACTTTAGTTTTCTTTTGGTTCCTCTCGACAGAGCAACTGATCAACCACATTTTGTTGGTCTATCTCACCCAGCAGGACCCACAGGATCCCTGGTCTCTGATCTGTTGGATTGTGGGACAGTTGGGCCACTGCTTGCGTGCATCGAAGTTGTCTGGAAGCTCAATGCCTTCAGTGCTGTGAACCCTTGAACAAGAAACGACACTGGTCACTGAGCGCTGCAGATAAGAAGATAAGATGGTGCGCACACCCTCATCATACATTGTTAAACTTACACCTCTGGCAGCTTGTCTCCGTTCAGTATAGTCCCACACAGTCCCTTCACATAGCTGGTATCAATGTTGTGGAAGTTCTCCCCGGCCTGGAGCAAAAGAAGCAGAATTTTAAAAAGCAGAAATCACAGCATTCACGACCACAATCTGTGACAGCAAGAAGTACTCTGAGTTTACTCACCGTCCAGGTGGTGCCAGCCCTGTTGATACGGTCGATCATCTCTGAGGAGGCATGAGGGAGGTTAGGCCGAGCCCAGGTGACGGAGACCGTCAGGAGTACACAAACGAGAGCCAGAGGATGCATCCTGCAAAAACAGCTGACAGTGAGACTTCAACGTTATCACCTAGACTGTAACATGTTCATTGCTACTGTTTTATGAGACATGGCAGTGTTTTATGAGACATTACAGCGTGAGCATCACAAGACAATGACAGTGTAATTTAGGTCACACTGGAGCATCTTGTTTTTTCTTCTCAAAATATGGAAATCATTTTACATTTCTGTTATAATTTATGTACAGTATGTACATGTGAAGATGTCTATATACTGTATGTACAGTGAATAGAATTTATATTAACAGTGACAGATATGTACATACTGTATTACAATATGTGCATAAAATAACAGATGTACATATCATAAAACAAATGTACATTAAAGACTAAATTGTAAAACAAAATTGAAAAAATTTGCATTAAAGACTGTAAATTATAATCTAAAAATGTGCATTAAAGACTGTAAATTATAATCTAAAAATGTGCATTAAAAACTGTAAATTATAATCTAAAAATGTGCACTAAAGACTGTAAATTATAATTTAAAAATGTGCAAAACAAAGTGCATTAAAGACTGTAAATTGTAATCTATAACGGCAGCTGCTCTTTAAACTCTTTTCTTATTAACAATCAACTCAAATATAAAGATATTATAAACACTAAGTATCATTAAACATATAAATTAAAGTCATAATAAAAGAAAAAAACAAAAAATCTCCCAAAAATCTAAGTCTTAACTTTTACCTGTGTTGCAGCTGTTTCGATGGACGTTCTTCTGGGTTACTCTTTTCTCTCTCTGAACTTAACACAAGTCCTCTCCAGTCCTCTACTGTCCTTTTTACAAGCAGCTAGTTATGGAATCACATGTCTGTGTAATGAAACATCTCATGTGACTGACAAAAATGTCTTTCCAAAGGTTGACGGGTGATCTTAACATGACGACCTGGCAACGATAAAGAGAACATAATGCAACCACTTTTATTAACTTTATGAAAATCTTTCTTTTTCAGTATTTTGCTTCATAGTTATGATTTCTGAATATACACACATATACAGTCTCAGAAATATAACTAACAAAAACAAAGCACAGCACAATATATGAATCTTGTAACTGTGCTGTAAAATGTTAAAAGATAATTTTATAGTCTGGAATCTATAGAGAAAAAAAAACACTATATTCAACAGGCTGTAAATCAAAGCATGACTTCACTCAGACTGTTTAGATTCTTTCACCTCTTTATTTGTTCAAATATGTACAAATCAGAATGTCACATTACATAGCAATGTTTGTAGCTCTCCTTTGGTTCTGTACAAGGTTACTCTGTGCTAGCCTTTCTACTCACCAAAGCTGTGTTAAGGACACTTTAGCTAGCTGTCTCAATATGCATTTATTTCAGATATCAAATATACAAGAAATTACATTTGTTCTCCCTTATTTATTCAAACAGTCCATGTCAAAGCTACCTTGGAAATGCACTGATCTTTTTCTCCTACTTCAAAGGAGTTGAAACAGAAAGAACGCAGACATACAAGTGTTGAAATAAAGCTCTGCTGTGAGTGGATGCTGTCCACGTCATCTACGCTAACATAGTTAGTGTGACTGTGAGTGTTTCTCCTGCAGAAACATAACGAGTGGAATATTAAAGTAGCTTTAATTTGACACAAAATTACAACAAAAACTTAATGTAGTTTGGTGACTGTGTTCCCCAAAATCCTTAAAATGGGCAGTGTCATGTACTGTGCATTTCACCCCTTGATAGGGAAAATGACTACTTTTTGTCTTTAAAATGTTCAAATATGTTGAATAATTTCCCTCAATTCAAAGGGTCAACATGTTACAAATCAAACGAACAAAAAGAAGAACACAATCAACATAAACAGCAAACAACAAAAACGCCCTGAATTGTTTCAATGTGCCATTTATGCTGGTGAATATAACCTCACGACTGTGTGTTAATAAATTATCCAGATGCAGGATGACTAGAAATCACTATCAAACAACATAAAGAGACCGGCCATGCTACCAGAACCCCTCCATAGTCTGAATAATAGGGCTGCACAATATAGTTTTATTGTCATTGCGATGTCAACTTGCACGAAAGAAATAATTTCTTTTCATTTTTTTAATTCAACAAGCAATTTGTTTTATTTCAGCAAAAACTGAAAGCAGCAGAAGGGCACAACTGAGTACTCTTTAATATCTGTCTATTTATCGCAAGTTGTCATCGCCATAACCAACAAAGTTATCACATATTTTCCTCATATTGTGCAGCCCTACTAAATATGTCCATGGTCCTGTGACGGCCATAATGAAGAGGGCAAAGTAAGGAAGCTTCAGATTCCTCCAGTCAAGAGGAGAACCGGACCTCCAGAGTGGACAAAGGGGCTTTCTGAGTCCGTGGCACCCCAGGAAAAGTGAGGGTAAATGGGTTCACTGTCCCGGCATGTCGCCGGTGCCCTGCGCCTGCGCTGCTGCGGTGGTGCTGAGGTACTGCCAGCTGAGAGCGGCGAGCAGCATGGCGGCAGACAGGTACATGGGTGACAGGTGGTGGGTCCTGGAGGGGAAGCTGGACTGTGACAGGGCGGACTTCTCTTGGATCAGAGCCAGGATGTGCAGGGTCTTGTCCCGCGTCGGGTCCGTGTGGGAAACCTTCTGTAAAATCTGCAGAGAGGGAGAGAGTTTGTGTTAAAGTGCACCAATGTGGTGGGAGTAGGAGATCAAAACACAAAAACACACCCACCTCCTGGCTGTACTGGGCGATGATGGTCTGCACGGCTGTCATGTTGGTGGCTTCCATCATGAGTGTGACGGCCTGTCCCTTTCGGATCTTCACCACTCCCTGGAACACCTTGGGGTTGTTGTAGCACGACGACAGTGTAGCTATTGCCATCACCTGGTCAGGAGAGGATAAACACATAGTCAAGACAAGAAATGAATGAAAATAAATGTGTCTCTTGCATCTGTTGGCCCTGTGGGAACATTTAACTGATGTATCTGAAAAGAGAACTATAGGGAGGATAAAAAGCTAACAGCATGCTAATGTGCTGTTCAAACATCATGTCATGCAAATCAAAATAAATCACGACGTTGTCGAAAGACAGGCAGTGATAAATCAGTGTGTATACCTGTGGAATGGCACAGAAATTGAAGACGCTCTGGTTGCGCAGGCGGGACAGGTAGGCGATAACGTCCGGGACGTGTTTCAGAGCGTCGGTGACCAGCAGGTTGAGACAGGAGAGAGCCGACTCCAGCTTCTCGGCCTGGGCCAGGTCCTCCAGACGACCTGCAAACTGACTCCAAGCCTGCAAGGGGACACAGGATGTTAACACATCACATACTGTGTTTTTAAATCAATAGTCAGCAGATCTCTCAACAACAAGAGCGCTACTTGTCGAAAGGAGTTTTTCTTTTACTCTCCCTCTGCTTCCTCTTTTTATTAAGAGACACAATCTACATAAAGGCCTTTACACACCGGGGGGGCGGGGTTTTTTTTATGCAATTAATTTGCACGCCAATATATGTTTTCGAACTGTTGTTTTTGTCATGAGTAATCACACAGAACGAAAAAGCAGCATATTTTTCTCCAAAAGAAAGGTTGATATTTTGGAGCTTTCGCACCATGAATAAAGGCATCAACCAATCACGATGTGTTGAATCAGTTGAGTTGTGCCTAACAGCCATAACAGTACACAACGGCCACGTAGTCCGAACCAGAACGACAGACTTTCCTTTCAAACTTGACAAAGGCATCGCAGACCAGATCCACTCCTTCCGTTCTTACCTTTCACAATAAAAGCCCTTCGCATTTTCTTGTCATTTATTCGTCACTCCCCTCCGGTGTGTAAAGGTCTTAAGACTGACATGTTGTGCACAACTCTCCATGCTGATACTTATTATAGAGACAGAATATCTATATATAATCTATATATTCTGCTGATGAAATGTGAGTCAATATTTAAGTTTGAGTGAGTTCACTTTCCAATGCAACCCTGCTGCTTCAAAACACACGTAATGAATAAAAAAGGTGCACCAGAGGTTATATTAACACACATGTCATAATGTGCACAATGGAAATGAAAAAACACAGAAAAGTATTCTGAAGCTTTTACTACCTTACCGTGAGGCTCAGGTCAGACACACAGGTAAAACAAACACACTCATAACAGGACAAAGGAACACACTCCTACCTCTTGTGGCCAGAAGGCACGTCCCACTTGCGTGTCCTCTAGATAGTCTCGGATGATGTTGGTCTTCTGGAGGAACAGGCCCATGGAGTTGGCCAGCTCACTGTCGCGCCCCACCTCGGGGTCCTCCAGCTGGGACGCAGAGAACAGCTGAGACAGACCGACGCCGACAAGCCCCGCCACATAGTGGCAATACTGCGCAGAACAGACAACAAGACAACATGGCGTCAGAATTTAAAGTCCCAGCATGACATGAATGACTGATGATTGAACACACAGTTACTGTAATATCCAAAGGTGATAATGAAACATTTCAACAGTATTGTCAGAGTCAAAGACATGGGGTTTATAGGACGTTTTACGTAGTGAGTGGTAAGATACCAGAATGACTGAGAACGCATTATTAAGACAGAATGAAGCCGTCAATAACAACATATTTTCCTCCCAGCCATGGAAACCTAAAGGTCCTGACACACCAAGCCCATGGTCAGCATAGTCTGCCCGTCTCTAAGGTTTTTAGGTGGATTCAGCATGTTGAATCAACAGCGGAGCTCATCGGTGAGAGAAATCACTCTCATTGGCTGTTCAACTTAGAGGAATCAGTGCACGAGAAGAGAAACAGAAGTGAGGAAAGCAGGCCAACGGGTTAAGTCAAGAGGAAAAACACAGAAGGCTCTTCTCATTTTTTATCTTCATCTCATCTGATCGTTCCAATACATGGATATTTTCACATCGACATGGCCATTTGGGATGAAACTAAGTGGTGAGTGAGAGTGGTGTGAAAATGGTCGGCAAATGCCGCTTTGTTTCATGTACGTATCATAACAACGGCTTGTTTATCTGCCGTCCTCTGTCTTCTGGTTTCCCTTTTTGAATGACAAATACAGACTACCGCCGCCTGCTGGTGTGGAGAGTTTATTTCCTCTCATGCAGGCGCAGAACGTATGTCGACGTGAGGCGACGCAACAGGCGGCCTTCGTCGCCGCTAGTTCCCTGATGTTGGTTTGGTGTGTCTGAGACTTCAGACAAAACAATAGTATCTCTGCTCTAATCTGCCAGTTTGCTTATCTCTAATGTTATGATAGCATAAACAGTGATAGAGATCTGTCTGTGCTGATAAATCATGTATTTCTTATTGCCATTCAAACACATGTTTCTGTCCTAGTATGTCTAACATGTTTGCTGCTATCTTAACATAAACATTGACATTTACCAGGTCCCACTCCTTCATGGATCCCACTTTCTTTTCCAGGAATTCAGCCATCCCTACTCCCATACGGTGGCAGATATCCGAGATGACGTCTCTGTATTCCTTAGCGAGGTTTCTGAATTCCAGTGATATCTGGGTTGCAAGTACACATGAAGATTATAGTTACTGATTTATAACAGCCTTTAATCTGATTTCACTATAGACTTTTCTATCACATACCATCACAGATATTAGACAACCAACTTACAAAGTAAACTCGGTCATTAACATAGTATTTTATGCTGCCATTGTGTCAGTAAATCTGTCTGCATCAGTAATTTAAGCCTGGAGAGCCTAATGTACCTGCCTTCTACTGTACAGTATGTACCACCCATAGACTGTGTGGTAATACCATGTAGTGCATACTAACCGTGGGGAAATCCGCCAGAACCTGCCGGTCTTTCTCCTGGCTCTCGGTGAAGCACCACTCATCCTGGTACAGGTAGGTGTGGAAATCATTCAGCATGGGAACCTTCTTGTCCAGAGGGATGGTCATGTCGTCCTCCACTGTGTCCAACGCTCGCAGCACCAGGTAGAAGATACAAACTGCATGTCTGGATCACAAAGACAGGAGGCTATAAAATTTGAGTGTATTTATACACGCTGACAAAAAAAGCTGCCTTGTCATTGACTCGAAAGAAAAAATAGCCGGCGTGTCAAGCAGGTCGTCACAGGTCAGGTTAGTCTATACGTAGAGGATTCCCTTTGACCCGGGATATATAAAGTACACACACACACAATAAAGATGTATTTGTGTAATGTTCTCTCTTTTATTTATTGACACATTAAATCTCCTTCTGAATGGCTGTGAGCCAATCTATCAATGAGTAGAGCAAGAGGAAATGTATCATCTACAATTTTGATAATCATTTAAGTAATTTATCAAACATCTCCAACATTTGTTGGTTCCAGGTTTTCCAATGTGAGGATTTGCTGCTTTATGTGTTTCATATCACTGTAAATTGAATTTTGGGGGGTTTTAACTGCTGTTTGGACAAAAGATGCTATTTAAAAAAAGTATTATCTTCTGCTCTATCTATGCTACATAGACTATGATTAAAAAAATGATATATAGATTAGTCGATTATGTTAGTTAGTTAGTTGCAGCCCTAAGTGACATGTTTTACTGCATAATGTGTTCATACTGTATCTAAATACATCTTCACATATCTGTAATTTCCTTGGTAATCGTCTAATCGACATAACTATTGATGTTACAAACATTCATTCTTGCCGATGTCTATTAAACTTCTCAACAACTCGTAAGATAAAGCTATCATAAGGACAGTGCAATATGGTTAGACAGTGCAATATGTTAAATTGGGACAGTGCAATATGTTGCATCTGTGTAATATTGGGCCATTGTCTATGCAATATGGGCAAGACGGTTGACGGTGCAGTGCACTACCTGGGTGCAATACCTGCCATGGTGTGTGTGTGTGATAGTATGTGCCATTATGTACGTGGACTGTGTATGTGTTGAAACATCTGTTTCTGTGCAACTGTTTCCCTGTCTTGTGTGGAATCGTTTATTATTGTTGTTGATGCTGTTTTAATTTGTAACTGCAGTTGGATGGAATCCAGGAAAAATGTCCCCCACGGGGTCAATAAAAGTATATCTTATCTTATCTTAACTAATTTTGAAAAAAATCTTTGGTATTAGGCAATCTAATATAGTGGAGATATCCCTACAGATGTGCATTTGAATTATTACTCTAATGATAACAATAATGATAATAATTCCATTAAGGACACAACAAGAAGGTCCATGGCATACTAAATAAAAACAGACAATATCTCCAAAAAAACAATAAAATACAATGGTCTAAAAAAAATAAAAAGGCTTGGGTCAGCCATGGGCTGCAGTGCATTCTGGTCTATTGAGTCTATTAGCTATTGATAAGTTATCTCTGGGCTTTGCTGTCAGACATTATTTGCAACTGCACAGGGATGCCATCATGTTGTTGTGGACTTTTTTTCTGGAGTAATGGATCCAATGCCAAGGAGGTCTGAACTGCTGATGTAGTCTTTTTGTTTTGCACATGTTTAATACAGAAGCACTAGAGCAGAAAAAGGGAAGCACCTCCAGCCAACGCCCCTTATAGCTATAGTTCTGCCCTTCAGGAGAGAAAACATGCCCGCACAGACACACACACATCCTCCTCCTCCTCCTCTTCCTCACCTGCTGGAGCTTGCAGCTCTGCACCCACCTTAACTCTCCGTCCAGCGCCTGAATCACGGCTGCAAAGCTCCGGCTGGTCTGGTTCAGGTACAGATAGCAGGTGCGCAGACTCTCCGTCATGGACTCCTGGCAGGAGAGACAGAAGAAGGTGGTGTGTCGGTAAAAGCCTGCTGGTGGTCTGAGGGCGCTGGAGGGTCTAGCGGCCTCCTGCAGGCCCCGCTCCCCGAGCCTCCAGCTCAGGAGGAGGGACCGAGGAGAGCCGCGCGGTGCTACCGAGAGAGAGCGCTTGAACACGGATAGAGAAACCGAACACTTGCAGCAAGCTCCGGCCATACGAACAAGAGCACGACCGACTCTGCTGCAGCTACAAAGAAGCGACTCTGTTGTCCATGTCGACGCCACGGCTGGTGGGACAACATGTGGAGTATAGAGGACAAGAGAGCTGGAGGGGTCGAGGGAGGTGAGAGACGCTCAGGAGGACGTCCTGGTGAGCTAAAGCAAGAGCCGCACTGATCTACAAACAGTCTACCAGTGAGGAGAGTCTGTGCACAGTGTTTGTAGATCTGCTGTTATGATTACACAGCTCCTCCCACCTCCATGCACAATAACACCACCAGTTGCACGTTTCATAATCTGCTTCTACATGCTTCTGTCAGAGCAGACAGGGACATTAAGATATAGTGTTTTGAATGTAAAAGACATAAGTCTAAAATAGTATATAGTTGTATCTGTTTATGTAATTAGGTTAAGTTTATTTCTGAATTTTGTTTTATACTCTCCATTGCACAAACTTGATTGGACTGATAGATAATCCCACCCCACCACCCACATGACAATACCCAGAGGGCACACAACTAAAACCAGGCAAGGAAAATAAGTGTACAACAAATAAATAAATACACACAAATAAAATAATAAAATAAAATAATCATAATTAAAGTTAAAATTATTTTATTTTTTTTTATTTAAATTAAATTAAAATAAATAAATACACACAAATATACAGATAAAATAAAATAATCAATGTTAAAGAAAGAAAATAAATAATGATAAATTATATATAAATAGATTTTATTGTTTTTAATTTTTTTTTTTTTTTACTTGTGTATATTCTTTTTACTTATTTATCTATTTTTTGTATTAAAACATGTTTTTCCTGTATCTATACTGGCTTTTTTTATACTAATATTAGGTTTGTTAAGTTTCTTTGTACCGAGAATGTTATTATTGGGGACGTTTGTGAATGTTTGTTCTGTTGTTTCAAAATGAACAAAAAAACAATAAATATAATATTGAAAAAAAATAAATAATAATGATAAATGATTAGGGGTCTAGAACCCTATTATCTAGGGCACTAATATGCTTAAAACAAACGGAGTTAAGCAGAAAAATGTGAACACAAAGACAAATCGGGGGTCCCTCCAATGCTTCGTTTGCAACGTTCCTGGTCATATATATACACCAAACTTTACTCAGCCACAAAGTTATCTGAGCCTAAGGCATCAACACAACTAAGGAAAGTTTGCCATATCAATGAAAACTTGTCAGTTGACCCCTTAATAGTATACCTGGTGCAATGTTATGACGAAATGGTATATCCCATACATATACTGCATGCAACAGTACATACTTTGTAAGGGCAGCTGTAATGAGAACTAAAAGTAAAAAGAAAAAGTATGCAATTTGGAATGTAGTTTACTTTTTTATAGCATTGTTCATTATCACTTAAATGTCTTTTGCACGCTTGTAATTAAACTGGGCGGGAATGACACCCGTAACAATGTAGGAACACATAAAATGTGATTTGTGTCCATGAATATATTGCCCCACTGCATGCTGGGTGGGTTCTCAACACACCTTTCTCATGTAAGTGCAATCACATGATCAGCAATATGTATATATGTATAATATGAATGCTGAACATGGTTTATTTTGCCTTTATTTCAAAATAAGAGTGAATAAGAGCTTTCTCTGAAAGCAAATTTGCTTTCAAAGAACCAAATTAGCTGGATGAGAATAATATAAACAGAATTATTTTAGCCTTAGTTAAACCATATTTGAAGAACAGGGCCCAGAGGTGAATCAAGCTGTTTGGGGATGTTTGCTGCGAATAAAAAGCAGTGTTTTGCTGACACCTAATGGGAGACAGTAGGAATGACAGGATGTATATGTGGTGTTACAGTAAAATCTGTGACCTGTGAGATTCTGTGATGCCAGAGGGGTTAACAGTGGAAAAAATATTGATGCTTTGACCAAATATTAACAGGTTTAAGTGATCACTATAATCAAAAATATGTGTTACTACTTTTGCAACAGCCTGAGAGTCAAAATAATTGCTGGTGTGTCAGAGGTTTGGAATCAGGCTATACATTTTGCATGACAATTTTAGTCCATATTCCTGATCAGGTCACAAAATATGACAGGTCACAGGTCTGTCATCCTCTGAACAAAGAAATAAGTTGTACTGCAGAACAGTGTGATGTTGTTTTGAGGAGCTTTCATCCTACTCTCAAAGGAATATTAGGAATATTTCGTAATAATATGATTATATTCACTCACAATGCATGGTTGAGGTAAACTTTTGTCATGGGCCATTTAATGATGCTGCAAAACCAAAATAAGAGATTCAATGCAGTCTATCTCTCTCTCTCTCTCTCTGTCACACTGGTGTTAAAATACTAGGATTAGCAGTGAAACATGCGCACATCTCTCACCATCCAAGCTCATTATGTAACCTAAATCCCAAGTCAATGGTCATATCTGTCTGGCTGTGTACACCCGAGTGAGAGATCTAATTAGAGCAACTATAGCTGATTCTGTTTCCATCGGAAAGCACCATATAGGTTAATCCATTACAATGCAGGCTGCATGTCCTGTGTGTGTTTCCGTGTTGCTCTATAGCTGGTCTGTGTGATGCTGTTAAAAGGGGAACAATATGTGCTACTTGATGATTGCAAATCTGTAAATGCAAATGTCTCCAACCTGCATGCTTGTCACTGTTTCCATATTCATATGACAAGTGTATTCTCAATATATTATAAAACAGATGGTTTTACTCACATAATCCAACTTTGGCATGATGGTTCTGCATCCTCCCATCTTAAACCTAAACAGGTTTAATATCTCCTCCGGGTGGCCCAGTGACTTCAGGATGTCCATGTTGCTTCAGGTGTTTCAGCAGTTACTGTGAGAAACTGATGTGTAAACCAGCAGAGATGTTATTCCCCATCAACGCAGCAGCAGCTGCAGCAGCACCGTGCAGAGAATGCGGCTCTCTCAGGCAGGAATGTCGTCAGATCGAGCGACGCCTCTGATTGGTTGGCGAGTCATGGGCATAGCGCTCAGTGACCAATCAGAGCCCAGAGTGTCTGGTGTGATGACCCGCCTCAGCAGACTGTCAGTGGAGCGCGGCTTCTGATTGGTCCGTTCCTCATCTGAAAGGAAAACCATACCTGCTCATTGAAATTATGTAATCCTGGAACTAGATACCTGTTGGTTGTGATCCCCCATCCGTGTTGTGCTCACACACTAACACAGTTTTTTTTTTAATAATTTAGCCCATTATAGGAATAGAAAATGTGTGTTTTCTTTGTACATGTTGTGTATGTTCTGGTATGTGTTTAGCCTTTTATGCCTTTTTGTTTGACTGTGAGACAATCTGTACTTTTGTGTGTTTTTAAAAAAAAAAGCTATACAAATATAGGTTATTTTTATCATTATTTATTCAATCGAGCAATTAATATAGTTAGCATTGTCATTTTTAAGATCAACTTTCCATGTAGAGAAATTTAAGTGTCACAGCAGCAGAAGTACAAGAACACATGCAAAACTACAGATACTACAAATGGTGTATATATATATATATATATATACACATATATATATAAATATATATATATATATATTTATATATTTATTTATATATATATATATAAATATATAAGTATATGTGTATATATATATGTATATATATATATAAATATTTATATATATATTTATTTATTTATATATATTTATATATATATAAATATATATATATAAGTATATGTGTAAATATATATGTATATGTATATATATGTATGTATATATGTGTATATATGTGTGTATATACTGTATATGTATATATATGTGTATATATGTATATATATACACATATATATCATCTATTAAATTAAAAATGTATATCACTGTGAAATAGTCACAAATATTGTGAAGAGACTAGGAAGTTGTAATACTTAAAAAAAAAACCTTCATGAATTGCCTGTAAAAGATTTTATTATGAGATAAAATGAGGCCTCTGTAGGTGTCTACAGGTGTATTTAATCAATCAATTAATATGATTAGCATTGTCATTTTTTAAGATAAAAAGTATAAAGAACAAAAGTACAAGAACATATGCAACCTATAAATAAGTAAATTAAAAAAACTAGTGTACTATATATATTATGACCATCTATTATGCAAAAAATAAATGAATACAAATAAAAGGTAGCCTACTAAATACTATACACTAAAAAAAAAGGTAAATATTAATTGTATATCAAGATAAAATAGTCACAAATATAGTGAAGAGACTATAGGAAGTTGTAATCATTAAAAATAAAAACTATGAATTGCCTGCAAAATATATTTTATTGTGAGTTAAAATGAGGCCTCTGTAGATGTCTACAGGTGTATATTCAATCAATCCATTAATATGATTAGCAATGTCATTTTTTAAGATAAGATCAACTTTTTTGATCCCACATAGGGACGTTTTAGTGTCACAGCAGCAGAAGTACAAGAACATATGCATTGCATAGATAAGTAACTTTAAAAAACTAGAGTACTATATACATTATGACCATCTATTATACAAAAAAATAAATAAAAACAAAAGGTAGCCTACTAAATGCTATACACTTTAATAAACATAAATAGATAAAATAGTCATAGATAAAGTGAGGAGACTATAAGTTGTAATAATAAAAAGAGGTAAATACAACTTGATGAATTCCCTGTAAAAGATATTTTATATTATGAGTTAAAATGAGTCCTCTGTAGGTGTCTAGCTCACACACAGCCACGTGTGAATTAAAGCCTGCTGCGTCTGAGTTCAGCTTAGTTGCTTCACTGTCAACAAGTCAGTAGAGGACATCCAAGATCCACCGTCCAAGCATGGAAAGCATACCCACACCTAACATCTCTTAGACTTTCTCTCTTGCAGTTTCACACATACATGCACACATTTGCAGACATCAATAAAACACGTTCAAGTTAAAATATTGGCATATGGAACTGTACAATTAAACAGCTTGTAGCAATGAGTGCGTACAAACATCCACATAGAAAGAAAGGGTTTGAGTGAGACAGTATATGTTATACCGTCAAAAACAATATGAAACTGGCTGAAAACATCTTGGACTGATGAAATTGGACAAACACATCCATGAGAACCTGGATGCTTTTCTATTTATTCAAAAACTCTTTCATAACAAGTAAGAAAACACACAGAAGCACAAAGTTCAGGGAAAAGGCCCCTTGAGAAATAAGCCTTTTTCACAGCACACTTTTAGCTTGTCATAGTAGGGAAAGCACAGGTGCAACTAATGACATTAACAACAGCTCTGTTCTATTCAGGTGTCCCAGTAAGCCGTGACAAGTGTGACAGCGAGCCAGCATGCACAACACTAGAACCCTGGTATAGTGCATTACCTCTAATTGGCATACTGGAACACTTGAATTGAACCAAGCCTGTAATTAGTTGCATCTGTGCTTTTCCTACTATGACATATCAACAGAGGACATGATATGTAATCAATGTGAAATTAATTTACCTGGGATACAACTGCGTTCTATTACTAATTGTGAGAAATGTACCGTAAAGTGAGAATAGAAGTATTTTTGTAAGCATCCCGATTTGGGCCTTAAAGCGATACACCTCCTTGTAAGAGAGAGCAGAGAAAGCTGCAGTCTGGCAGCTCTGTGTGTGACAGCCTGCAGCAATCCTATCAGTAAGTTCATTGACTGGATCAGGAAAGACACTTTCATCTCTCTCTCTTTCTTTGCGTTATCTTGCACACTTATGCAAACAAAGTGACAGTGATTTAAGTTTCACACTTGTATTTAAGTCTGCAGCCAACACTGCAGCTCTGTGAGACACAACAGCGGTGCTTTGAGCTAAATGCTAATGACATGGTGTTGTTTATCAATGTTTATCATCTTTGTTTGGTGTGTTAGCATGCTAACATTTGCTAATTAACACGAAACACAAAGTGCAGCTGGGAATTAGTTCTGCAGGTATTTGCTTATAAACCAATGGGCTACCTCCAGTACTGAAAAGTGAAGCCAATGTGGGAGTGCCTTAAACTGTCATTCTTTCTAATAGCCAGCAGGGGGCGACTCCTCTGGTTGCAAAAAGAAGTCTGATTGTATAGAAGTCTATGAGAAAATCACCCTACTTCTCACTTGGTTTATTACCTCAGTAAACATTGTAAACATGAGTTTATGGTCTCAATCGCTAGTTTCAGGTCTTCTTCAATACAGCATGATGTTCATTTAGTAAAGTATAGTCCCAGTTAGAGTCAATTAGACCATAAAGCTGGGTATGCTTTAGAGTGTGGCTACCTTGTGATTGACAGGTCGCTACCACGGTGTTGTCTGGTCTGGGAGTTGTCCGTGTTTTCGTCTTACAATTTTAAGCTTTTCCCAGTGTGTTTTCAGTTCATGAAAGTTAATTGTAACATTTTGGTCGCCCTAAAAATGTCTTATTCAGCATTCGGTTGTTCTTTGTATCACTTCTGGTTGCCACAAAACAAGATGGCGATGGCCAAAATGCCGAACTCCAGGCTTCAAAACCGCAGTCCACTTATATAGAGTCTATGTTATAAACCAGAGTTTTCAACAAATTTTAATGTTGATGATGGCGTGGGATGACAGTGGATCCCCAAAGTGATTACAATTCACCCTGAGGGGGACATGAATGTCTGTAGCAAATTTTATGGCAATCCCTCAAATAGTTGTTGAGAAATTTCACTCAAAACCTCAAAGGTCAACTTCATGGTGTTGCAAGGGGATCAATGTCAGTAGGATTCATCCTTTGGGCACCACGAAGGTCGTGAAACAATCTATTGGCAATCTGTCCAATAGTTATTTAGACATTTTATTTAAAAAACATAAATCAAGCGTAGCATTAGTTCATGAAGTCAAGCTCTGCTCATGTGACAGCTATCAGCTGATTGCAGCCGATCTTAAGCCAGCCAGCCCAATCAGCTGATGGATCAGCTGATTCCCCTCAATGCATTCATTGGCAAATTTCATACAGGGCGCCTTATTTAAGCTGCTTCAACCTGCCTACCTTTGCTGCTTCCTCTACAAGCCGCTTGCAACCCACCTCCACCCCACCACCTCCTTTTAATACTGCGTCTGACTTAATCAATGTCATGTCTATTGTCATTGATGCCGGCTCTGTTCTGCATCCAGGGGGGTCTTTGCTGCTGCTCTCCCTGCCTTTGGCTTTCCATGTAGCAGAGCAGAGCCATACCGCCAATATACTGTATATATTACTGCAAATGGAAATACGTTTTCTTTGACTAAAGTGGTCCTGACTGAAATAAAAGTATTGAAACACTCTTTGTTAAAACATTCCAGGCTGAACGCACAAAACACACACACAGTAACACCCAGATCCAGTTTAACTTGTTACTCTGCATGACTCTGTCTGTAGCAACAGTCTCCTCATTTGTGCTAACATGCCTTTGTTTTAATTTGACACTGTCTGTACACGTTTACCTCTATTAGCTAACATTTTTTTTTCAGAAACCACATGAAAGCACAAAGGAGATGAATCACAGATTGCTGTGATGTTGCCAAAGAATCGCACAAATAATGATGATGATGATAAAGAGCTAAAGGCATCGGACCTCCACAGTTGTTGTTTTGATGGGCTCAAAATGGTTTTGATATATCACCAGATGTCATTTAGTTTCACTCTACCATAACTTTTGTTGTGTGCCTTTTGTTTTTTTTTTTATCCCTCGGGCAATGTTGGAAACACTCCAGTTTGATTATTGCACTCATACTTAATTTATCAGAGTGATAGTGGAGGTCGGTCTTAAGATAATAACTAACACAACCCTTTTAAACACAAATAATGTAGTGCGTTCATCAAAATGATGACACACTTTTCTAATTAAAGTTTCAAATTCCTATAACACACTAATGAATAAGCTGTAAGATGATATACAACTAAAAAATAGCTTTATGATAAATTCTCTTTCACAGTTTCAGCTTTGCCACAAACACATACATCTCGTGGGATCATAAACTGACTTTTTACTGGCATGTGAACCGAGGACTAATTGTGCAATTAATAGGTTTGCTCCGGGGTGTACAGTTATTAACTGCAGCCAACCTCAAGCACAGTAATGTGTGTCACTTTGCAGCTGCAACCTTCTATGAACTTGCAAAACTGGAAAAAAGGGTAGCTTAGGCTGCCATAAAGCAGTTGATGACACGCACTAGATTTGCTAAAAGAGGCAATACATCAACAGTGTGAATGGAAAGTATTGTCTATATGGCCGTGAGCATTACCAAGAGGAGGAGCTCAGTGCTGAAAGTCACAAGCTCTCAAGCAGTTGTCCAAGTAAATATGTTGGGTGTGCAACCGTTCAGCTGTCTCTTGTGACACTTTGTTCGTCAGAGGTGTTTCTCTTGTAATCAGGAGACGACTAAATGACTGATCCTACTGTACAAGAGAAAAGAGGAGACACATTTGAATTGAATTGGATTCCTGAACTACCAGGGCGGAGGAGTCTGGATGGAACTTCAAATGTGAGTAAACTCAGTTCTTACTTCGACAAAAACTATGACCTGAGAAGTGAAGCGACGTTTCCTTTCATCTTGATATGTGTCTGACTTTTCTTTGACATTTGTTTTTGCTAAAATAGCTGAACCATAGGCTCTTAAATTAATTTATTCTTACAGCAAACCCATCAACTAATGTTGTCCACAGATGTCTCACAAAGCCATGGTTCATTTTTGAACAGCTGTCCATACAATGTCCTCTGATCCTACATGATAATCAGCCTGTTTGTTTTTCAGGTTGAGCCGTAAGCGACCTCTGTTTAATGGATATGCAGAGGAGCCTCCGCTCTACACAAAGAAATGTTTGGTCAGTCTGAAGACTCTGCTGGACAGATGTGACAGTGACAGATCCACAGAGCACGCCAGACTACAGTAAGTACTTACAGTATATATACAGTTCATATGGGGCGTGAAACTGTTGTCTTAAGGGATTTGTTGCAACAGCAAAGTCGCAGGTTTATTTATGCGTACAGGGTTGTTTTAGGACACAGGTTATGTCAGGTGTCATTTTCACTTCCTCTTGATATGATTTATGCCGCAATGGTATGCTTTTAATGATGTACATCATTATGTTTCACAAGTGTATTTTCCCATAGAAATATGTTCATAGAACGGACACTTAAAGGAGCCGTGTTTAGATTTTAGGGGGATTTATTGCAGAAATTAAAAAATAATATTCAGAATTATGTTTTCATTAGTGTATAATCACCTGAATCTAAGAATCGTTGTGTTTTCATTAGCTTAGAATGAGCCCTTCTTATCTACATAGGGAGCGGGTCCTCTTCACGGGGTCCGTTATGTTGCTCCACCATGTTTCTACAGTAGCCCAGAACGGACAAACCAAACACTGGCTCGAGAGAGAGAGCCTTACGTGTTTTTACATTACCTGAAAGCCACCGTAGGTTCTCCGACATACTTGGAAAGGGAGGGGTGAGTGGAGGGGTATTCAGTTGGTTGCAATCTGCAACCATACCGCTAGATGCCACTAAATCCTACACACTGCTCCTTTAACATATTAATTTACATTTACTGTTTATCATTGACTTTGAACAAGTATTTTAACAAAATAGTAAATTGTCTTAAAGGAACTGTTCGACATATTGGGAAATACGCCTACAGTATTTGCTTTCTTGCGGAGAGTTAGAGAAAATACCATTAAACATGAATCTGCAGCCGGTTAGCTTAGCTTAGCACAAAGACTGGAAACAGGGGGAAACAGCTAGCGTGGCCCTGTCCAAAGGTGATTAATGCCTATTAGCACCTCTAAAGTGCAATAACTATTTCTTGGCTATCTTGGCTTACGATTTTTTCCAGTCACATGCTGGAGTCAAAACCAAAACGTGTCATTTTTTCTTCAATATTTGTATGAATTGAACAAACAAGATATAACGTGTTAATTATTGAGCTTTAGAAGTCCAGGTAGGTGGATTCACATGACATAAATTACTGTCGCTTTGTCACACCCATCGGTGTGTTATACCGCCGCACAAGGCACCCTTTAGCGCCTGCGGGAAACACATCAGGCTTTCAATTAACTACATTGTAAATCCATCCGCAGCAATAGTAAACACTCAGAGAAAGAAGTCGGGGAGTGTGGATGGTATAAAGAGCATAAAAGAGACACAAAGGGTAGGCGGGAAGGGAGGTGGATGTGTTTTTATAAACACAGGGGACCGCTGTTCATGTCCCATGCCTAAAGTTTCACTTTTACTTTATAATCAACTGTTTGTTTGTGTCCCATGTTCACAATCTTAAGTCTCATTTTCATTTTACAAACATAATTTTAAGCCCAATCATGCTGTTTTTTCCTACTAAGAAACTAAGTGGTTTTGTTGCCTAGACATACGCAAGGGTTTTTGATTAATTCACAACGTTAAGCACGTGTTTACTGCGACCGAAAAGTGACGCCAAAGGGGTTTGACAAAGTCTGAGTATGTGACGGGATGGGATGAGAACGTGTTGGTGGATTTTGTTACCTTTGGACAGAGCCAGGCTCGCTATTTCCCTGTTTCCAAACTTTATACTAAGCTAACTGCTAATGGCTGCTGGTTGTTGATTCATATTTAATCTAAAGACGCGAGAGTGGGATCGATCTTCTCGTCTTATGGTGGAGATACACCAAATCTGCAGAACCCCAAATGGTCCGGTTTGCTCCAGTTGTATCTCCACTTTAACTCTTTGCAAGAAAGCAAATAAGTCTATTTCCCAAAATGTCAAACTACTACTTTAAAAATAAAGCCAACATTCTAATCACAGACCCACTTGAAATTTGTGCTTAGATTTGTCACAAAATAATGATACATTTCACTAGTTTCACAGGGTTTTTGTGTTATTCGCCAACACTTTTATGCCTTACAATGAGACATCTTTGTGTTCCAGGACAAGCTGGGGTCACACCTGCACATCTGAAGTCTGTGTGAATGGAGGGACAAAACACCTGAATGACACTGAGAGCTTCTTGGAGCAGATATCATCCTGGGCTGACACACAATACTCTTTGAAAAAAGTATTGGAGCATCTCAAGTTCAGACAAGCCACCGGTGACATTATACTCAATGAGTCAGCCAACAAGAAACTGTTGGAGTTTCACCGTGACATCACCGAGGAATGTGGTGCAGAAGATAAGCAGCATTCATGGGCCGTTATTGAGAAACAAGAGGAGGTAGTCATGTACGGACCTTATTATCCGAACTACAACAACGGAGAACACAGCGAGGATATAGTTATTAAACAAACCCAGGAACTCCTGGAGTCAGAGACGGTCTCAGAGGACTGGAAGGTGTATGTTTTCACCATGAACAGCCCGTGTTTGGCTAGAAACACATATCCATGCATGCTGAACCTGGTTCAGAAAGCTCAGGAGTGGTGGAGCATGTATGGAGTAAAGACTCATATTGGTTATGTGAAATGCTGGGGCTTCAAGGGAACTAAAGAAACCCTGTTCAGGGATATTAACTACAGCCAGGTGGACTGTATGGATCAAACTGAGGACCATGAGAGCTACGTTAAAGCAGCTGAAAAGACTGATCTTAACCCTTTATGTGAAAGCCTGTTTTCTGCTGTGAAACGCCTCCTGAGATCTGAGAGTTTAACTTTAAACATAATAACCGTGCAGGGGCAGGACTGGAAGAGTTACTTCAAAGGTATGCATAGTGTTTTTGAAAGCAAACCAGAAGAAGAGAAAATAATCTGCACACAGGAGGCGAACGCCGTGATCGAAGCTGCACAAGTTCTGCTTTCAGAAAGAAGTGAAAGCTTTGAGAAATATTTAGAAAAAGGACGTGCATTTGCATTTCAATACAGCTCACAAGTATCTGAGACCATCCAGGATCAAATAAGACTCACATTTCAACTGTGCTGGAAGGAGATGGTGCAGGATAAATATGCCGAGGTCATCAGGGAGAAGCTGACTGAAGATTTCAATCACTGTACCGTCCAGCTTTTTATGAAAGATATCGTAAAGTTCACAAAAGAATACCTAGAAATTGGAAGGATACAGTTTTCAGAAGAAGCTTTACAGCTGAACTCTTTGCCAACATGATGAGGAAGTCTCTATAAATATGTCACACATGTTTGGTATGCGTTTGAAGTGGAATGACTTTTACAGCCAACATACCATTTGCATTATGTCAAAATGCTTTGTCTTTATTAGTTTCCTCAGTACAGCTACAGTTGCGCACAGAGGAAAGGCATCAGGTAGTGTTAGTGCACACCGAGAAAGTCCACATCTCTCACTGTGTCTTTACTTACAATATATCACAAATGGTGTATTACAATTATACTGGAGTGGAGTTTTTTACATATATGCTCATATATTTGTTGGTAATTACATGTGGCGATATCCCACATTTACACATGTTGTCCTCCCATCCCCCATGCTTGTCACAAGCAAATTAAAGCATTAAGTATTGGTAACAATCTGTACAGTCTTGATACAATATACACCATCATAAAGTCCATCAAAGAACCTTCAGCTAATAGATAACAGTTAGATGATTGTGTGGTTTGGGGTTGTGCCTTTAATAATAAATACTTGCAGGATTAAAGAGGACCTATTATGCAAATTTTCAGGCTCAGACTTGTATTTTTGATTTCTACTAGAACATGTTCACATGCTTTAATGTTCATGTATATTTCTCATACCGGCTGTGCTGCAGCACCTCTTTTCACCCTCTGTCTGAAACGCTCTGTTTGAGCCCCCGAAAAGCCAAGTCTGCTCTGATTGGTCAGCTGGCCCACTCTGTTGTGACTGGCCGAACCAAACTCTTTGGACTCCGCTCCAGCTCTGCTCCAACTTGCTTTGTTTGAGGGTGTACCAAACTAGCCGCTAGGCAGGTATTATGCAAATGTGTTACTTGGTGACATCACCAAGTTACGGAAGAAAAAAGGTGGGACTTCAATCAAGGCGTTTCAGGCAGTTCAGGAGCAGTGTTTCTGTGGGGGAGAGTAATGGAACGTGTCCACAGGATCCGTCCTTTCGATGCCTCCCATTCATTGTCTATGTAATCAGCCATGCAATGCATTCAGGTAGCATAGCGGCGCGATTCGAGAGATGGGGAGTCAAGTTGGCCATTACTCATTTGCATAAAGATGAGGTCTAGGCTACTTTATGTAAATCTGGGGCAATCCGGCGTGACTCGCTGCTTCTAGAAACTCCCGAGAAACTTTTAAAGGGACCATTGTCGATCTAAAATAAATACCAATTCGGCAACTGCCTGCCTTATTTCTCGCATAAAATGTTTTCAGAAACACATTTCGGTGAACTGTTAAAGTCATATAAGAGAAAAAGGATTCTAAGCGGGCGCCATGTTGGTTCTGGTTTGAAAGCTGCAGCAGCCCACGAGGGAAAGCGTTCGTCCAATCAGATGCCTAATGCCTAGTGACAGCCCATCAAGTGATCCCTTGCATCAAAAAACACCCCTATAGACACCTGTCATAACTCCGTTTGGCGTGGACTTTGTAACTTCGCAGACCTTTTACATGCACAAAAAAAACACACACTTAAGGAAAGGGAAAAAGTACAAAAGCATAATAGGTCCTCTTTAAGCTTTCTTATGGATGCACATCTGCACTTGTATCAGCAGAGGGAGCTATGTGCCATTACTTCCATCCACATTCATCACGAGCAATTTACTTGCTGCATAGGTAGTTTATCATGTATTTTTCTCATAGAGGTGTCAATACTGACATGTATTTCTTTTACAATTTAAATCAAAAGGCCACCAGGGAGCTGTTCCTATTGCACTGAGTGGGAGGTCATGTTTACTGAAGGTCACATCTCTAGCGTTGAGGAGTGATGGATGTTTTGAGCAATTGTCTCTTAGTTATAGTAAATTTATAAGAAACGATCATTGGTATCACATCTATCAGTGAGTGTCAATTTTGTGAAATGTTTAAAGGGTTAGTTCACCTGAATTATAAATCACATGTTCTTTTCCATTTACCCCTACTGGTATTTTGCTTTGCAGATAGTTTTAATTGCCTAAGTTTTGAGATCTTGCTGCTGAGACTGAGCCACCCTGTTACAGTTCCTTTAAAAAACTTAATAGAAGTGCTTTACCAGATACTCTGGTGCTTTACCAGATACTCTGGGGATCATCCACAGACTCCACCGCCTTTGAACACTTTGAATCATCTACCAAACATACAAAATACTGAAAACTACTGAAGTCTGTGGATTATCAAGTAACCGGCACATGGTTTGTTGTGTAAAGAGACATAGCTTTTGAATTTTATATATAATTTTAATTCAACTCCATTACACCTTGATGTCATATCTGCAAGTGTGAAAATATATAGTTGTTGTTTTTATATTAATGTGAACTGACAACTCCTCCATGATGCTACTTTTGACATGTGCTTTTGTGATTCTTAACATGTTTTGTGTGTCCATCATTTTATGACAAATTGTCCATAATAACGTGAAAATTTAAAAAAATAACTCTAGGAGATAAAGTCTGACCGTTACTGTTATTTGTTACTGGTTTATGTTACAGTATCTGTCACTTAATGCCTCTGCACTGGCATGGTAGAGTGAAAAAAGACTTGTTGCAGTTTTTCATATCAAGAGTTGTTGTTGTGTGTATCTGATCACAGTGCTGCTCTTTAACAAACTCCATTCAGTCCACCGATTGCTGTGATTGAACGCACATATATCACAGTTCTGTTTAAGATCTCCATTTCTTTTGTGGTGCCCACATATTTGTCCCAGAGCGTCGCACTGAAGGCACTGTACAGTGTGTAAAGCTGCAGGAACATCTGCATCCAGAGCGGCAGTCTGCTTTCTGCAGACGCTTGTCTCTCAGGAGAGTTTCATCGCAATAGATAGGTTTGAAATGCTGGGTCATAGGTCTTCTAGGCCAGGATTAGGTTGTTCCAGGGTTCAGCTTTGGAGCCAGATGACCCGCCGTGGCCCCCAGGGGACATCTTGAGAGGAGCTGCCATGTAGGCTGGCAGGGCTGAAATCTAGAGGGACATGGAAGGAAATGGTGAGAACGCCAGTACGGGAATTTGTTATTTATAGATAGAGACTTTGAGCTTTTCCTTTCCTTCTCCTATCATTTAGCATGTGGGAGGAATATCAATATAATAAGTGCAAAATAAGACTCCATATTGTAGAATCGGGTTATAATAATTATGCCTAAACCGCTGGTTCACAACCTGGGGGTCCCGACCCCCACTAGGGGTCGCCAAAGCTTCACGGGGGGGTCGTCAGGCCTTCTTGATTATAAGGAGAGTACGATAACTTTTTAAAAATATATACAGTTGGCCTATATCTCAGCATTTCATTTATTTCTGTGAAGAAGAATAAATGAAATTGTTATTTTTAAGTTTGGATTTTTATTCAAGATATAAAGTTAAAAAATTAGGAAAGTATGCAGTTAAAATCAAGCTAATTGAACAATGACCAACGTCAGGGAGAAGAAAACATTAAATTAGTATAAAAAAAAAAAAAAAAGGAAGCCTGTTAATATAATTGTTAAAAAATTATAATAATTTAAAAAACATAAAACAGACAAAAATTGTATTAAAAGTTCCTAAAAATAACAGGAAAACTCATCTCTAATGCAATATTTCAGGAAATAATCTGCTCAAAATTCATCAAAATTGGTTGTTTTACACAAACTTCCTGCAGTTAATGTGTTCACTATCTAGGTTAATTATCTGTTATTCTGTACTGTTATTGTTATGCATTGAATATGATATGAAATATCCATAAAATATGTCACTTAGTCGGGGGTTATCAGTTTACTCAATGATAGAAAAGGGCTCCCTAAAGGAAAAAGGTTGGGAAACACTGGTCTAATCAGTAGTTTTAATGTTGTTCCTTGTCTTAAAGGCCATGATTAGGCCTCATTAGACTGTTCCAGCTGAACGTAATGTGTAAAGAGTGCTTCTACATTTTTTATCATCATACCCACCAACTCTAAAACTAATTTTGGATGTAAATATTCTCTGAAATTCTACTAAAAAGGTGTCCAACCTGTGCGTGTGCGCTGTGGTGTGTGTACAAGCTGTGAGTGTCCGGTTCCGTCTTTATCTGGCGAGGCTCCTCTGTGGTGGTGGAGGCCCGGGGAGTGCTGCTCGGCGTGATAGGAATCCCCTCACTGCCTGGGGTCCCTGCATGTGGAGCACCAAGACTGAGGTCATTACAGGCAGCATGCACATGTGAATGGGCCTATAGTTAGTTGCTTCTATATCTACATATCTACACAAACATAAGCACATGCAGGTTTTGAAGCTCACCAGATTGGGGCTTGTTGAGGTTCTTGGGTTTGCGTTTGCGGGTCTGGATGCCCTCTTTCTTCATAGCCAGGGGTCGTGGTACCTGTCAAGACACAGAGACAAAGGAATAGTCAACAACAGCAGACTGAAGTAAGATTAGTCTAGCAAAAAAATCATTAAGAAGATGAGGCCAAGATTCAGAGGTGCAAAGGACAAAAGGATACGGCCGAAAAATGTTTCTTGACCTCAAAACTTGACCTTTTTTTCCTACTAATTTCTAAAGATACTTTTCAAAAACTCTGGGAATGATCACCCTTTTTTATCACCTTTATGACTGATTTCATATTAATTTAAAAATGACAGTTTTAAGTTCAAGACAATGTGTTTAAACTACAAGATTACAGCAGTATCAGAGATGCTCTTCCTCCCTCCTCTCTCTCACCCCATGGAGTTTCATGTAGAGGCCACAGGCGTTGCAGACCGGCTCTCCCTCTGCGTTTCGTCGCCACAGGGTGGTGGTGGTGGTGTGACAGTTGGTGCAGGACAGGCCCACCCTCCTCGAGGCAGACTGCAGCATATAAAATATACAAAAAAATACATTAATTTTCCGTGAGTTATACTGCAGGTGAATTTAACACACCGTGTTACTTCACTGTATGGTACAAAAGTGCCCTAGTGTCACCCACCAGCCGTCTTTGAGGTTTGATAAGAGGTCTGTTGATGCCGTTCATCTTGTGGTACAGTCCGCAGGCGTTGCACAGGTAGTGTCCGGTACCATCCCGCCTCCACAGTGGGGTCGACATCGCCCCGCAGTTCACACACTCTCGCCCCTCAGCAAAGTCATCAAATAGGTCTGATTGAGGACGACAAGAAACAGATATGATAAGCCAAAAACATCAGTTTCGCTTTTCCCTTTAAGCCTGATCTGGATTAAACAGTAATCTGCTTCTGTCATGTAAAAACTGTGGGTTCTTTTTTTTTCTACATCAGTTCAAGGATCATACATTTCTATATTTATTTATTCACCCAGAATCCCCATTAGTTACTAACATGGTAGAAACTACTCTTCCTGGGTAAACATCACAATGTAAAAACAAAAATGTAATTAAAATCCAAAGCAAAAAAAAGGAACAAAACAAAAACTTCAACCAAAAAAAACAATAAATAACAATAATAACAACAAATGACAACAAGCCAAAACATTTAACAAAAATAAATAAATGAAAAAAACAAGCAAACTCCAAAAAAACATACTAAAATCGACAACAATTAAACTACTAATGAGAATAATAACAAAATGACCACAAGTCAAAAATGGATCAAAAAACAAATGAAACAACAAGCAAACTACGAGAAACAATAAATAAACAACAATAAAACTGCTAATGACAATAATCACAACAAATGACAACAAGTCAAAAGTTAACATAAAACAAAAGAAAAACAAGCAAAGTACAAAAAAGCTATAAATGAACAGTTGATGTTTTCCTAATAGTGTTTTGGTTATAAATTTGTAAAGCTGATGATGACAATTCAGTGTGTCCATTGTCATCCGAAATTAAATCGCATTTACATAATTCCCACATGTTACTTAGCACTAGGGTTGAAACTAACAATTATTTTCATTGTCGATTAATCCGCAGATTATTTTCTCGATTAATCGATTAGTTGTTTGGTTTATAAAATGATATAAAATGGTGAAAAATGTCGATCAGTGTTTCCCAAAGCCCAAAACGACATCCTCAAATGTCTTGTTTTGTCCACAACTCAAAGATATTCAATTTACTGTCATAGAGGAGTAAAGAAACCAGAAGCTGTTCACATTTAAGAAGTTGCAATCAGAGAATTTAGACTTTTTTTTCTTAAAAAAAATACTCAAACCGATTAATCGATTACCAAAATAGTTGCCGATTAATATAATAGTCGACAACTAGTCGATTAATTGATTAATTGTTGCAGCTCCACTTAGCACATGTCCAGTTCATATTCAATCAAGCTCATTTCTGTGAGTTTATGACACACACATCCTTTCCACCCACTTTCCTGCACTGTCAAACCCTGATCATGAAATGCAGTGGCATCTCTACACCAGCAGGAGGTGCAGACTGCAGTCCTACTACAGGCCCACACAACAGCAGCCTGGAATCTCTCCTTATCTCACAGCTCCTCCTGAGATAAAGACTCGGCTGGAAATAGAGACCGAATAGAGCCCCATCATATTCAAATAGAGACCCTGTGTCTATAACATCTCTCTCTTTCAGTTAGCCTGACATCTCATGAATGTAATCTGTTGCACATACAGCGTCTCTAAAGAACCACTTAGTCATTCAGAGGAAGGAAACATCAATCTGTGCTGTGACAGCAGGTTACAATATTCATCAGCTATATGAGGTTATGCTGAGAATAGATTGAGGAAGTGTTCAAAACACCAACATATAAACCGTAAAAGCCTCATTTAAATCAGATCATAGTGTTGTTTTTAACCGTGCATCATTATTTTAGTGTAAATCTGGCCTCCATCTGCTACATATTCGGGCCTTCGTCAAGGCCGAGAGCACAACAGAGACAGCAGGGCAGGCTAACCTTGAGCCAGGCAGCACTTGTAGCCAACACAACGCAGCAACACAAGACAATACACACAACAGAAACAGAAACGCAGCCTCGGTGTCTATCTAAATGGAGGTTTATTTTTTCCGCTGTGTTAATGTCAGTGCGTTTCTTTATCAGGGGGCACTGACGCTTGAAGAGGACAAAGGTGAAAACAACTGTGACACATGAGGAGACTAACTGTCTTTTTAAATTGTGTTTTTCATTTGTCACAGTGGTAGTTAATGAGGGGAATACAGTGGCAACATTTAAAGGTCACAAAGTTTATTTACTCAGCTTTATCTAGCCGGATATAGGCTACTGTACAATCCTAGGTCTGCAACTAACGATTTTTTTCCTTGTAGATTAATCTGGTGATTATTTTCTCGATTAATCGATTAGTTGTTTGGTTTATTAAATGTCACAAAAAATGGTGAAAAATGTCCATCAGTGTTTCCCAAAGCCCAAGATGACATCCTCAAATGTCTTGTTTTGTCCACAACTCAAAGATATTCAGTTTACTGTCATAGAGGAGTAAAGAAACCAGGAAAAATTCACATTAGAGACGCTGGAATCAGAGAATTTTTCTTTTTCTTTTTCTTTAAAAATATACTCAAACCAATTAATTGATTATCAAAATTGGCGATTAATTTAATAGTTAATTTGATTAATCAATTTAATCGTTGCAGCTCTAACAATCTGTGGTACTTTCACTTTCTATGATTATCTCCCTTTTCTGAGACATTACATGTATATGGACCTTTTTGCTGTTGTCACTAACATACATATGATAAATGAAGACTTTGTATGCAAAACATATAATTAAAATATTTTTTAAAAGTTAAACATTAATATGCTGTATATAATATTAATAGAGGGGAACTTGTATTTAATTTGAGTATTTCCATTTCCTGCAACTTTATACTTAGAGAAATATTGCACTTTTTACTGCACTACATTTATTTGACAGCTGTAGTTACAAATTGTGTTTTACAAAAATAACATTTATGAGTCTATAAAATATGATGCATTGCTGTAAATTAAACTACCAAACAATTAATGAAATAGTTCAAATTAGCTCCATCTGAGATTAAATTGTGCTTACACATTAATGTTGCAGTAATAATATTCTAATGATAATAAATATGTAACACGTACAGGGGGTATTTTTTATGTGAGTACTTTTGAGTACAATTTAATAAATACTTTTATATGAACAACATTTTCAGTACAGGAGTTTTACTTGTAATGGAGTATTTTTTACAGTGTGTTACTTGTACTTAATCTTACTATTGTTATTATATTTTATGCATTTTACGTGAACATAAAATAATGTTCCAGTTTAAGATCGGGTTTAAGAAGGAATGATCATATCAAGGCAGAAAGTGATAAACATCTGATCTAAGGCTGCAACTATAATTTTCATTGTCGATTAATCTGACGATTATTTTCTTGATTAGATATTTAGTTTACTGTCATAGAGAAGTAAAAAAAACAGACATTATTCACATTTAGGAAGCTGGAATCAGAGAATTTTCTTTTTTTTTCCTTCAAAAATGACTCAAACCGATTAATCGATTATCAAAATAGTTGCCGATTAATTTAATAGTTGATAATTAATCAATTAATTGATTAATTGTTGCAGCTCTAACCTGATCCATAACTTATTTTTTATTTAAATAGTTTTAACAAAAATGTTTACACGCCATCTATAATGGCAAAGTAATTGTGATGTTTCTTTGAGAAAATAAGTCATAAAATAAAAACTTAACTTCATCAACTTTTAAATGATTAAAAAAATATTTTCACAAATCTTTTAAAGAATTTAAGTTCAGGCATCATGCTAATTATCACTTACAATGATCATTAAAATAATTCTCATAGTGATTTATTTCTTTTTTTCATTGACTGAGAATAAAAAATCACTTCACAGCTGCGGGAGTTTCCCTTCTCAACAGAACAAAAGAGACTTTCACTGCACGGCTGAATAACACCTCATCAAACATTGAGATCTGATTTAATTTAATGTGATTGTAAAACAATGAGGTGAAGCCCGTTACTGAAACATCTGTACAGAGAAGCAGTGGTAAACAGGCTCCATTATACTGTGAGTGGGATTGTGATTAGATGAAGAGTTCAGAGTGGATCAATGCTGTTATCTGTCACACTGTCCTCATCAAACAGTTAACAGAGATGAACCATTTTAAAGTGCAGTCAGACAGACAGACAGAAAGAGTTGCTGATATTTATAAATGAGGAAGTAATCAGCTGTTAATCTACTGTTAATATGATAAAGCTACTACTAATAAGTGATAATAAGTCTAATAATGAGCCGGCCCATCAGATTAGGGTGTGAATTACATGATAATGAAATGGGAACCCTGCAGAAAATGTAGATAATGGAGGAAACACGGGTGAAATAAACACAACGCTGATTATTAATGTAGAAAAACTGACAATCTAAGCAAAATCAGTGTGTTACGATATGGTCCAGAGTTCACTGCAATCTGCAGCTATGTCCAAATTCACATCCAGCACAGGGACACTAAACTACAGCAGGTTATACATGAAAAATGATTCAACCTCACTAAAAGAATCGACTCTTCAGTTGAGTCCTGCTGACCAGGATTTCATTCACACACACTTCAAATCAAATCTGACCTCATCCACCAGTCAAGCACAACTCATAAACTATAATCCCTATTAACTCTGTTATCAATTCAGTTTGTTGTCAATTAATCTGTTGATTATTTTCTCGATTAATCGATTAGTTGTTTGGTCTATAAAATGTTAGAAAATGGGGAATAATGACAATCAGTGTTTCCCAAAGCCCAAGATGACGTCCTCAAATGTCTTGTTTTGTCCACAACTCAAAGATATTCAGTTTACTGTCATAGAGGAGTAAAGAAACCAGAAAATGTTCATATTTAAGAAGCTTGAATCAGAGAATTTTGACTTTTTTCTCTTAAAAATGTACTCAAATTGATTAATCAAATTTGACTTTGGGGGATTGTGTGGCTATTAAAAACAGCCTAAAATGAACCACAACGTTAATTAAATTTAATTAATACTCAATCTGGCCTGTTGTTTTATTTTGTTCATAAAGGAAATCATAACATGTTGGTTAAAAAGCCTCCTAAAATAATAATAATAATAAAGTATAATATAGAACCCTTGTCTTTTTTTAAATTAAGTCAAAATGAATGAACGCATTTCACTCAGTGTAATTTTAACGTGTAAAATGTCACTTTTTGGAATAAGTAATGTGTATTTAATAAAATAAAATAATTAAACAGTGCGATAATTACAAATATAATGCAGTGACTCTCAACTATGATCAAATGATCCTTTCACTCTAAGCAGGTTAAACTAACTGCTATTTTAGGAATAAAAGTAGCAAAACATAACATAATTATTAATTTTAAAAAAATGTTATTTCTATATCATATTAACTGTCGTGAAAATGAATGGCTGAGTTATAAATCATGAAAGAAATAAACAGATATTTTCAGAGGTGACAATGAGCCTTTGACTCGCTGTGTCTGTGTTGAATTTATGATCTTATTATTATGATTATTATTATTATTATCACTGTATAATGATTGATCTCATGTGGCAGCCTGTAACTTTCTAAAATATGTTAATATTTTATATTAGTTGCTGTGTTGTTTAATCCAATATAATGAATAAAAACAAAACATGTACGCTTCATTTAAATTAGAAATTTTGCAGAAAACAACTCAATGTCAAATTAATTCAAGGACGTCTAATTTATTTACTTTTAGTTTGTGTTGTGGTTGTTTGACATATAATCTTGTTATGTTGTATTATTATAATATTGATTTATTTGTAATTGTCAAATCATATTTCAGATAAATGCAATCTGGTGTGTTTAGTGTATCAACTGCCTTTATCTCGATGGGTTTAAAATTAAGAGATTATTTCTAATATACATGCAGACGAAACTGTGTTTTAAAGATCTGACTTGTGTATATATATATTTTTTTTCTTTTTCAAGAGAATCCTGTTCTGAAAATAAAAGAAAAAAGAAAACCATTGATTTTTCAGTCAGGCCTTGCAACCTTTCATCTCGTTCATGTTTTTTTATGGCCATAAACTGCAGGCTAAAAATATAAATAAATATTTTTTTTTCAGCCCTTTTTCTCCACGTGGTGACAATGAAGCTGACAGTTTTACATTTATACCTTTCTGACACATTTTATTGGAAATGAATGGAAATATTTTAAATGCTAAAAATAAATGATTTTCCTGTTTGCTCAGCTATGTTTGGATGCTTTGTTGTGCCATGATGATGAAATCATATTTCAGATATGTGTTATCTGGTGTGTTTAGTGTATCAACTGCCTTAATCTCGATGGGATTACAATTAAGAGATTTTTTCTAATATACATGCAGACCAAACTGTGTTTTAAAGATCTGACTTGTGTATATATATATATTTCTTTTTCAAGAGAATCCTGTTCTGTAAAAAAAGAAAAGAAAAAAGAAAACCATTGATTTTTCAATCAGGCCTTGCAACCTTTCACCTCGTTCATGGGTTTTTTTATGGCCATAAACTGCAGGCTAAAAATATAAAATAAATACATTTTATCTCAGCTCTTTCTCTCCATGTGGTGACAATGAAGCTGACAGACCTTCAAAATAAAGTTACATTATTCTGGTATGTTTTTAAAATGATAAACACGTGGTGGTCGTTTAATGTCAGATCAATTAACTGTGCACACTCTAATCACTATGGAGGACCACAAGAGTCACAAATAGTAATAGAACATTTAATTAAATAATTAATAAATAATTGCACAATAAAAAATAGGCATAAATAAATGTGTTTACAAATTAATTTATTAATCTATGAATAAATGGACAAAATATTTCATTATTTGACATTTTAAAGGGCAATAAAAAAAAGAGTTTATGAAAAGAATTTAAAAATGAAATAATAATCCATCAATAAATAGTTCAAATTAAAAAGGGGATTTACAAAAACACAATAAAACAGATAATAAGTACATAATAAATTAATAATGGAATTTAATCTTTATTGTACAATTAGTAATTAATCAATTAAATGCTCTATTGCTATTTAGGTGCTGTAGATAAATAAGTACCTTGTTAACTCGTTATGTCTTGATTTGTTTAAATTAGTCATCACAGGACTGGTTGACTTTCATTGTGCTGAACTGGTATCTACATACATGTCCAAATACGCATCTTTTTTTTTTCTCTTCATGACACAAATGAAAAATAGTGCTGGACTTTATCAGCACTTTTTCCCCACATGGTGACAATAAAGCTGATAGTTTTTACATGTATACCTTTCTGACACATTTTATTGGAAATGAATGGCAAAATATTTAAATGAAAAATAAATGATTTTCCTTATTTTTGCTCACCTATGTTTGGATGCCTTGTTGTGCCATGATGATGATGATGATGATGCGCGCCTGTTTGCAGACCGTGGAGAACCGGGCTATCGAAGGGCGACGCCGGCCACGTTCCACCCACGTTCGGGCTCATGTAGGCCGGGTACGGGCTGTGATACGACCCGCTGAGGCTCCGGGCTCCGTAGTGCTCCCTCACGCCGTTGGCAGAGATGTTTAACGGGCTGCTGTAAGAAGAAGCCGTCTCCCGGACCACCGTGGAGGACAGAGGCGGACTTGTGGAGGTGGAGAAGGCGAAACGTGGAGACACCGAGGAGGAGTGGTGGTTGTACGAGTCAGCGACGCACGACGGCTGCTGCGCCCAGGCAGAGTGGCTCGAAACCGGGCTGCTCTGCTGCGACGCACCGGCACCGGGCGGCGTCTGGAGGTAAGGCAGCGCCGGCATCATGGGGGTGACGACCCGGGTGGTGGGCACGTACACCGGAGAGGTGCCCGCAAATCCGGCCTCATAGGAGGGGGGTCCGTGGTTGGTTGTCATTATGCCCTGATACATCTCCTCTCCTTGGAGCTGCACATCCGTGATAATGATGATAGTGTGGATGCAGTTAAGAACAGGACTGATGGGTGTTAATGCAAACAAATAGATGTTTAGTTGAGTAGAATCCGTTAAAGCTCTCTCCTTAATGTCCTTGATAAAGTCAGATCTGCTGCTAAGAAGAGAAGCAAAGCACCAGCAGCATTCACAAAATTAACAATAAAGTGAGAGAGACATGAGAGAGAGAAGAGGAGGAGTGAGATACTGTTATCATCTCTCTCTCTCTCTCTCTCTCTCTCTCTCTCTCTCTCTCCAAGCCAAAAAAATGTGTTGTGTGAGCTTAAAAAAAACCGACCAACCAAATTATATTTTATTCTAAATGGCTGAAGTTCCTTGGAATTATAATCTTAATTAGAAATTTTTCAAAATTATCTTTTTTTTTTTTATCCCATTATGTCCTTCCTGTTAAATTCGATAAAAAAATATTTTTTGTTGTTGTTTGTGGATTGTGGTGTTCATTTTAAAGTTTTAATGTTTAATGAAACTTAATTAGTTTAAAAAAAATCCACCAACCAAATTATATTTTATTCTAAATGGCTTTCTAAAATTTAAAAAAATATATATTTTGTTCTATCCCATTATGTCCTTCCTGTTGAATTCGATAAAAACGATTTGTTTGTTGTTGTACGTGTTTTTTTTCATGTTTGTGGATTGTGGTGATGATTTAAATAAAAAAAAATAAAAAAAAGTTTTTTATTTTCACTTGCCAATTGAATGAATGCATAAGAACACTGTAATATATTTCAAACAATGTGTGCTTCTTACTGTATATTTAAAAAGTAAAGAATGAATGGGTTCAACAACATGCAAAAAGACATATTTAGTAACTATGATCTGACATTTGTCACACATTGATAATAATGATCTCTCTGTTGTTTTATTTACTTTGAATGTACAATTATTTTGCACTAACCACATAACGGTTGTCTGTGTTTGCATTAGGTACATTCTTGGAATACAATTTGCAATGTGCAAATACTCTTGGCACTTTATTCTATTCTAATTATTTATTTATTCCTTTATTCTTTTATCTCGTCTTGTTTTTATTCTTGTATTCATTGTTTTTATTGCGAAGATTTTTAATTTTAATCTTGTACTTTTATTGTCCTGCACCTCCCCATATGCCACCTACTGTGTTCCCTCTGTCAATGATGATTGTGCAGTATGAATGTGTGTATATGTCTCGGTGGACTGCAGAAACTGAATTGCCCTTCGGGGATAAATAAAGCTCTCTGTATCTGTATATCTGTCTGCACCGCAGATGGCTAACATTAGTATTGGTAGCCTCTACGATGAAACTAGTTGTACAGATCTGCCTCTATGTAATATAATCTTATAACACTAGATTTAATTTATTTTTTATTGGCCTCTTCCCTGTTACATACAGATCAGTTTATATTTATGTCATAAACAATTACAAATAAATAAAAAACATTTTGAACATTAAAGCAACTTTTATTTGTCGGTGTTAAAGTCCTCGAGTTGCTTCCATACAATTCACAGACTAAAGCCTCCATTCGCTTAATACCAACTCTCTTTAACATTTGTCAGGATATGTTTTCTATAATATGCTTTTCGTTAATCTAAAATGATTATTTTGCCCATAATGGTCTTTAATCAGTCTCTCACTAAATGGTGATGGCTGGATTGTTAATTTCTGAGTAATCTTTTCGAGAAAATCACCTTTTGTGTGTCTATGGTGCTTATATTTCGTTTTTTTCCCAGCGGTATGCCTATCTAAAGTTATAATATAGCTACACAAATCATAATGATATGCGTATTATTTTTCTGCAAACGTGTAAATGTATTAGTATTTGTCCTATGTCGTTGAATCAAAATAAAGCCACAAACGGTGGTGCTATTTGGTATATATTTTTGCAGCAGTGTGCTGCTACAAGCTCAAAATAAAGTTTGATTATTCTGGTATGTTTTTAAAATGATAAACTCAATTAACTGTGCACACTCTCATCACTATGAAGGACCACAAGAGTCACGAATAGTAATAGAGCATTTAATTAAATAATTTATAACTAATTGTACAATAAAAATAGGTATTAATAAATGTGTTTTATAAATTCATTTATTAATCTATGAATAAATGGACAAAATATTTCATTATTTGACGTTTTAATGGACAAGAAAAAAAGAGCTTAAGAAAATAATTTACAAATGAAATAATAATCCATCAATACATAGTTCAAATTAATAAGGGGATTTACAAAAACACAATAAAACAGTCAATAAGTACATCATTTAAAAATCCATTAATTAATTCATAAATTAATAATGGAATTTAATGCCTATTTTTATTGTTTTAATCAATTCAATGATCTATTACTATTTAGCTGCTGTAGATAAATAAGTACCTTGTTAACTCGTTATGTCTTGATTTGTTTCAATTAGTCATTACAGGACTGGTTGACTTCCATTGTGCTGAATCTACATGTCCAATACGCATCTTTTTTTTTATTCTCTTCATGACACAAATGAAAAATAGTGCTGGATGCTTGACGCGCCTGTAGTCGGAAGTGTCGGCGGCTGTTGTCCTCATGAGGACAGATTTATACCTGTCATCAACACCAGTGGACGTAAACACACGAGGCCATTGCATTGTGCTGCCACTTCCCACAACAAGACAGCCTCCTGCTCATTGAGTTATGTGGCTCTGCACAGGCTGCCAACACACTCCAGTGTGTGTGTGTGTGTGTGTGTGTGTGTGTGTGTGAGAGAGAGAGAGAGAGATAGTGGGTGAGTTCAACTTTATAATTCATAAAAGAAAATTGCATTATCTGATGAGAAAGCAATCAGATGTTGATTATATGACCAGGCCAAAACTTTAAAATTGTCAACATAACAGCATAACATTCATTCTGACTCCATTTAAAGCTGCAGTAGGCAGAATGTTTTTTGCATCATTGGGCAAAAAGTCCATAATAACCTTTCAGCATATTGTAATTCAAGTGTTCTGAGAGAAAACTAGACTTCTGCACCTCATCATGGCTCTGTTTTCAGGCTTTAGAAAATCTAGCCAGTGATGGGAGACTTTGACCAATCACAGGTCATTTTATTGAGCAAGCGTTCTAATTGGCTGTGCTCCGGTCATGTGACCGGGACTTGGCGTTCCTTCGCCAGATTTAACAATGGCAACGGTGTCACAAACTTTCTCATTTTACAGCTAAACCGTGCACTACAAGATTATTCTGAAAACATCTGAGGAGAGAAATAGACATTAACGTAACATAATATTGATTCATATTTGATCAGCGCTGCCTAGTTTGACCATTTCGTTAGAGTTCGCGAGTGATTGACAGCCGGCTCTTATAGACAGCAGATTGACAGCAGACCCAGATCAGCTCTTACTGCTTGTTTTCCTCCAGTAAGTGAATCTTGCAGATGACGTTAGGAGCACCAGAGGACACAGAGGCACATGATCTTTGTCAGGTTACCTGTTTCATGTACTACTGTCCCGATATAGCGATATTTTATAAAAATAACTTTTTTTAATCATATTTGCTCATATCTCGCCTACTTCAGCTTTAAGTACCTCAGTGAGCCACGATGCAGGTTAGCAGGTCCCAAAACCGGCACGCCTAAATGAAATGCAGCCATCATTAATGTAGCCTAATTTATTACACCTGTGGTTTTCCTGCTATTACAAGTCCAACATGTCTGAAAGAGGCCAAATCGAATGAAAAACGTTGGTATGTTTCTGTGTGCTTTAGGAAATGCATCCTTTGTTGAGTTCAGAAAATGTATTAAAAAAAGCTAAAAGTTTCTTGTAAAGAGACACAAACTTCACAAATAAATGCAGCACTGGATGTAATAATCAATAACAATAATCTTCACAACAGTGCTTTCATCTTAGATATAGTGGTTAGCCCCTTGGCTCATTGACTTGCCAAGGGACTGCATTTAAATTGACTTTCGTGAAATACATTAAATGGCATAATTCATTTTTTTACCTTACAAATAGATCATTAAAAATGATAAAAGACCCATGTGGATGTAAATCCTTCCACTGTAACAGGTGCATAAAACATGTTAATCAAGTAGAGAAGAGCTCTAATCAGGCAACATGATTGAAACCACCCGAGTGGGTGTGTCATGCATTACTCCACTGATTTAGCATTGCACTTCTTTAACATTGTTGGACTCAAAATTGATGCAGAAGAACTTTTTTTATTCCATGTTTTCTTCTTCATTGTCAAAATCTGGTGCCTTCAGGTTTCTGACGATTTGGTCAGAGATTCGGGTGTGTTATGCTAGTAGCTAGCAGCCCCCAATAGTCTCAAACATACCGGTGTATGAGGAGCGGAGTTCTTGGAGTTAATCCAAACCACAATCTTTTCCTAAACCTAACCAAGTCGTTTTCTTTCACATAACGTCCGTACAGATTTCCCACAGTTCAAAAGAAAACCAGACACTAAAACTTTCCACATATGCACTCCCCAAGACTTGTAAACAGACTTTGACGTGTATAGTTGGTGAAGTTCCCCTTTAATGGGCCAACGCATCCACTATCTATCCATCTCTTTATCTGTACATGAACCTTATATAATAACCTATAACCATATAAACAGCAGTATTGATTCACTGCACCCACCCTCTCCTGTAGAAGTCAAGGCAAATAGAGCAATATTGCCTCAATGGAAATGGGGAACTGTCATCAATGTGTAACTGCAGGCTGATAACAGAACCACCAATTGGTGGCTAATAATATCAAGGCGTGGGTCCCTGTTGGCCTGCAAAGGGCTTAAAGTAGCACCAGAGTCAGAAATGATTCATGCGTTTATGGTTCCAGTTAATGTATAGAAGTTGAGCCTGTTGGTTTTGCATGTTGTACAAGAAGTTTGTTGGGCAAGATAAGTCCCCATTCAGCAGCAAGGCTTCCTCTATAGTAGCACTAAACCCTACTGCACTGTCTAATCAGACCAAGTATAAGGGTGACAAGTTTACAAAAATACCAAAAAGAAATCAGTTCATCCTCTTTTCTGTTATTGTACAGTACAGTGAGTGTTTTGATTTGTGTGTTTGCACATGCCAGGCTGTATCACTGACAGTGACAGAGGCCAGAGCCCATGAAAACTGTGTGTGTGTTTATAACCACCATTCTGTGTGTGTTTTCAGTGTGTATGAATGAGGAGGTGTTGGGTGAGGTACTAGATAGAGATGCTGGTATGTGGTGGTGGACAGCGGCAGACTGTTGCTGAGGAAAGTGTGTGTGCATGCGAGTGTGTGTGTCCAAACCAGGCACCAGGAAAACTGTCCCCGTCTTGGCTGGGGCAGAGATTCAATCAGTTGGGGGTCGGTGACTTACTTTGGCCCTTCGGCCCTTCTTCCTTGCACACACAAACACGCACAGAGACACACACACACACACACCGAGGCTAGTAGACTCTTGGCTCCAGGAAGAAGACTTCAAATGGAGAAGCAGGAAAACACAGGAGGCAGAATACCCTGTCGATATGGGAAACACACACACACACACACACACACACACACACACATCTCAGTCGTACTCCTCGGTCTTCTTCATCAGCTGTTTTGCAAAGTAAGCAGAAAGTTAGTATTATCTTGTCTGCATCTGTTCCTGCTGACGTCACCATGTTTTATCTGATCAGATTGATCAACATGGATCCACTCATGTGGCACTGATAATGATGAAACAGTTCTAATCAATGTTAACTCACTGTCTGTCTAACGGGCTCCTTAAAGACCTCTGATCACGTCTGATAAGTATCAAAGTCCTTTCTGTGTTGTTTATCCATTACATTTTCTTGTTTGACACCTATTTCATAAACCAGCTGACTTTTCTGAATGATGAGCCACACAAGTTTGCAGTAAGCAAAACAGCATGTGCACCAAAAAAGATTTATTCCATCAACTATTTAAATCAAATATAATTTGGGCTTATCAGTTGTGAATGGGACATCCCCTGGCATCTGGCTTCTCTCTGCCTCTCAACATGGTTTTGTTTATTGCTATTTTTATTCATTGCTGTGCTTTTTTTGTATTTACAGTATCATTCGTTTGACTTGCTGTATGTAAACCTAATTGTCCCACGGGGAAAAACAAAGCTCTGCTCTCAACTCACGCCACAAAACAGTTTCAGCTGCGTTCATTCTAATGTTGAAATGTCAAAACTTTGAATTTATTCTCTCTGTGGGACTGTGGTCATTTTTTCTATCCACTAACTTCAGTTTATATCATATATCCTACATAAGCAAAACATTTTTTGTCTCACATTGTGTCCTATGAAAGTGCGAGAACTAGTTTGTTCACTTTGGGAGGTTTAAGCTTTAATAATAATATTTTAGTTAAAGGTGCTATTGATAATATTGATAACATTCACCAACTAGATGTCGCACTCTCCCCCCTACGTTCCATCGCATTCACTTCACAACAAGTGGTTGCCGTTCGTTGAAAAACCTGCATATTTTATGGTTGTTGATTTTGTTTAAATATTCCAAATTGTAATTATATGGGTTGTTGTTGTTGTTCAGACGATTAAGCTAAGACAGCTAATATGTGCTAATGTCAGTTGTCACTTGTTGCCATGGTAAATATCCACGTATCCTTCAGCCTGATGGAGACACCAGTGTCAGCGCGGCCAGGCAGAGACAGCCTCCTTTTATCGCTGAGCACCTGGGATTGGATTGAAGCCGGACGCTTACCGTCAAACACACTACACTAACACACTAACTTGCAACTTGATCACTGATGAGACAGAGACACCACATGATACCAATGTTGTTATACTATTGGCTCACAAGCCTTGTTAGAAGTGGGAACCAAACATCAGATATCTTCCACAGAGATAAACAAAACATCCATTTCGGACCCGCCAACATTTTTAAATGATTACGTCACAATCATAATTTAAAAAAAAAAATTTCAGTTAAAGCCATGCTTTTATTCTAAACCTTTCTAAAAGCTCCATGGATGTATTATTTTTTTAAACATTATTTGACTATGTGAAAATATTATCAACAAGATCTTTAAGTTTGAGTAAGTCATTTTAGTTCAATTAAGGATTTTATCATGCGATCTCTGGTTGTATCTGTACATTTTCTGCACATTAAGAATGTATTTTTCTATAAATAGGTACAATATTCTTGTGGGATCATGCTCCTGTGTGTGTGTGTGTGTGTGTGTAAGTATGTGAGTGTGTGGATTTGTGTGTTATTCTAACGTATCTGTATGTTATGCTTGCAGATTAAGTGTGTTGTGTGTTTGATCAGGTAAGGTCAGGGAGTCACACTGGGGCGACACAAGTCTGCTCAGCAAGACACCTGGGCTTCAGCAACACACATCATCTCTCTCTCTCTCTTTCTGACTAACACACACACACACACACACACACACACCATTAACCAGGAGTGTGTTTTTTTGTTTCTGAATAAATTATTAACTCCTCAGTTGCAGGTTCTCATAAGTGATGGGCTCAAGTGCTGAATTGGACTCTTGGTTCACACTGTTTGAGGAGCAGCGCAAACACATCACACAACACTCAATTACAGATGATAAGAACCCAATTATCAAAACCTCTTTTGTCTATGCTGTTTGTAAAGCTACTCACACAAACGTTTGAATATTTCTTTGACGCTTGTATGCTAATATTTGAAATTCCACTCCTGGGTGTTGCTTGCTCAAAATGCCGGCTATAAAATTGAGGAAAATCCAAGGGGAGTTCTGTGAGTGACTCGTTTTAATCAGGGCCCCATGTGCAAAATCCACCACTGACCAATCATATTGGCTTTGTATCTGACTGACAGACTCATAGCGGGGTGCCCCATGATACCCAGAGTGTGTGCGCATGTTTGTGTGTGTATGTGAGCAGTGTATTTTTAGCAGCAAAGACTCAGGGATCCCAGGCAGGACCTCTCCCTGTGATAAGCAGTGGCCAAAGTCCGCAGGCTATAGCGAAGGCCTGGAGAGCAAATAGGGAGCACACACACACACAAATGCAAAGACAGTGTTTAATATGCTGATACGTGGGGCTCAGTTGCAAAGAGAAAGCTGCTTGTTTGTACGTGGAGGGGCAAGTTAGGGGTAAGAATCAGGTTAGGTAAAGGTGAGGTGACATCATCAAAACAATGGTGTCTTTGAAGGGTTCATGCAGAGTTCATGCAGAGACGATTAAAGGGATAGTTCAGGTGATTTGAAGTGGGGTTCTATGAGGTACTTATCCATAGTCAGTGTGTTACCTACACTGCAAAAACTTATTTTAGCCACCTAAAAGAAAGGCCCTTTCCGACAGGGAGCTGAAGCCGTTTCCATTTGTGCTCTCACCAAAGCTACCAGACTCCATTGAAAAAAACTGTAATTTAGATGTCAGTCATTAGTGGCCTACTACGCCCACTATGTTGTGAAACACTTAGTTAAGTTTAGGGAAAAACATTGTGTTAGGTTAAAATAATTGTTGGTTTCACACAGGAATGCGAACTCCGGCTTCCTGGGTGAAAACCCTGTGTTTTGTGTCCCATCCCCGACCTCCACCCCTTAAGGAGTTTCATACTGTCTATACTACAGCGCCTGACTTCCACTTCTGCTCCTGTCATAACTACTACGGTCACTAGAGGTCACTGTTGTGTTCTTTTATACCTTAATTTGGTGATCTACCATGTGAATAGATGATAAAACCTACTAGTTGGTGTAGTAGGCCCCTATTGACCCACATCTATGGGCTTATAGTAACTGATAACGCCTATTTAATAGCCTGATCACTGCGTTTTCTGCGAGGTAAATTAGGTACTGTTTCAGTGGAGTCTGGTTGCTTTGGTGAGAGCATAGATAACGGCTTCAGTTCCCCGTTTGAAACATAGACTGTATAGCTGTCTGGCGACAAGGTAAAGTGGTTAAAATAGTCTAAATATAGCATACACTTAAACTGATATTGATTTTTTTTAGGTGGTCCTTTCTTTTAGGTGGCTAAAATATGTTTTGCTGCCGGCTCCATCCACAACAGTACATTGCTTTGGTTTCGTGCGGTAACTCCTGTCTGCTTCTCGAAACTGGGGGCGTGCCGACCGTCATCTACTGCAGTTAATACACTGACCTCATACAACCCAACATCAAAACACCCAAACTCTCCCTTTAAAGTGTGGTCAGTGATGGTGTAAGAAGAGTGTGATGGAGAAAGAATGAAGGAGAAGGATGGAGGATTTGGAAACAAGTGTGAGAACTTTTCATTAGTGTCAAAAACTTTCTTCTGCTGTCAGTCAAAGACAGGCTGCTCTCAAAACACTGCAAGAGAAAACAAAAACACAATTAGGAAGCGAGAGGAGTAAAAGGTGCCTCAATCCAGGGACGGTCGTAGTGCACAAGCCCGATAACAACGTGAATATTTCTGTTTGGACAAAGAAGAGGAGGGGTGGTGGAGGAGAAAAGTTTAACAAATTGGTTACGTTAAGTTGAAAGTGGACAGAAAAAGAGGGAATGTCAGAGAGGAGGAGGAGGAGAAGGGAGAAGCCACCAGACAGGAGGAGCAGTGGAAAACAAAAGAGGCTCCACACTCTGCTCTGTCTTATCTGTCTGAGGGTCTTATCCACCACTGGCTCTGTTAGTGTAACCCCATTTGCTCCCTCCCTCCCTGCCGGCCGCTCTCCTTCCACCTCATCCCTCCATCTCCATCCACCCCCACTCCCGCCCCTCCACTGCTCGCTGCGGACCCCGTTATCAGGCCATGGCTGACGTCAGGGGGCCCGCTGGTGCTGGGGGGCCGGAGACGGAGGCTGATAGCGCAGCAGAGGCTGCCTCCACACAGGCTGTGGGAACTACGGACCCAGCCCACCTCGACCCAGTGGCCCCGCACGTCCACCACGAAAACACACACAGAGGTGAGGATGTACGGTTGCGTCATGAATGCGCACGTGCTTTTTGCGAATTTGGGGAGAGTTTCTACAATTAGAAACTTACACATGGGTGTTTTTAAGCTGAGGCCAGAATTTTTATACTCAATTAACACTCAAATTGTTACATTTTACTACATTTAGGCAAATAAAAATAATGAATAGATATTAAATAAATCAAGGTTTCAGCATTTTCTCGTTCAGAATTTAATTTCTGCTGGTGTGGAGAAAGCTATGAAACATGATTTAGTAAAAAGTACAAAAATCATAAATGAACAGTTCACCGAATAAATGTATGGGGTGATTCATGACCTCAGTATTTCTAAAATCCTGGCAACGGCCCAGACACTGATCTAGTAGTGTATAGGCCTATATCTACAGCCACCTTAAGTGCCTTAAACCTGCATTCTTTCTAATAGCCAGCAGGAGGCGACTCCTCTGGTTGCAAAAATATGTCTGATTGTATAGAAGTCTATGAGAAAATGAGCCTACTTCTCACTTGATATTACCTCAGTAAACGTTGTAAACATGAGTTTATGGTCTCAATCTCTACTTTCAAGTCTTCTTCAATACAGCATGATGTTCATTTAGTAGATTATGGTCTCATTTAGAGTCAAATGGACCATAAAGCAGGGTATGCTTTAGGGCGTGGCTACGTTGTGATCGACAGGTCGCTACCACAGCGTTGTCCAGTCTGGAAGTTGTTTTCGTCATACAACTTAAACCCTTTCAAAGTGTGTTTTCAGTTCATGAAAGTTAATTGTAGCATTTTGGTCGCCCTAAAAATGTCTTGTTCACGATCAGTTGTACTTTACGTCAGTCCACAAACCAACGGGTGACGACACAGTGACTGCATCCTCTTCTTATTTGCACAGCTGGTAAATCTTGCTCATCTATAAAAAACATAAGTATCCAAATGCATACAAAACTGCATGCTTGTGTGCATCACATCTTGCTATTATAAGAATCTTCCACTTTCATAGACTCTGCAGTCTCTTTGAGCCTAAAATAAACACAACATATCTCATCCACAGCAGACATAAATTGTGCAGTTAATGAGCTGCTTCTTATCAAAACTGCTGAACATCTCCATAGGAGGATCTTCTCATCCACTTCTATAAAAATAGCATGTCTTTTTTGCATCTAATATGTCCCAAGGTAGCAATACTTTGTTATCTAACATAATGTATGTTGCATTATCTCCGCAGTGATTGACTTCCACTTAACAAAAATAAAAAGTGCACCACTTCAGGGAATCACAGATTACACCTTTTTCAACCTCACTCCTTAGAAATCAATCCCCCCTGGCACACTCTCGGCCTGATAAAACTGTATATGACAGATATTATGTCATTTAGGTTGAAGATAAATCTGAGGTTACGTTCTTTTTGACATTCGTCAGCCTGTATCTCCATAAAAGAGAGATTATATGATGTCAGGGTTGGTATTAGTCCATGAGACGTGAATTCACTGGAGGGAAAATCAGGGAATTAATTGCCTGAGACTAGGTTAAGGAGGCACTTAGCCCTGAGTGGTGGAATGGCTATTGTCACGCCAAAAAAAATCATCTGTAAAAGGTGTGTGTGTGTTTGTCAGTGTGTGTGATGGTATGGGTCAACAGGTGCAAGTTTGATCTGAGGGGAGTGAGTGGAGCGTGGAGGCCTGCAGCAGATGATTTTGGCAAGTTTCACATCATTAGTTGCAGGTGCAGCACTCCCAACATGTGCAAACACACACACACTCTCTCACACACACAGCTCATGTCATCTAAACCTTGTTAATTATCACCCCCCAACATCAGAGTACCCACCGAAACCACCCAACTCAACTCTATTCAACTCTGGTTTGACTCATTTTACAGTAATGGGAGTGAATTGAAGCATCAATCTGCCAGTTACACAGAAATATATTTTCCACCTCGTCCTACGTGTGTCTCAGATGTTTTCGGAGATGGATCTGTCGGATGGGGAGTGGAGACACACTTATCAGTGTGTTGTCCTCGATAAGGCGGAGATGATTTGTAACGGTTGCAGTGTGTGTGTGTTGCTCTCTCACTTACGCTGACCTCTTCTCGGCCGAGCAAGTAGGAGGAAGAAAAGAGTGTCCTTGACAGAGCGAGAGGAGGGGTGAGATGTAAAATAAGAATCGGCGAAAGAAGGAGGCCGTTGTTTCTCAGTTGCTTATTTCTTCTCCTCCACCTCGCTTGCTGTCATTTTCTCCCACTCTCTTTGTCAGACACGCACTCCCTAAATTTCACCGGTGGCTGCAGTGTCCTTGAGTTTAAATAACTATAAAATAGAAGAGGGGAAAACAAAATGTGAACTTAAGGTGCACTCTAAAAAGATTTGAATGCATGGGAACAAGAATAACATAACTTCATACTGCTACAGATGACTCTGTGGCAGCAGTTTACAGCTTGGACTGTGGACGCTATATGAATTTAACAAAGAAACTATTGGTAATAGTGGCATTGTCAACAAGTGCACTGAAAAATATGCACAGGACATTTTAATCAAATTGTTTTGGTTGGATCAGAACATTGAAGTCAATGCAGTGACTAAAGATGTAGTGGTTGGTATAGGACCTGTCAACAAAAAAACAAACAAATCCCCGATTTCTTAAAGGAACAGTGTGTAACTGTTTGGGGGATCTATTAGCAGAAATGGAATATAATATTCATAACTATGTTTTCATTAGTGTATAATTAGCTCAAACTAAGAATCGTTATGTTTTTGTTAGCTAAGAATGACCCTTTCATATCTACATAGGGAGCAGGTCCTCTTCACAGAGACCGCCATGTTGCTCCGCCATGTTTCTACAGTAGAACAGACAAACCAAACACTGGCTCTAGAGAGAGCCGTTCACGTTTTTTCGTTACCTCAAGGCCACCATAGTTATCCAACACGTTGTGAAACTGCGGTAAGGTGAGCTGCAGAATGCAAAACCGTGGTACCGCCAGCCGCCGTCTGACTTCCATTGCTCCTAAAGTAGTGTTATTATGGTAATGATGGCCTCTGAGCGAGGCGAACGGCGATACCACGATTTTGCACTCGATGGTTCACGTTATCACAGTCTTGGAAAGGGAGGAGTTAGCGGAGGGGTACTCGGTTGGTTGCAATCTGCAACCACACCACCAGATGCTGCCAAATCCTACACACTGTCCCTTTAAAGAGGAGCTTGATTGACAAATCTCACTCAGCACTCAGCCACGATGGTTTTCGTTTTGCTTGCCCCAAACCAGATTCACCCAGACTCCACTGTGTATCCCAAATTTGCATTTTCCATCTAAAGAGAAGTGGCAAAATAGCAGAGAACTGTAAGCCAAATATTTGTTCTTTATACAACAGTCAATGTTTTTATGCATACTGCATGTGTGTGTGCTTATTTGGAAGTGTGTGTTAGAAGATTGAGTCACTATGAAATGTTTTTTTAAACTTTGCATTTGATTATTAAGTCATCAATCAGAGACAGTAAGCGTCATGTGATCAGCTTCCAACCAACGGTGCATTATCTCCTCCGCTCTCCTCGTAGTCTGCCACGCTGCCCGCCTGTCTCGGTGCCCCCCTCTCTGCCCTCTGGGTGACATGATAAGCGCTGGGCCTCATTAGTCTTTTTAATTGGTCCAGAACAGTTGTAGTGAGCCAGTCTGAGGTCTGGCCACATGCCAGGCTAAAGTAAACCGACCCAATGGAAACACTGCACAGGCCGAGCAACAGATCACAGAGTGCAACATGGAGCAAAGACAGCTTTTGATTTAAACCAAAAACAAATGGGGAATTCATAGTAAATATTGGGTGTTTTTATCTTTAACTTCTGAGTTCAACACTAGTTAGTCCAAAGAATAGAAACATTTGAGCTAATAAAATGTTTCTCATGGACCTGTTTTGTTAACACATCTACTCCCCTCACTTGACAGCTTGTTGGCTTTCTCTTGTGCCCATAACACTTTGACCGGTCTCCATAGTGCCAAATCATTTAAAAACACTTTTTCTTCATCAGTTGTTCAAAAGATATTTTTCTTCCCAAGATGAGTGCAAAACAGAACCACTTCCAAGTGTGACCTTTGGCTTTCTGAGGCATTTGTTTCATCTGTTCATACGTGTGCATCCTTTGTTAAATATAAATAGTAGAATGCGTTTTTAATTAGCTATATTGCTAATATTTGGTATTTGTTAATTTATCTTTTTCTGCATGTGTGACATTGTGCATGTGAGCGTGTGTGTGTGTGCGCACCGTGGCGTCTATAGCTTGCGGGGAATCCATCAAAGCTTATCATTATAAGTAAACATGACAGAGTGGACAAAATGTCTTGTGCGCCGCCAGACCTGCTATCTAACCACAAGCCATATCTGTGATGATGGACTGATGTGGCGCTGGCTTGGACTAACCAGAGTCTGAGAGTGGGAGTGTATGTATGAGCACACACACACACACACACAAGAAACACACACATCAAACGGCGTACACATGTAAACACTCAGTAAGCACACACTCAAGTTACCTTTAACATGGCCCTTATAGGAACACTACCTATACCGTACATGAAAAGTTGACTTATCGCACGATCATAAATGAGCAGGCGCAGTCATCGTTCATATGGGAATTTATAGCTGTTATTTATTGGCCAGTGTTTTTGCTGGGGCTCATAGTTTTATCTATGGGTTGAGCTTTTTCTTCTGAAAAGAGATGGTTACTGTACAGGACAAGCCTCTTTTTTTATGGCAGATGAGATCAGAGGAGCGTTCAGGAGATTTATTAGTAATATTAGCTAATAGGTCATGATCTGTACTCATTATCCTCTAAGTGTTAGAATATAGACCTCTGTTAGAATGAACTGTAGTCAGGTAACGTTATAAAAATGAACATACGTCTCTACACTGTCGAGATGTTTTTGGAGCTTTTTTCTTGCATGTGTGTGCGTCGAGGTCAGCCTGTGTGTTCCTCTACTTGTTACAACACCACTGATAAGCAGGGTAAACAACCATGCACTGTTTGCTCCCCTACCGTGGTCATGTGATCAAAAACACTGATGAGAGTGTGTGTGTGTTTGAGAGGGGTGATATATAGTGCTTAATGTCCATCTCTCTCCGTCAGGTTCACTACACCGTCTGCTCCTTCCTTGAGGTGTGGCTCCTGCACCGTCTGGACGTTTAGCTTTAAGAACAAAAACCACACAAATTGATAACCTTTTACCCTCTGCCGTTCAGTTCCTGGGTCAAAGGTCATGGCTGCAGTGCCTCAGCTGACTTGGCAGATTGACAGTGGGTGTAGTGGCGTTGGATGGTATACAGTATGGAGCCACGTCTCCATCACTTTCATTCGCCTCTCTGTCTTTGTTAACTGACTGGTGCAAGTGGCCAGTGTGTGTGTATGCCAAGGGTGTGTGTGTGTGTGTGTGTGTGTGTTTAGGGGGTCATTAACCTCATGGTAACCTAGAAGGTGGTCTTTCACTCACTCTGGACTCTCAAAGACCACCAAGGGAGTGATAAATGTCTCTCCATTGCATCTAAACTGTTCCAGCTCGTGATGCGTCATATTTAAAAGTATTTAAAAATCGGAGTTCTTAGTAACTGCTGCCTAGTTTCAGTCACTTTCTTGCCAAGAGTTAGATGAGAGTACCATTATCATGTCTGTAGGGTAGATATGAAGCTGCAATCAGCAGCCAGTTAGGTTAGCTTAGCACAAAGTCTGGAAACAGGGGGAAACGCTAGCCCAGCTCTGTGAAATGTTAAATAAATATGTCATATAAATTGCCTGCCTACAGTATAAATCACACCAATTCACATGTTATTTCTCGTTTATTCAACAAGACAAACTACAATTGTGGTTCTGGGCTTTTCACTCTGCCATATTTCTCTGGCATAATTTATGTTTGAATATTCTCACCAGCAGCAAATGAAATGTTAAGGTCTCAGCTATGAACAAATATGTTTTAATGTACACAAATGTTTTCTAAAATTAAATGATTGGAGATTAAACCAGCCCTGAATTGGTTGGTACAATGTTAAAATGCTATAGTTACAAAAAATGAAGCATCCAATAGAAATAATTTGAACATTTAATTCAAACAAGAACCAGAAAACATGAACATTTAATAGAATATCTGCCCATTTATGAAACCAAACAACATTTTTAAGCAATTCATCAGTAGGATTGTCTGGTTACTTTTGCCATTGACCATTCAAAATAATAATAAGAATTAACTAACAATATAAACATTGTTTTTAATCTTTCAAAATAGTTTTTAATCTCTTAAAATACTCCCAACCAACCCCCAAATCAGTGTGCCAACCAACCCCGCTCACATTTGACCCAACTTTGTGATGAAATGATGTAAACCAGCAACCATCACTCATCACAGACTTTCACATCTTATATCAAAATATAGCTGATTCCTGATTCCTGAGTCCATTAACTAGAAGTAACACCATTATTCCAATATTGTAATATAATCCCAATATCTCTGTCTAACACAGTTTAATAATACATTCAGTCCACAGACAACTTTTTTTTGCTTTCTATGGCCTAAAGCTGTTACCCTCACCAAATACATTAATGACTTTCAGATGTTTTAACATAGTAGATGAGTGCAGGTCAAGAAAGCAGACATTTTGTGCCAACCAACCCCGGTCTCCCCTATTTCCCGAAATGTCAAACTATAGGGATATAGGGGTATTAACTAGTAAATACTTCAGTAGCCCAAAATCAGTTGCTAGGAAACCTCTGTTAGCAACTCTGCTATTTAGTCATTCAGTTATTAGAATAAGGTTTTGTAATGTACTCACTTTAATCAAGTATCATGTCAGCTGTGTCAACCACATCCCATTACCTCTTATCCCCTAAACGGGTAATATATTAGCAAACTAACGTGAGCTTTGTCAGTTGATTCACTTAGCCGAGTACCTGTCACAGTTGTTGGCTGTTCTTAAGTAGGAACTCTCAATCCTGATAGGAAATAACAACTCTCTCTCAAAGATTTCTCATCCTAATTGGTTTATTGCACAACAACCTGTCAGCTTTCTTAAATCTTCCCATAAACACACAGATAAAAACGCTGCCTGCATGATGGAAGATTTTTCCAAAATATATCTGCATGTTTCTTCACAGGTTTGGTTCATTATAATGAATTACGACCCCCATAAGTCCTATCAATTATCATTTGTGTGACATATCCTTTTTCAGTGTTTAGGTTATGCAGCTTCCTGCTGCCACAGTGTACTTGAAGTTATCAGCGGCTGTAGTCTAAGCTAGAAGTGTATGACGTCTGAGTAAAATGATTTTAAATCTCTCCAAGGCCTGTGCTGGGTCAGACCTTTGTGACCATAACAGTTTAAAAAAGATATAAAGCAAGATATTTGCTTTGTTTTGCTAAGTCAGTGCAAATAAAGATGATAAAGAATCTCCTATTCCAACACCAGACACAATTAAAATGTGATAATATGAAGTTAATTTACACTAAATGTGTACTGAAGGTACTATTAGTATAACACACATGCGATCTCAGTGGCACACATATACAAACATGAAGATATACGTCCTGAAATGTGCTTTATCTTTTCTTTTGTTCCTTTCCCCCTCTGTGTAGCAGTAATATTAGTTCTATTATATTAGTTTGTGGGCCCTGACGGGACAGTACCGTAAAAACTGTAATATCAGTGGCTGACATGAGACTACCTGCATACTGTCCAACATCTTATATGACAGAGAAACCAGGGACGCTATAGGTTTGATGGACTTAGACTATTATTATTATAGCCCTGTCTGAGAGCCACATCTTGAAAACATTACACAGTAAAGAGTCAAAAGTTTACCGGAGCTCATCCTTGGCTTCTTTCAATGCTTAAAATTCTGTGAAACTGTGCTCTTCTGCCTTAACGTGATTTCCTTTTTTTTTTATCTTTCGAAGCCATGTGTGTGTTTCCAGGAAGGAAAAGCAGAAAATCACAGAAACCTTTTGTAATAAAAATTTGAAGAAAAGGAATGTTAGAAACAAAGAGCAAGAGAGAACGTTTAATAGAAGGCGGACGGCGACATTTGGGAGGTGGTCATAGCTTGTCCTGCTGCTTCAGTCACATTTTGATGGTCTTGAAGGGTGACGATGATACCCAGAGCTCCGGGGTCCCTGCCAACACAAACCCTGCTCCCAACCAAACAGTCCCCCACAATGCTTTGCTCCAAGCAGGGTTAAGAGAGGAGGGGGGTGGAGAGGGGTTGATGAGAGTCTGAACAGGACAGAGGAGGGACACACCGGCGCCATGGCGATCCCTAAGACAACTTATCTCCTCTCTCACAATGATAGCGCCTGTCAAAATAACTGCCAAGATACATAGCCGGCCAGGAACTGGTTAACTTGTTGCCTCGTCCAATCAGAGGGCCTGCAGCAGCTTTCCCCACCTTAGAGGGCTCTCTGGGACCCAAGCTCCACAAACACACATTATCTCTGCCTCATTGCTCTCAAACAGGTTAAATTCAACTAAGCTTTATCGGAAGGTGTGACAGGAAATCGTCACATTTACATCTAAATTACATTTGAGTTACAAATTTGTAGTGAGTATTGGATTTGAAGTTGTATCTACATGCAAATTGAAGAAATTATACAAAACAAATGTTAAAAACACTTAATAGTCTCTCGTTCCACTTCCACTGAGTCTTCTCAGTGTGAAATTCTGCAGTGAAAAGGACGCCTTACTCTTTACTCATATACAACTGAGACGTTTTTTTATAGTAGATGCTGTTTTCATATGCAATATATATTATGTAGGCTATGGACTCTTCTACCTATTACAACAGGCCCTCTTTTACATTTTGCAGACCTGTGTTTCTAGTACAGGCTAACATTTGTTGTGAACTGTCGCCACCAAGCGGTAGAAATGATGAACAGCTCAGGAGGTGGTCAGGAGGTGGCAAAGTCAAGTGAATGTCTCATACTTGGGGAGTCAAAGAGGTCTCGTGATAATTCTGAGTGGTCTCGAGATGGTTATATATATATATGATATATATATATATAATGTTAACGCATTAACAATATTTTGGAGGTTGAAGCTAGTAGAACTATGAAAGCCATCAGTATTGATACTGACATTCATACTGTACATGATACTGACAAGATTGTGACACTAGAAAACCAAAGGAATCCATTGGTACCAACCATGTCATACTAGCTTGTCATGAAGGAGGTTAAATAACGCTCCAAACTTGCACTAAATGTTGGCAAGGAAAAACTTGTCCAAAGGGGTCCCTTGACCTCTGACCTCAAGATATGTGTATGAAAATGGGTTCTATGGGTACCCACGAGTCTCCCCTTTACAGACATGCCCACTTTATGATAATAACATGCAGTTTTGGGGCAAGTCATAGTCAAGTCAGCACACTGACACACTGACAGCTGTTGTTGCCTGTTGGGCTGCAGTTTGCCATGTTATGATTTGAGCATATTTTTATGCTAAATGCAGTACCTGTGAGGGTTTCTGGACAATATTTGTCATTGTTTGTGTTGTTATGTAATAATGCACACAGTGCACTTTCATAGACTAAGCTACTGGAGTTACCCTGCACTATACTCACTTTTAACAGTCTCTTCTGCACTATATTCACTTTTTTAATAGTCGTGTATCACAGCTGTTACCCTGCACTATATTCCTTGTATTTTTATATCTGGTATATTTTTTTGTACTTTGTACTTTGTACTTTGCACTACTAACTTTTTTACTGCCTTTTTACTAACATGTTTTGCACTATGGAACTGTGATGCTGGAAACTTGAATTTCCCTCAGGATCAATAAAGTTATTATCTATCTATCTATCTATCTATCTATCTATCTACAGTATATATACACACACATACACATCACTTCCCACTCCCACACAGAGACAGGTCCAGCCTTCTTCCCACCTCTAGAGGTAAAGTTACAGAAAAAATAACATACAAATATTTTTTTAAATAATTTAATTAGTTAGTTAGAATTAAAAGTAATAAGTACCACAATAATATAATTCATGGTAGTAAGATAGAAACCTTAAATAAATAAATTAATAAATTAATTAAATAATTGTAGAAAAAAAGAAGAAAAGAAAACAGCACATAGAAAATAATAATGAAGTAAATACCATAGAAAGGTTCTATATAAATAGAATTGACTTAACTCGAGTATGACTCTTCTGCACTATATTCACTTTTTTAATAGTCGTGTATCACAGCTGTTACTCTGCACTATATTCAGTTTTAACAGTTTTCTTCTTCATCTTGTATTTTTATATCTGGTATATATATATATATATATATTTTTGTACTTTGTACTTTGCACTACTAAGTTTTTTTACTGCCCGGGATCAATAAAGTTACTATCTACTATTAGCTGTGAGTGGCACGTGTGTGCACGTATGTTGGTCAAACCATGGTGTATTAATATTTAACCCATTTGTTGTTCGGTCCTTATCAAGGAAGGTGAAGTGATTTCAGTTTGAGGGAAGAAAACAGTAGTTCCCTGACCGGGAATCGAACCCGGGCCGCGGCGGTGAGAGCGCCGAATCCTAACCACTAGACCACCAGGGACTATGTCAAACCGAGGAATCCAATCTAATTTAAACATTATGACACATGTTTCATATTTCTATTTTATACATGGTATTGTTTATGGTCGGTTATCAAACACGGTGCAGTGTAATATCAGCCAACAATCCAACCTTCAACCTGAGCTAGCCTTACCCGGAAATTACCTATAGCTATTTAGCCAAAGCTAGTATAGTGGTGAGCTCATGTTTTTACAGTGCACATGACACCAGAGGGCGTCGTGAAGAAGGGAGGCTTCATTTTGATAAAAGCTCTGTTGGAGGATGCACGCAAGGTATGTGGGCAATTTTTAGCCACCTATTTTTCCTGCTTATTTAGCCTCGTTGTGCATCAGAGTTAAGCCACATTGCATGAACAGGAATAGCTTATTATAAGAAGAATGGACCGAATATAATCTCCTTATACCATCTCCACCAGGTTGCTATTGTCCTGTAAACAAAAGTGGCTAAGCTAGCACAGTTAGCAGCTGCAAATATGGACCTTGTTCACTGTGCATGTGTCTGCTTTGACTGGTCACATATATTGTTTTAATATTAGCAGAATCTGCAGCTTGCAAAATCTAGTCTTTTGTTACTGCTGCACCTTAAGACAAAAGCTGAAATCTCCTCACAGAGGAGTTCCCATTGAGCAAAGCTGCTGTATTAAACTGAAGAATGTAGCTAGGTGGGGTAATGTTGCTCCACATTTAGCCTTTCCCCTGGTTGCTTAGCCTGTTATATAACACTTTCACATGCATGCACTGCGGTTGATTTATGCTCTTTAGGGTGTGTGATTGTTTGGTTTATTGTCACAGCCAGCTTGCTTTAGTGCAGCCATGATCTGCATGTTTACATCAACTGGGATTCTGGATGCTAATAATAGACACACTGTTGTGATTAATGTTTACTGTTGCAGCAATAACTAGTAGCAGATGTGTGTGTGTGTGTGTGTGTGTGTGTTTCCTCCACAGCAGAGCAGAGTGATGCATTTTTCCATCCTGTTGTTGGTCAGCCATTGTAGAGGCTCTCTGAGTGGCCTGACATTGCATATTATTATAGGATGCTTTCATCACCCTCCACTTTAAAAGCTGATGCACTGTCAGTTTTTGCTTTTTTTTGCATTGTAGTGTTGAGTGTTGTAGAGTGAGGAGGCACCCTGTGAGCCTGCTAATCCCCATCACTTTTATTTCCTCTGCAGGACAAGTGTGAGAGCTCAGTGTGAGAGGTGATCTTCCTCCAAGTCAGCTGGCTTGGAAAACACTGAGTGGGTGAGGTGTGTGTGAGGGTGGATGTTTGTATGGATGCTGCTTGACTGCATGCAGATTTAGGACCCTGGCCTGATGGAAAAGAGAGACAGGAAGCCGGGATATTTTGCCAGGTAAGGGACTCTATGTGTGTGTGTCATTTGCATTTAAATATTTTTCATGCAGCAGAACTGATGTCAAGCTAGGGCTGCAGGATTATGGCCAAAATGATAATCAGGATTATTTATTGAGATCACGATTATTTATCACGATTATTCATAGATTTTTAACAACAACATGTTTTTGTTTTTTTTACTGCACTTTCACATTAGAATAAACAGAGCACTGCTTTCACTTCCATGCTTTGCCACATTCCTGCTAATGTACAAACTAGGGCTGCACGTTATTAGAAAAAAAAATTGCAATATTTATTTTTCTGCAATATGAAAAAATACAAGAATATTCACCCTACTGTTTGCTAGCTACATTTTAAAGTTAAATGCATCGATCTGGTGAACTTTGAGAGCAAAATTAGCAACATTAAGAGACAAAAGAAACATAATTATAATTATAATCATAAACACATTTGTTTGTAAAGATAATATCTATCCCCAAAAGTGAAGCCAAAACATCTCGATCGCCAGGTGGTGGCTGGCTGTCAGTTTAGGGAGTGTTTGATTTGATATGCTGCAGAGTTTTCTATAAGCAGAACATGCATTTTATGATCAATATCGCAGGCAATCATTTTCATTTAAATGTGGGAAGCCAAAATTGTGATTAATATTTGATTAATTGTGCAGCCCTATGTCAAGCACTGACATTTATTATGGGGGCACATTGCATGGGTGGAATATGATCTCAAAAAAGTACAAAATGCATCTCTCATCAGGGACCCTGCCTTGGATTATTTTAGTAATCCAGTTAAGTCAATGTTGTTTTAAGAATCACAAATTTGCCTCAGAGGGCTTTACAATCTGCATAGCATGTATCCTTAGACCCCTTGATGAGAATAAAAGAAAAATTACCAACAAAATAAACTTTAACAGGAGAAAAAATGTCAATCTGGAGAAACAGAATGATATAATATGATATAAGAATGATATAAATATATATTTGTTATTCTATCTATGTCACTCAGCCCAGGTATCACCTGCTGGAGAGTAAAGTCCAAAGTATTTTCTTTTATAAACAACAAGTTCTACTTAGTACATTGCTTGTTGGAAGTGACATTATGGCTTTTCCATTGTGCTGCACGGTCGTTTGTACCTTGACAATCTGCTGTAAAGGCACATTAACTTATTCATTCTCACCTTCTTTAAATCATGGATCGGCACCGCTAAGTCACCTGTCTCTGAGCTGCACCCGGCCTCATATAATCCGAGTCATGCGTCAGAGTCTCTTCACCCACAGGGAGGATGTCGACTGTAAAATTGGATTTTAGCAGCATTGTGAAACATGATAGCAGGAAATGTGCAGAGAGAGATTTGTCACAGTTACAGGGAATAGATGGTCAAGGAATCGGCGGGTTATGAACAAAGATCGGCCCTTTCTTTCTGACGTCAACACAGATGATGAGAGACGTAAGAACTGTATGATCGACTGGCAGGTGTTTATTTTAGAGAGCTGAGTGAATAATATAAGTAGTGTGCTACTGTGTAATATGGCTTGAATGTGTCTAAATCAGAATACAGTTCTTGTTGTGCTTGATTTATCCCATCCCTCCTGGTCGGCTCTACATGATCAGTATATCGTAGCGTGGGAAACTAACTTGTTTGTCTTGTTTTATGGCTAAAATGGACAAACAATTGCTCCTATGTAAATTAAGGTCAACGTTAGCCACAAACTGAATAAACAAGTTGATTTATGGATAAGCACAAGTCGTCTGGTTAGTGTGCTGTTGATATCAGAGTTTGTGGGCTTGGGTGAGGTAATGCGATGTTATTCTTTCTTATTATGTCTCAGCTTACTAGTTCAGGCTATGCTGACCGCCTGGTACAAATCTGCAATTTATCTTTTGTTTTATTGATTCGATTGGCTTATGTTTGGAAATATTACATTATTATTTTGTGATGGCATCACACTTCAGTCGATCTCTAATTATTAAATAAGCAGTGCATTAAATCTTAATGGGATTGCAGGCTTTGAGCTGAGTCAGTTTCCTGCAGTGTGGGTACCTGTGGGAGGGACAGAGCAGCAAAACAACAGTGGAAAGGTGCAAGATGAAGCAGACCTCTACTACTACTGTAAAGACTAATAGCCATATTGTGCCTGTGTGGACAGAAAGTGAACATGTCAGGAAGGAAAATCAGCCCGATCTCACCAACACAGCTCCTGCTATAACATGTAGCTTTCCTGCTAGTTGCACCATATGCTGCCTCACTTCCTGATGAAGAAAGGTCATTGTGGAGCATACACATTCCATTAACAAGTACTAATCCGTCTTACACTTTTTTGTGTTTTGTTGTTTTACAAAAGTGAAACTCTTTACATGTGATCAGATTTTTTTGACACTGAACAACAGAAAAAAATATTCTCCTAGTTAAAGGTAGGGTTGGTAATGCTGAGAAACTAGCAAGAGTACACTAGATTTTAAAAATGATCCAACCAAAAAAGACAGCCCAGTGTTTCCAACTCTTTACCAATGAATGTATCTAGCAGTACTAGCTCCAAAAGTCACTAGATCTAGTGTGAAAGTAGCAAAGTCTGCAACACTGACAGTACGTCACTTCAGGCCTCCCTCCAAAGTCACTCCCCCCACTATTATCATTATGAACATAAACATATCATAATGAACGTGAACAACGAACATGGCTATTGTTTGCACGGCTGTCGAACTAGCAGCTTGTGGAAGACTCCGGTGATGCACAATGAGTGCACGGGCAGAGTGCACACAGGTAGGCAGACAGATAACCCGTCCAATCATTACGTTTGGACCTCATTAAATGATTGGACGGGGTTATTCCAGTCCTGCGACAGCCACAGAAACTGGATTTTTTTCTTTTTTTGTGAGCACATTTGATTTATTGATTGCTGTCGGGATGTAATGAGAATTTCAACAAATATAACAAAAATGTTTTTGAACAGCACCACCAACCCTACCTTTTTAATAAGTGAAAAATATATCAACCAACTGATTTAAATCAAGTAGGAATACGAAACACAACATAAATGCATGCAAGTATTCACTCCCTTAACATGACATGTGACGATATATCATATGATATGATATTCCAAACAAATCTGAGTTTACTGAAGAATTAAAGGCACTGAATATACAGTAAAGTACAATAAGCTGTACGTTTTCTGAGAGCAAACTGTGCACACACACTAGTGATTGAGGCTCATGGCAACTCTAAAGGAGCTAAAGTCTAAGATAGAGAGACACCGCACATGAAGTAACGATTATCTTGGTGATTTTACCGGTCACAGCTTAATGACTGTTGAAAACTCACAAGACAGATATGTGGGACACTGTGAATTAAAGGGGAAAAAGGCTCTATTGTTTAATGAGACCGTCGTACTAAACTATATTTTTGATGTACACTGCACATACACTTTCCCTCATGAAGCCTGGAGGTGGTAGCGTCATGCTTCGGGGAAGCCTCTTTGCTGCAAGACAGTTGTGGTCAAATGATGCTGCAATATGGAAACATCCTGAAGGCAACTAGTGTCTGCTAGAGAAGTGATTCCCAAACGTTTCCTCGTCAAGGACCCCTTTAGACCAAGGACTCCCACTTGATAAGATTCTGTCCCAATGTCCCCAATCTGATTGGATTTTTGCTTTTAGATGTTTATTACATAAAGTGTATTAAACCCATGACCAAAATAGTCATAGATTCTGTCATTGTGTTACTTATGGATGGAATTGTAGTGAATATAAATTGCTGGGGACCCACTGGAACCCGATAAAGGACCCCTGGGGGTCCCTGGACCCCACTTTGGAAACCAGACCCACCTGCTAGAGAACTGCGATTTATTTTCCAGCAAACATAACGTCAAAGAAACAGGAATTTGCCTAAAAACAAATGAACAGAACAGACAGTGAAGTTACAACATCAAAATTGCATCCAGTAATAAGATTATATATCAAATCTACACATATACAAACAATACAAACAATCGCTTGACAGGTACCTTATGTGCCTATTGTCTTGAGGTGTGTGTGATTATCTATGTAATTAGTTATTTTGTATTTTCATTTTCACTTGTTACCTCCAGTGTTGGAGTATATCTCTGTCGTTATGGATGCACTGGTTACAAACTGAAGGTTAAAGAGGAGAGAAGAAGGGGAAAATCTTAAAATGAAGGCTTGAGAGATGCCCCAGAGTGAAACCGACTGCAGATTCTTGAGTTCATCACTACCAGATGTGTGCTGCTTGCTCCAGTTAAAGTGGGAGAGAGACCTGAGGCTATGGGAGAGGCCTGAACTGTGTCTGTCTGCAGCTTTATCGACCCACTCTTGCCTTTCCATTAGGGCACTTGAACACTTAAAACGCTTCTCTTTTCGTTTTTTTCTTTTATTATTCTTTTACCCGGGGCTTTGCAGGGCAACCCTACCCATATCACTCAGAGCTTCTGATAAATCAATTTGTTCTTATCTTTTCTTAACATACTCATAAGCACACTTACGTTTTCAGTGGGGCTCATAGAGCGTGCACTATCCTTAAGTGCACCACTAACCCAGTGTTTCGACTGCACTGCAGTTCCCCTTAATGAACCCCAACAGGGTCTGGAGATGCCATTACATCACTGCCTCACCTATCAATGATTTAACAACGGGGTAAAGGACAGTCTGAGAGGAAAATACAGCTGACGCAGTAAAGTAAAGAGAGAGAAAAGTTCAATCCAATAACTTTGAGCAACAATAGTAGCACCTTGACAGAAGGTCTGATCATTAGACAACAAACAATGTGCTGTTTCTGGGAGTAGTTGATGTTTTATAATGAAAAGGTCATCAACTATAGAGTGCTGCAGGGATGACGTATTTTTGTAGGCCAACCAGGAAGTTAGCATCGCCCTGGTTCCCTCGTCAAAAAGCCAATGGGATTTTTCCATTGGGTTTTGGATTATTGTAGAAAATAAACTCTGTAGCAAACAAACGTTTATGATACTTACACGTTTTGTTCTCTTTAATCTTGTGTTAACCACAGACCTTATTTCAGCCCAAAAACCTGATGAAACTGACTTCCATACAAGGGACCCGGAAGTGCAGAAATGCTCATTTCCGTGTTTTAGGACTCATTCCTGCAGCGCTGTATAACATTAAAATGGTTCGGTGCCTGTGCACATGTTCATACATACTATATATTCATCTCAACCTGAAAGAGTTGTCATGGAATAAGTTATAACAAATGTGATCATCTACGCTCCTGTGCTTTTTTTAATTTACTTCTAATAAATATATCTATGTCCTCTGGCGTCCCATCAGGCTGAAGAGGCGGCGACAGCTCAAGCAGAGCCAATCAGAGAAGAATGTGACTGAGCAGAGTCCGGCGATCATTTCCTGTCCAGACATCCCAAATGACAGCGACCCCAACAAGAAGACTGACCTACAGAGAATAACAGCAAAGCCACCTGCAGGCTCGGGTAAGACATGCATAACAATACACGGACACCTCGAGAACTGGTGACGCTCTGCTTGGGCGCCCAATTCAAATGTTATCAGTCGCTATAAGCACCATAGATATGGGTCATTAGGGAACTATTACACCTACTGCGTTGTAAAAGTGAAAGCGAAACGTTACGTTTTGAACACAAACAAAGAGGCTTCTTTAGTCTTCATGTTTTGGCTTAAAATAACTACATTTCAAAAGTCATGCGAACACCAGTCTCCTGGGTGAAAGTCCTGTGTTTTGTGTCCCATCCATTGCCCCCGACCTCCACCCCTTATGACGTTTCTCACTACCGCTTCTGCTCCTGTCATAATTACTACAGTGGCTAGAGGTCACTGTCGTCTTCTTTTAGACCTTCTTTCAGTGATCTACCATATGAATAGATGGTAAAACTTACCAGTGGGTGTAGTAGGCCCCTATTGACCCACATCCATGGTGCTTATAGTGACCGATAACGCCTATTTGTGGCTTGATAACAATCTAATCGGCTGGCTTGGGGCAGTCTACTTCTGCTACTATCCGTTAGTGGCTTATCTTGCCCTTCTCAGTGTGACAGATTAGCTCGTCATCATCCAGCTAAGCCTTTTACAAAGCAAAACCCTCTGTTCACCACCATTCTTACAACCCTGTAAACTAACCAACTAATCTCCCATCAGTCACTGGGTAAAGACCATGAGAATTATAATTTAGTCACAAATATTCTAGTCATAGTCCTCCATTATGGCAGTTAATTAACCTTGGTGTATTGGCTCCATTCAAAGCGGGTTTACTAACTAATCAGAAAGAAATCTTACTCCCGGCAGACCAAAACTAAATATCGGCTCTTGTTTCTTAGTAAAACTGGGGTTTTTTTGTTGCCCTCTGTAAATACCCATTTTCAGACAAGCAAGATATCAACTAGTGGTATTACTGTCAACGTTAATTGTATTCTCCTGCTCTGTTATTTGACTGATGTGCAATCCTCTGTGTTGGGAGCGACCTCAGCAGTTTTAAACCGGAAGTTGCATAATCTTTTATCCTGTAGTGTTTTACAGTTGGTGATGACATTTAAGTATCCGTTGTGACTGTATTCACAACGGATGTGAGTACTGAGTGCAAGTATTGCAATATATTGAAACCTAACTCCCGTATAATGATACGTGTCGTATCGCCAGATTCTTGCTAATCCACAGCCCTAATAAATATGACTCTTAAATGTGAAAGAATATTATTTTTGAGGGTTTTCTTTCAACCATAGGAGAAAGTTGCTGAAATAGACCAATCTACTACATTGCATCATTAAGCTATTGAACTCAGTGTGAACACTGGAAGTTACTAAAAAGAAATGATTTGTGATGAACCAATGTCAGTGCAAGCTAATTGTCAGAACATATCTATCGCTTCATATTTTTCCGACGATAAACCTAATCGAACCTGCATATTTTGCCGTCTAATGTTACATCATGCTATCATGAGCTGCTGAGTTTGTTTGCAGCATAAATCATCACCGTCTCCTTCATGTTGACAGTGATAATGGACTCTAGTCGTGCGTGCAGCGGGTCAGCCAGCTGTGTAAACTCTGCGTTAGGTGTTTTAATAAAACCACATCATTGTTACCTGCAGCCCATCAAATCGAATATGATGCTCTGCTGTGTAACAGACAAACAAAGCTTAACTCTTTATGCGCTTTCAGCTAAAAGTCCATAGCCTGCAGTGCTTCATAGCACATTACCAGTCATGGTATAAATTCAATGAATAAGCGGCAGTGTTCAGAGACGTGACAGCGGTCTTGTGTTTGATGCTCAGTACAGTAAAGAGAAGCTGGAGTCTGGCTGTCTAATGCTTAGTCATGCCCTCTGTTTCCATGGAGGAGGCAGCAGTGTAATTTAGCATTCAGGGAGTGGTACACTAATAGCTTCTGTGTTCTTGGCAAGAAGAAAATGCTGACTGTGGAGCTTGTCTACTACAAGGGTCAGATTATGCGTGTGTGTGTGTGTTTATGATAACTGCTTCAGCATGTGTAGGGCAGTGTTTTAAGGCTGGATAATGATAGCACTGCTACTGACTCAAAAGACAATTAAGCACAGGATACTTCGAAGTCATCTCTTCTGGGGTATTTCTTTGCACCGCCCTCATTGGATGGCGTTTTCATTTTTACTGTTTATTTACTGGTTTAAACAGTGTAACATTTCTGGGATCTATTAACAGAAATGGAATATAAAATTCAACTAACTATGTTTTCATTTGTGTATAACCACCTGAAACTAAGAAACTTTTGTTTTCGTTAGCTTAGAATGAGCCGCTCATGTCTACATAGGGAGCGGGTCCTCTTCACAAAGTGCACCATGTTGCTCCGCCATGTTTCTACTGTAGCCCAGAACGGACAAACGAAACACTGGCTCTAGAGAGAACCTTTCACATTTTAACGTTACCTGAAGGCCACCGTAGTTCTCCGACACGCTTGTGAAACCGCGGTAACGTAAGCCCCAGAGTGCAAAACAGTGGTACCACCACTCTAAAGTAGTGTTATTATGGTATGGATGGCCTCTGAGCGTGGCGAACGGCGTTACCACGGTTTTGCGCTCGGTGAGCGGAGAGGTACTCAGTTGGTTGCAATCTGCAACCACATCACTAGATGCCACCAAATCCTACACACTGTACCTTTTAAATAGATCTCTTATCAACCCAGAAAGTTTGAGTTGGACAGAATGAGACCATATATTAATCTCTTACAAGATTATTGACTAATTGTCCTCTGTCTACAAAATCCTTTCTTCATTTTCTGTTTACCTTCTAGACGATGGCTGTAAAAGTAACAATCAGGCAAAGAGGGAGAAGAAGAGGCCACCAGGAACAGTGGACTTCGTTGTGAGTAAAACTATGGTGGAAACACATTCAAATAACATGCTGACTCATTCGCAGAAAAGTTTGCATCATGTAGTATTTTGTGGGGGTGTAAGAAAATATAAAAAATATTGAATATCGCGATATTATGTTTTGTGATACTGTATCAATTCTCAAAAACACTATTGATTTTTAATTACATACTATGATTTCACAATATATATCGCCTTGTCTACAGTATTGCAATATATTGAATCGTAACCCCTGCATCATGATACGAATCATATCGCCAGATTTTTGCCAGTACACCAGGGCTGCACGCTTATTGCCAAAATGATAATCACGATTATTTTTGATCAATATTGAGATCATGATTATTTATCATGATTATCCATTGATTTTAGGGACAACAGATATGTTTTACTGCACTTTAACATTTCAATGAACAGACTGCTTTCACTTCCATGTTGTGTTACATTCCTACTAATGAACAAATCTTTGCATCAGAATAAGACTGATCCTTATTCACAGTGCAATCTTGGTGCATTTTTGTTTAAAACGAGTAATATGCAGTACATTACTCTTCTACTCTGGACTGCAGCCGCAACATTTAGTAAAATGTTTCACTGGATGTAGCTGTAAGGTGCACGCGCCAGCTGGCTGTTAGTTTAGGAATGGTTTATTATGCAGTGGAGCATTTAAAACGTCAATATCACAGTCGATCATGTTCATTTAATTGTTGGAAGCCAAAATTCTGGTTTAATATTTGATTAATTGTGCAGCCATTTAATACGCAGCTCTAGTATTTTGACCTGTGTGCCTTTTTATTAAAATGAGTTCATCTCTTGTTACAGGTGGGACCTGACGATTCCCTCAACAGCATCGCACTCACGTTCAACGTCACCCCAAACAAACTGGTCCAGCTGAACAAGCTTTTCTCTCGCAGCATCTACCCCGGCCAGGTGAGAACCTCGGCAGTAACACAAACCGCTGCTTCGTTATTCCTCCAACTGGCTGACCATCAGCTGTCCATCATTATTATTATTATTGCAGAAGCTGTTCGTCCCCGATGTGAGCCAGTCAGAAACTGACCTCAAGTCTCCGAGTTCCTCTGATCCCTCCTTCACAAATGGCTCATCAGAGAAAGCATCACATGTAAGTAAAGAGTCATTCATCATGTTGCTTAGAGTACATGGCGTTATGCAGTAGTTTACAGCAGCCATTTAGGGACAAATCTTGACTATGAAGCTTTCCAAAAAAGGCAGAAATGCCACAAAAAAAATCATAAATAACATATAAATCCACCTTTGATCTTTATTTGGTGTAATTGTATTAATTATACTTTACTTCAGGGTCTGTTAAAAACAGCAGGCACTGGTAAAGTCATCCACTGATTATCTTGAGAGTTGCACAGTTAGATAATATAACAAGAGTCTTTTTTGTGTCTTTTCAAGCTTTGTCTAAAATTGTCCGTCTACACTGGCTCCCTAACGGTGAGGCAATTATTTTTAAGTGAAATTATGGCTCTGATGCTACAAAACTTTGTATTTTTCTCTCGTAATTCAATTTCTGATACCCTCCATGATGGATTACAAATTGAATCCATGGTATGAGTGATCAGTTTTTAATGTTAAGTGCATAAACAATGTAGACTGATTATTTTGCAATTACACATACAGGCTACCCAAGCGCCTGTCTAAGCAGGTGAGTCTTTAACTGACCTTTAAAAGAATCTGCTGAGTCAGCGGACCCTAAGGGTGCGGGTAGAGCATTCCGTAGTTTAGGTGCTACGGCCTCGAAAGGACGATCACCACGAGTCTTAAGGCGAGTGCTTGGGACAGACTACAGGTTTTGGCTGTTTGACCTCAGAGAGCGAGCTGATGAGTAAGGGCGAAGTTGTTCAGCCACATACGCAGGAGTCTGACCGTGCAGTGCTCTGTAGGTGAGAGTGAGAATTGTAATGTGGATCCTATATAGGCTGCCAGGAGCCAATTAAATGGAGAGATCTGAGTATCTGGGTGATGTGAGACTGTTTATTTGACCGTGTGAGTAGTCTAGCGGCAGCATTCTGAATTGACTGCAGACGATCAATAGCAGACATACTGAGTGAGAAGAAGAGTGCATTACAAGAAGAAGAAACCTCAGTAGGTCATGCAGGACTTCTACTTGTAACAAGTATTTTCACACTGTGCCATTACTACTTTCACTTAAAAATATCTGAGTTCTTCTACCACCATTGCACAAGCATAACATTCAGGTGTCTGATCTGTCCTTTTCGCTTCCTTCAGGACGGCATTGCTAACATGTCGGCAAAGTCTCTCCGGCGTGAGCTCTCCCCAAACTCGGAGGACGATAGCCCGGCAACGGTTAAATTCATCAAGATGAGCTGCAAATATTTCACTGATGGCATGGTAAGAAGCCTGGAAAATTCATGCTGAAACTGAATTTACTGAGATTGGATTTTCTAGTTATTTTATATACTAAACAAGTATGCCCTCCTCAGCACCGCTGTCTCTCTGTGTGTTGTGTCATTGTTGCAGGGGGTGGTGGGAGGCGTGCTGATCGTGACACCCAACAACATCATGTTTGACCCCCACAAGTCCGACCCGCTGGTGATCGAGCACGGCTGCGAGGAGTACGGCCTGATCTGCCCCATGGAGGAGGTCGTCTCCGTGGCGCTCTATGACGACGTGTCACGCATGAAGCTCAAAGACGCTCTGCCATCGTAAGAGCTCCCAACAGTCTATCTTTCTTCATTTCCCCTCTTTTGTAACGGTTCTTCTTCCAGTCCTCAGCTCTGTTTCCTCCTTTCTTGTTCCTCCTTCCAGTTTCATTTTGTTTTGTTCATGATTAAAACTGTACAGAGCCCTTTCGGTTCACAGGAGTTTTCACATTTCCCTCTTTACCACATCCCTTTTTTTAAGAAGTACTTTTGTTTTTGCTGGATCTTGTCTAGTTCTGAGTTTAAAACATGTCATTTTTCATTAAATGTTTTGTTTCATTAAATGTTTTACATCACATGTTATTTTGTTTTGTATCATTCTGGTCATTTATAATTTCTGTTTGGACCTTTTTTTTGTTTTTTCCCTTTTCATTTCCATCCCGGTTTCCGGTATGTGTGATGCCCCGTGACCCCACAGAGACCTACCCCAGGATTTGTGTCCTGTGTACAGGCCCGGCGAGTGGGAGCAACTGCCGTCAGAGCGAGATCTAAACCCCTTCAGCCGCTATGAAGCCCTCGATCCGAAGCGACCGATCGTCTTGGACGACATCGAATCAACCCTCTCAGAAACGGGTAAAATCCTGTCATCCAATGTTGACTGTATTTGTCTATAGTGAGTCCACGCTCCAAAGTGATCCTCCTCTTAATCTTATTAATGGAATCACTCCAAAGTGGTGGTAACTCTGGGTTAAGACTTTTTGGGGTGTGTTTTATGTTTTTTATGAATGAAAGTGGCTTTTGAATTTTCAAAATATCAGCTCTGTGACCAAATTTTTGTAAATGTATTTCTGAATGTCGACTTTTGAGCATCCAAATATGGCTTTAGCATATTGCAGGGGACCGGGGGGTAATATTCTGAGAAAAAACTTGAATATTCTCTGAGATTAAAGTCACAAATTTACAAGAAAAAAAACTTGAATAGTCTCTGAAATTAAAGTCACAAAGTTTCGAGAAATAAAACTTTATTTTTTTAGGTTAAAGTCACAAATTTACGAGAAAATAAAATATATTTATATATATTTTTTTACCTACAATGGCCCTATTACGCCGTCATAGGTTCCAGCTTCTCAGATATGAATATATTTTAATCTTCTTAGTCTTCTATGGTAGTAATTGATTAACTTTGGTAGGGTAATTGTTTTTCACTATTTTCTGCCATTCAAACCAAATGAATCAAAAAACATTTGCTGATTGATTGTTAATGAAAATGTCTTGATAAAATGTTTTGACAAAAAGTGTATTATCTTCTCAATACCAGCGAGCACAGAGGGCGAGCAGACAGAGAAGTCTCCGTCAGACGAAGGCTTCACAGAGTTGGAGCCAACAGTTAACGGGAGCACTGAGGAGGCAGAGGGAACGTCCTCCAAAACACCCAACGTTGTCAGCAGGGACCAACAGGAACTAGGACCAAGCTGCCCAGGCCGGGGAGACATTCAGGACAAGTCGATTCTTGGTAAAACTAAAGGGAAGCAGGATGATGAAGAGGATGAGGGCGTAGCTCAGAACAGCTCCATTGAGGATGTAGAGTCAATAAAATCCTCTTCAGAGACTGATAAACAGGGTGATAAACCTACAAACCCAGAGGAAACCAAAGATATAAAAACTAAAGGGACCGAAGAGCTGCTAAATGATGCACATGATGAAATAATCGGCGCACCAGTGGACCAAAGCAGGGAACTGAGTCTGAAGGAGGCTTCAGAGGTTCGTGGGGAGTCGAGTCAGAAGAGACAAAGCCCAGACGGACCAGCAGGAGGAGCTGAACTCAGTGAGGAGGAGAGACGGAAGAAAAGCTACGAGGCTGAAGTGAAGTCATGGCTGCTGGAGAGGATGCAGGCTCCAATAGAAGGTAGGAATTATCTGTTTGGGTTTAAGGGGTGGGACTAAATTGCAAATATTGTCTGCTGAATAGTTTTGTTGCAACCATTATTTAATTCTTATTTTTTTTGTACTTTATCTAATTATATCTGTATTACTTATTTATTTTTATATTCTGCCATTTATTTCCTGTACGGGTGATTTAACGTGGTGGCAGGACCACAGGGATATAAGTAGGTGTTGGGAATCTGGTGAATTTATTTTATTCATTTATTTATTTTTATTTAGTTATATATTATTTATTTGAATAATAATAATAATTAATAAAAAATGATTTTATGCATTATAATTTTTAATTTATTTTTTGTCATTTTTATTTCTTTATTATTTTATTTCATTTATTTATATTTAATTTGTCATATTTCTTTATTATTTATTTAAATAATAGTAATAATAATTAAAAAATATGTTTATGTATTATTATTATTAACTTTTTTTTCCTCCCTTGTTTTTGAATATTTCATTTTACAATTTACAGTTACTGTCTGTTAATATATGTACATATTATTTTATTTGTAATGGTTTAGGTTGTAGTAATTTTTTCTAAGGAAACAATAAATAGCATGATTCAAAAAAAAAGAAAAGAAAGAAAAGATCAGACTTTGGCGAATCCGTGTGGGCGCAAATGGAAGCTACAATAAAATGAAGGAGTGTAGCATTAAACTAATCAAACTCTCTTATCTCTATATTTCAATATTCCCGTTCTCTATAGACATGCTTTTCTCATCCGAGGAGAAGAGTAAAATCCCACCTATGTTCCTGTGCTTCAAAGTGGGAAAGCCAATGAGGAAGTCCTTTGCCACTGGGATGACCTCTAGTCCCGCCCACTCATGTGGGGCCCGGGGTAAACAGCCAGAGTACTGGTTTGCTGTGCCACAAGAAAGGTGAGACGGTGATAAATGATACTCGACCCTATTCTTAAACTACAATTACCAACCAATCCAATATACTGAGTGTGTGTGTGTGTGTGTTCCAGGGTGGACCATCTGTATGCATTTTTCGTCCAGTGGTCTCCAGATGTGTACGGGAAGGAGGCTCGAGAGCAGGGCTTTGTTCTGGTGGAGAAAGACGAGCTGGACATGATAGACAACTTCTTCAGTGACCCCACGTCTTGCAGCTGGGAGGTAAGCTCAGTGGAGAAGTAGGCGGCTAACAGAATAAAGACTATGGTGTGTTCGCTGACATTTCTTAATGCCATGTTTTTGCACTTTGGCTTGAGACCTTTGACGTTTTGAAATGTGCTTAATTTATGACATAGTATGTCTTTGTGTCGTTGATTTCTCTTTAATGCTGCTTATATGCTTGTTTCGCTCCCAAGATCATCACCATCGACGAGGCGAAGCGCAGGCAGAGTTTCGGCAGCTGTGACGGTGAATTGTCGTTGGATGCGCTGCCCGCACTCAGTGATACCAGTGATCTGCTTCAGGACACGCACATTGAGAAGGTTATTTTCTAATTCAAACCAGTTATTTGCAGCTGGCTACGAAACCACATAAAACAATTCAGTTATAGGAAGAAATATGCAACATACTGATCAGTACGCTTCCTAATCTGATGATGTGTTGGCCCTCCAGCTTGCCTGTCGCTTGCCAGCCCGTGTGCAGATTTACCCCTGGAGACTGGCCTACAGCACTGTGAAACACGGGACCAGCCTGAAGACTCTGTACAGGAGCCTGGCAGACGTGGACAGTCCTGTGCTGTTGGTCATCAAAGACATGGATAACCAGGTACAGTGGATAACTGTCAAAAGGAAAGGGCTGTATGTAATAGTAATAGTTGTCTCCTGGACAATTATCATTCACCAAGCCTGACTACATTAGATTAGATTATACGATTTGCACTGGATCTACATTTGCCTGCCGTATGTCGAGTCATGTTTTTTGAACGCTGTCAATGCAGCATTGTCAGTGCACATCCTCAACACCGTCATGACTGAGCTAGTCACAACTCCCCAGAGCAACACATTGGGTTTTTAGGTTTGGAGTGTTTCACATTTTATGGCCCTGTGCGCATGATTTTTTATTTTTTTAACTTCGGACTTTGACGTCTCCTACACTGCAGTAAAAACTTATACCATCAGGTTGATTTCAAATTTCCTATAATTAAAAACTTCACGAGGGTTTTAACTCCTAGTTGAAACAGTTCAAGGCTGTTTATGATTATTTGTTCCACGTCTTTTCATCCTTAAACTGAATCCGACTGTCGTCACACACAGATATTCGGGGCTTTCTCGACTCATCCCTTCAGAGTGAGCGAACACTGCTACGGCACAGGAGAGACATTCCTCTACAGCTTCTGTCCTGAGGTCAAGGTTCGTATTGAGTTAGTTTAAGAACTCAGTTCGGGTATTTAGGTTTATTCTAAAAAAAAATGGCAATATCGGACATTGTTTGCTCTCGATTTTCAGGTGTACCGCTGGACGGGGGAGAATTCTTACTTTGTGAAGGGCAATACTGATTCTCTGCAGATGGGAGGAGGAGGGTAAGTAGATCTACCAGCTACACTGCAAATTCACCCCTCGCTAAGCCACTCCCACCTTGGTTACTGTTGCTAGGTCACGTCAATATAGCGTTTATACGCGTGTATATCGGCAATCTACACCCCTTTGTTTGCCATCAAATAACGTCCACCTGTTTTCTAACTCCCTGCAGCGGTCACCTGGGTCTGTGGTTGGACGCCGAGCTGTTCCGAGGCACCACCACCAAATGCGCCACCTTCAACAACCAGCCACTCTCCGTCCAGCAGGACTTCAACATCCACAGCGTGGAGGTCTGGACCTTCGAGTAGCCTCGCCTGCTCCCAGCTGCTCCTACATTCACTCTCCGCTCCAACACCCCCCAAGTCTATTACGCACCGCTTGGAGGCGAACCTAGCTACCCCACAATGACACTAAATGTTCTGTGAGAGAGAAGCCTGTGCCGTTGTTACGTTGACTGGCAAACAGAGCGGTCTTCTGTAGCCTGTTTTGAGGTGACCTGCAGGTAAGTAGGGCCAGTTCACGTCTGGTTCCTCCTTCCTTCATATAGGTGGAAGTGTGAGAAAATGTCGTTGCTCTCAGTTCATTGGCTGCCTTAGACATGTGTCAACGCCTCCAGCTTTCCCAGCATGCAGCCTGCCTGACCACCATGAGCTCATGAGGAGAGGGAGGACAGGAAGGCTGCTGATGTTACTGTTAAAGTTATCCCGAAAAGATTTTATGTGTGTGAAAAGAACAAGGTATCCCATAATGCTGTAAGTTAATGTGTGCAGAAATAATGATGAATTAGCATCTTTGGGAATGTACAGGATTTTTTGTCAATTTAAAGGAAGTGGAAATTACCAGGGAGATTTTTTTTTCTTTAATCCTCCCACCATTAAATGAATTTTCAGAGCGGGAAAACGTTGTAAATGTTTACAATGGAAGTGTTACACTTCCTCCGAAGGCTGTCTTGTTCTTGAGTTTTTAGATGAACTGAATGTTCCATTGCATTTCCTCACAACTACGTATAATGTTTTAATTCCTCCGTACAATCCAAAACAAGCGGTAAAAGCCAGGTTTTGCAATGACCAAATATGTTTTATTTTAATTTCACATTTTGTTGTGAGCTCATCATATTTTATAAAATATTTTAGATTTTTTTATTTTTACATTTTATTTTTATTACATTTTGTTTTTATAAAGAATGCTCCGTTGTGTGTTTTTTTTTTTTTTTTTTTTTAAATGGTTGTACTTTTTATAGAAATGTTGTGTTAAATTCTGATTGGACCCAACAAGCACTAGAAGTGACTGTTTGTCAGTATTGAATTCATATCTCACGTTGACTGATTTTATCTCCTTTATTTTCATTTGTGGTCGTCGTCGTCGTTCAGAGAGCCGGTAGACGTTTAACATGATGTCACTTTGCACTACAGGATTAATCGATGCTGTGTTGTGGCCCCGTGTAATTAAGCACTGCTTCAATGTAAAAATGTTACTGAATGCTATTTGATCACCACTACAGGAGGGACGCCTCCTGTCCAAACCACAGGGTCAGCCTGTGCTTTACTTAAAAATAGGTGGAAAAGGGACAGTTTGTTTTTTTGCACTCTGGTATGCCACTAACTAAAAATTCAGATCTACTAACACGGAAAAGAAACGTTCATTTATACCCTGTGTATCCGAAACACAGGCTTGTAGTGCATGAATATGCGATACTGCAAATGTCTGACACCACTGTTATGATACCTGCCATGCTATCCACTACCGCCAGTGATCGCTTCATGTGAAAATGAGCTTTGTTGTCTTGTGTCGTGACTGTGAATGCTCCCTGAGTATTATTTCTCGTGAATCCAAAACTGCTGTGATATCACTAAGGATCTATTTATTGTGTTGTTATATTAAACACATTTAAACCTAAATAAATGTTAAATATATACATATATACGCTAATGGGTTGTGTTGTTTATGTCAAATTTATATCTCCATGTTTTTGCTCTTCTGTGGGATTTAATGATCAGAATATATTAATATAATTTGATTTTATAGAACATTACCGGTGACCTAATGGTATCTTGTTATTCTTGTTAGGACTAGAGGAAGAAGACTGTAATTTGCTGTAATCAGGTTACAGTAAGACACCTTCTTAGGTCTTAGAGGTCTCACTCCACCTCTGTTTTCAGGCACCACAGTTTAATTTGTGAGACCTTAAAGTTCAAGTTTATTGGGGTCTCAGGTTCTCTTCAATAATGCTCATTAAATATGTATATTAAAAAGAAAAATCACAAGTAAAAGCAAAATGAGAACCTAAGACATTAAATAGTGCAAGTTAAAATATAGGGCTTAAATATAAACAAATACTAAAAAAAAGTAATGTACATTTGTGGTAGACAGTATTTCAAATATATGTGACATACATTAAATGTATATCCATATTGAACTTAATGTACTTTTTTGGCTGATTATATGTTATCCACATTCCAATCATACATTTATATATCTTTATAGAACATATATAAAACTGTACAGTGTATTATTTATGTCATACACTTGGAAGGCAATGGTTGGGCTCAAATTACAACAAAACAAAACAGTTTTTCCTCAAAATCTCGCTATACAACATTGAAACTATCTGTATAGCAAGAACTGCTGAGAACGAGGGAAAAGTGTGTGAACCGACTCTGAACTGACCCTTTTAAGCCATTTTTTTTTTTTTTTTTAAGGCATGCTGTTATTGCCCTACAGGTCAATATATATCTTGTCTGCTTGCTGTAACAGTTCAGATCACAAATAGATCCCCAGAGGGAAATTGAGGTGTTACAGCAGCAATTGACATAAATCCCCAAAAACATGCGTCACTCACACAAAAGACACGAGGTAGGTACGAAAAACACTGTATTTACAAATCTCTTTATAAATGTACATACCTATTACTTTACACTAGATCAGGGGTCAGCAACCTGTGGCTCCGGAGCCACATGGGGCTCTTTAGCTCCTCTCCAGTTGCTCCCTGTGGATTTTTAAAAATGGAAATGAATAACGTTTTTTGTTTATATTTTCATTTTTATTTATCACTGTTGTAGGTCTATGGTACGATGGTACGACGGAGTATTAGGGCCACATTGAGGAAAAAAATAAATCTGAGATTTCGAGAATAAAGTCAAAATATTACGAGAGTCAGAAGTTTAAGAGAAAAAAAAGTCTTAACATTATGAGAACAAAGTAGTAGTAATTTTACGTGTTATTTTCTTTTTTTCTCATAAAGTTATGACTTTATTCTCGTAATATTACGACCTTCTTTTCTCATAAAATTATGACTTTATTCTGGAAATCTCCGATTTTTTTCCCCTCAATGTGGCCCTAATACTCCATAGTACATTTGCTCTTTGGCCCTCACTGCATTAGACGTATATACTATATACTTAAACTATAAGCTGTTTTTTTTTGTTGCCTAAAATGGCTCTTTTGATAGTAAAGGTTGCTGACCCCTGCACTAGATAGAAGAAATAAAACAAAATACAATAAAATAGAGTTAAAGATATGTCTCTGCAGTGGAAACTGAAGGAGAAATTATTATAAAAGGTAACTAAATGGGTTACATTTCTTCCTCTATAACACCACCAATGTTTTTTAAAACAATGTTTATTTCTGTTTGAAGAGCCAGTAAAAGATGCCAAAAGTGTTTGGTGTGTTCGGGAAAATAAATTGAGTGAGCTCTCTTCGCAAACATAGACGATCTTCGGCACGTTACAGCCTATGATAAAAGGTGTTTACTGGCAGGAGGAGGAGGAAGAGTGGAAGAGGAAACTACAGACATTTCAAGAACATACCGGAAATATGGCGGAAAACAAACCACAATCTAATACAAGAATTGACAAAAATTGTATTTTCTGTTTGATAGCCAACGATCAAGACAAAGAAACAAAAGTCATCACAAAGGTAAGATCTGTTTAGTAGCTACAGTTGCCCAGATGCAGGTAGAGTTACAACTCACCTATAACTTATTCAGCAGGCTATAACACTTTTATATCATCCTTAATGTGGCTTAAATAAGTTTTAATTAGGAAGTCTTGTTTGACTTCTTCTTAAATGCTATCAAACAATAAAATATGAACGTATAATACAGCAGGAACAGCATTCAAGTTTGACAAAAAAAATGCTCATCATAGGTGCATTTACTTGATGTTACTGCAGCTTTCAGCCACACTTTGTGACTTTCATTATAGTGGATGCAGCTCAGGTGTTGGATTTTTCTAAAACCTTTGAGCTGAAAAGATAAAATAAGATATTCCTTTATTAGTGCTGCAGTGGGGAAATGTGCAGTGTATAGCAGCAAACGGGATAGTGCAAAAAACAAGATGCATCAGCTAACACAGTAAAAAAGAGCTAAACAAAGTGTAACAAAATATGAAACATTTAAATAGAAGGAAGTATAAAAATAGGAGCAGTATATACAGTATTGACAATAAACAGACTATTAACAAAATTGCACAAGTGGAAAATGATATTGCACAGTGAGAATGAATGAATGAATGAATGAATGGATATCAGGTTATTGTCAGGTAGAGGCAAAGCCTTTGATATTATTATTAATATGCTACAGAGCTGTTGAAGTCTGATGTAGACACAAAATAATGATGATGGGTCTGCAGAGGGGATGCGTCTAGTGGCAGGTTGAAAATGCAGTCTTGCAGAATGTGTATCATTTTTGCTAGGATAATAAAAAACTACTCCTTATTCACCAAGGTTATTAGGCATGATTTGAAGTATATATAAAATAAATAACTTGATGGTGTGTGCGTTAAAGAGGGAGTCACATATTTTGGCAGACATTATAGCCTAAATGCATTATTATCATGATGATTATTATGAATATTATTATTTGATAATAATTGGATGATAATTGGTGTGGCACACCTTTCACCAGGTGTGCCACACAGTGAAAGAGGAAGTGCCTCTTGACTCTGCTACACACACCTGTTAACAGGTTGAATACATATGAGTTGCAACAAATGCTGCATTCACTGGCCTGTATTATTAACACTTGTGTTTCATCTCTGTATTTCTATCCTCAACAGAACAACGAGCTGGTGTGTTTTAGAGACATCGTCCCTGCTGCTCCTCACCATTACCTGGTTGTACCCATACAGCACATACACAGCTGCCTCTCACTGAACATGGAACACATCGGCCTCGGTCTGTTATAGTGGATCACTACCAACTAGTATAAGTACTGCAAATAACCACTATTTCTACTGAGCTGCTACGGCTATACTGTTGCTACTAACAATATACGGCTTCTAATAACACTTATCGAGCATAGCGGTAGATCAGGCAGGCCATGGAGTCAATCTCTGCTCATATCACAGCCCTATATCAGCTGATAGCAGCAGATCTTAAGCCAGCCCAATCAGTTAATGCATCAGCTGATGGATCAGCTGATTCCCCTCTATGCATTTATTGGCAAATTTCATACAGGGCGCCTTATTTAAGCTGCTTCAGCCTGCCTACCTTTGCTGCTTCCTCTACAAGCCGCTCGCAACCCACCTCCACCCCACCACCTCCTTTTAATACCGTGTCTGACTTAATCAATGTCATTTCTGTGTTATTGATGCCAGCTCTGTTCTGCACCCAGGGGGGTCTTTGCTGCTGCTCTCCCTGCTCTGGCTTTCCATGTATGCACATGGAAGGACAAGGAGGTGGGCTCTCCTTGTCTTATGCTTCCATGTATGCACATGGAAGGGCAAGGAGGTGTGCTCTCCTTGCCTTATGCTTCCATGCTTGCGCGTGGATCCACGTACGCACGTGGATGGGCAGGGAGGTCCCAGAACAGAGCCATACCGCCAAATATATATATAACTGTGAATGAAAATACAGTTTTTCTTTGACTAAAGTGGTCCTGACTGAACTACAGTTTCTACTAACACTCTATTTACCACTTTTATAACTACTTAGGATACTACTAGAACTAGAACTCTGCTGCTGAAACTACTTTTCTACAACTACTACAACAATACCGCTGCTGCTTCCACATTTACTAATACACATCTACATTCACAACTCCTATTAATTCACTTTAATAAGGTGATGTTTGAGCTACCTCTGTGAGTTTTATCTTAGTCAGGTCTTTACCAAGAAATAATTGAGTCTGTCTTGTATCCAACAGTTGAAAGGATGGCTGAAATGGGGAAAGCTGTTCTACACAACCAAGGGATCACTGACATGAGGAACATAAGGTAGATGAAGACAGGTACTGTGTGTGTGGGTGTTTAAACTTTAATGAACAAAATGTTTAAAGGAATAGTTAGACATTTTTGGACATTATTGGAGAGTTAAGTGAGAAGATTGATGCCACTCTCAAACATGAGAGTGGCATCAATCTTCTCATCTCTGCCAGAAAGCAAGTGTGTGTATTATCTAAAATGTCAAACTTTTGTGTTAAAGAGGACCTATTATGCTTTTGTGCTTTTTCCCTTTCCTTTAGTGTGTTAAATAATTCTTGTTGTGCATGTAAAAGGTCTGCAGAGTTACAAAGCCTAAAGTCCACACCAAAGGGAGTTACTCTCCCCCACAGAAACACTGCTCCTGAACTGCCTGAAACACCTTGTTAAAGTCCTGCCTTTTCTTCCGTAACGTGGTGATGTCACCAAGTAACACATGGTGAAAGGTGAAAAGAGGTGCCGCAGCACAGCCGGTATGAGAAAACATTTGAACATTAAAGCATGTAAACATGTTCTAGTAGAAACCCAAAACACAAGTATGCACCTGAAAATTAGCATAATAGGTCCTCTTTAAGTAGCCTAATGAAAGAAAGTATAGGCCTAATTGAAATGTACGCTGCACCTTTAAGCTCAAAACTAAAGTAAACTATACAGTTGTAGTTTAAATGGAACGAGAGGTGGGAATACGCTGTGTCAAAAGTCAGAGGTTGTTATTTGCTGAAGTGTCATTCCTCTATTGAAATGTCTCAAACAGTTCTTTGACTTGCTTGTCAGCGTGCTGATCATTACATTGATGTGTTTATCTCCACAGTCTGGGCTTCCACCAACCTCCCTTCACTTCAGTTGATCACCTCCACCTCCATGTGCTCGCCCCCAGCAGCCAAATCTACAGCTACTTGAACTATAAGTTCATTCCAACCACCGACAGGTTTGTTACTGTGAGTGTCGAGGACTACTGCCACTTTCCTTACTCCTTATTGTATTCATTATCTTATAATATTACAGTCATTACAGTGTTATCCATGTATGCAATGGCTGTGAAATTACTGTTTTTCACGGTGATGTAGAAATGTGCACTTATTTTACTTGTTCTTTTGTTTACAGGAAGAACGTCTCCGGAGGTATCTAAAGGATAAAAGTCCATCAGCCCATGATAATTTGTGTTTACCATGTTGAGACATTACAGCGATGACAACATTATAAACTGTCGTCTGGAAAGAACATTATCTGGAAACTGAGTCAGTAAATGAGATAATGAAGCGGATAAATCAATTAGTTTTGAAAGGAAAGCCATAGCATTGAGATGTCACTGTAGAGAAACGACTACACACGCTGGACGTCTGTATGTGCAGCAGACAGTATGCTATGCACATACAGTATAATCAGTTGTATTGTACTGTTTGTTGTCGGCTTTGTCTGTATGAATGTATGTAAATTACCAAAGTGTGAAATTATATTTATTATATTTTATGGTCCGTGATAAAGAAAAACAATGGATTGACTCCATTGAACACCATTCTGTGTGTATGGGTTTCTTGAGATATCTTAAAATGAAATTATTTTGAACAGAATTGTGTGTATTTTTGTGCATAACTACAGTGTTTTTTGGGGATTGAAGTGAGTTTATTTATTGCTACATCCTGGAAAGTACTCAAACACATTTTCCACTCAGTTTCTTAAATGAGAGACAGTCACGTGCTCCTTTGGCCCCTAAAGCAAATAAGCCGTTTCCCAAATCGTTTCATTATATTAATTTAATTAACAATTTTAGGTTTTTATATGTACCCTACACAATAGATGGGTTCCTTGATGTAATGTCTGACGAGTCATATTTAGGATTTAAAGGTCCCATATTATAAAAAAGTGAGATTTTCATGTTTTTTTTATTATAAAGCAGGCATAAGTCCTATATAAATACTGTGAAAGTATCGAAACACTCAATCCACAGGGAAATACACACAGCCTGTATTCAGAAACTCTGCATTTGAAACAAGCTGTCAGGATTTCTGCCCATTTGTGATGTCACAAATATACAATATTTAGACCCTTTTTATACTCACAATTTTAAAAGTAAACATTCTGAATGTGTCCCAGTTAACGCAATTCTGTCGCAATTAAGGCGGCAGTAGCTCAGTCCATAGGGACTTGGCTTGGGAACTGGAGGGTCACAGGTTCAAGTCCCTGCAGGAACCGAGTGTGAACTGGTCGCTGGAGAGATTCCAGTTTGTAGTCCAGTCTTGGGCACTGCCGAGGTGCAACAAACCCCCAACTGCTCGGGGCCCCCTCGCTCTCGGGGCGAGAAATCCTGACAGCTTGTTTCAAATGCAGAGTTTCTGAATACGGGCTGTGTGTATTTACCTGTGGATTGAGTGTTTCGATACTTTCACAGTATTTATATAGGACTTAAGCCTGCTTTTCATAATATGGGACCTTTAAATTCTAAATATGACTCGTTAACGCATGTATAGGTCCTGTTTGTGTATGTGTGAATGAAAAAAAGAAAGAACTTCCCCTCAGGGATTAAAAAAGTGCCTTTTTCTTCTTCTAAAACGCGCTAAAATGGAGCGTTTCAGACAGAGGGTATATACAGGCGGACAGTATGAGGAAAATAACGTTGTTTTTTTTACATTAAAGCATGTAAACATGCTCTTGTAGAAACACAAAATACAAGTATGTACCAGAAAATGAGCATAATATGGGACCTTTAAAGGGAATTTACGCGGTTCCTTGAACGCAGCATGCTCGATTAGCTCTGTCAGCAGCTGGTTGTCCTTACTCCATTTGTCCACAGACACGCCCAGACTTTACTGGTATTCAGACTCAACCACTATGATGAGTTGTTATTAGACACAACTTTAGAAAACACAATGGAGACGCAGGAGGCTTCTGGGAGCGAAGACTGTCCTTTCTGCCAAATAGTGACCAACCAGGCTGACACTGAAGTACTACTGAGCGTGAGTACCGACTGTTCATTCATGCTTTTACTGTCAGAAGTTACACAGCTGACTCTCTCTCTCTCTCTCTCTGTGTGTGTGCAGGACGATGAGCTGCTCTGTTTTCGTGACACGAAGCCTGCAGCCACACATCACTACCTTGTTGTTCCCAGGACGCACATCGACAACTGCAAATGTCTCCAGGGTGAGGACATACCTCTAGGTGAGGGACAGACATTTGTCACAGTTATCAGTGGTAGTTCAATAGAGACAGATGTGAGTCAGCAGCCTTTGATTGATTGATTGATTAGAGGAAAATGTCGCCCACTCTGAGAGGTCACTTTGTTTGAAATTTGTTTTTCTTTTCTTTTCTTTTTTTTTTCTCCAATACTTTATTTACAAAGTTCAATACAGCAGTTACATAAAGTACCTGTTCAGATTTTTCATTACAAAAATTTAAGTAAATAGATTTCACAGTATACAAATAATATAAAAATAAAATAGATTGTATAACAAATAAAATGTAAGGAAAAGAAAAGATAAAGAAAAAACAGTCGGGGTCTGTTAAACATTTGGAATAGATCATAAATAATAGTTGTTTTTTTTTAGTTTTAGGTTTTCGATAGCAAGGCAAGGCATAAGGCAGCTTTATTTGTTTAGCACATTTCAGCAACAGGGCAATTCAAAGTGATTTTACATAAACATTACAAGAACATTGCGACAAAGTGCAAAAGAACATTAAGACATAATAAAAACATTAAAGATTAGAAAATAAAAACAAGCTAAAAATAAAAGCTAGGATAGAAGCTAAAATAGAGTATAACACACAAGAGTAAAAGCTCTAGTGCAGTATAAGATCATTATCTGGTTTAATAAAAGGCAGCAGCAAACAGGAACGTTTTAAGCTCTGATTTAAAAGAACTAAGAGTTGGAGTTGGTCCTGATAGCAGATACTATATCATATGTGACATCAGAAAGCATCCTCTCTGATTTCAGGCGAACAGAAATTACCTGGTCTTATGTACACTTCTTCTCTTTAATCACAGATATAAACTTTATAAAAACACTGAAACTGTGAATGGGAATATCCACTTATTATTTCATTATTTTACTCCATATTATATAATGCTTATTAGAAAACCAAAGGTGTACCTGAGACACTGTCCCTTATGGACTTAACATGAACTCTATTTGTTGTTGATAGTGGAGCGGATGGTAGAAATGGGAAGGAGTATACTGGAGAAGAATAAAATCAGCAACCTGGATGACATCAGGTAAGTCAATCTCCTGAGAGTTGTGTCTTGTGATCATAATGTTCTGTGTTGCTTTGATTTACAGTGATGATTTAGTTTTAAATAATTTAATTTGTATTTATGGCCTTTCTTCAAACCCACATTGACTCTGTGCAGGCTGGGATTTCATGTGCCTCCATTCTCATCTGTTCCCCACCTCCACCTGCACATTCTTGCTCCAGCCAGTCAGATGGACTTCAAGTCGCAGCTTCGCTACGGGCCGCAATCTCACTGGTTCATCACAGTGAGTGATATATCTTGGATGGCTGCATTTATCTGTGGAGACTTGAGTGTGCCAACCAGTGATGGAAGAAGTATTAAGACCTTTTACTTAAGTAAAAGTAGCAATACTACAGTGTAAAAATACTTTGTTACAAGTAAAAGTCCAGCATTCAAATTATTGCTTAAGTAAAAGTACCAAAGTATTAGCATCAAAATATACTTAAAGTATCAAAATTAAAAGTACTCATTATGCAGAATGGCTCATTTTGGCCTAACATATATTATATTATTGGATTATAATTAGTGATGCATGTGTTCATCACTTTAATGTTGCAGCTGGTAAAGGTGGCGCTAAGTTTAAGCACTTTATATACTGCCGGGTAACTTAACCTGTGATAATACATCATAATGTATAAGTAGATTTTATTTTTATTTTCTATTAATAAGCTGAATATGCAAAGTAACTAGCTATTAAAGTTGTCTAATAAATGGAGAGGAGTAAAAGTATAAGGTGACATAAAATGTAAATACTAAGGTAAAGTAATTTTTTAAAATTTTGCAATTCCAAAAAGCTTTAGTAAAAATACTAAAACTTTGTTGTCTTTAAATTATGAATATATTTAAACTTTGAATAAAATTTTTAAATGGACATGTTGAATGATTTACTATTCCTTACATTAATTTAAAGTTGCCTTTTTTTTTAATTAAAAACATACGGCCATAGAAATATTTAATTAGCAGCTTTTTATTTTGTCTTAATCAATTAATCAAAGTTGTTATTATCCATTAATTAAAGGTGTTATTGATAACATTGATAACATTCAGCCACTAGATGTCACATTCTTCCTCCCCCGTTCCATTGTATTTACTTCACAACAATTCGTTGCCAGGCACTTACCGTCAATTTCAGCCATTTATCTGTTTTTTCCACACTAACTGACGACCCAGAGATACCACGTGACACCAACGTTGTTTTACTATTGGCTCACAAGCCTTGTTAGAAGTGGGAACCAAACATCAGATATGTTCCACAAAGATAAACAAAACATTCATTTTGAACCCGCCAAAATTTTTTAAATGATTAATTCACAACAAAAAAAAATGTTCAGGAAATGCCATACTTTTATTCAGCTGCTTTCTAAAGGCTCTGTAGATGTTTTTGTTTTTTTATATTCGTCTACATAAAAATTGTATCAATAAGACCTTTAAGGGATATTGACCCATGAAAAAATTGAGTAATTATTATGGTAGCACACTCCACCCTCCCTATAGCGATGGCTGTCAAAATCAGTGTTCTGCGTTAACATCTTGTACGTCTTTTGATCACTTTTACACTGAATTACAATATTGTGAATGCTGTGTAAGTTCCTTGTTCTGTTCTGTTGCAGGTCGACAAAGTGCTTTCTCAGTTGAGGACTCGCGGCAAGGTCAAATGAAGAGATACAACGAGTCTGAAGGTGCAACAGTCTTCTTTTTATGTTGACGGGTTATTTATTGTAATCCCGCTTCACTGAGTGCAATTTTAAATCAGTTTTCTATCTGACTTGACATTTTCTTTATTAATGAGTTACAGTATAATGGTGTATATTCCTCCATGCTGCTTGATGATTCAGTTGTGAAGAAAAGAGGAAAAAGAGATTGACTAAGATTTTTTTAATAATGCATTCTATCAAATGTCATGTTGGGCAATGAGGAGAGAATTACTGCATTTAGGATATTTATTATTTATTTAAATTCAAACTTTGAAGACTAACTTGAAAATGGATAACGCATATCTTGTGACAGTTTTAAAATCACATATAACAAATCATTTAATTGTACTTTTTTTTTACCATTAATCATTTTTTGTTTGTATGTTTACTTGTCTGTTTGTGATTTTGAAGTGGATCAATTGAAACAGCTGCTTATACCTTTGGTATCTTGTGTCACAACTTATCTGATGCACTGGGGTACAATCTGTCTTTTAATATTAATATAATATATATGATTTTAATAAACAATCTCGTCAGTTCTTTCTTTGAGCCACTTGATGTCACTAGTGAACTTGTTTTATGGAGAGGCAGGATAGAGGGGCACCAATGGGTTTCATAAACTGACTCTTTTTTAATACTTTTTTAAAAATGATGAAGCAGGAAACATGAAATATGATCCTCTCTTTTTCATTTCATGCTGACATCATCCTGCTGTAATACTGCACTTCTCAGTATTCATACTGTAGTACACACAGATACATCTGCATTATCCCTAAAAGGTTCTCTAAAAAATCATTTATCATATTATTATGTTGTAATGTGTCAGTAGTGAGATTGAAAAGGAACTGATATTCAAAGCCTTGTGTCATCAGGAATTTGCTAAAATGATGAAGAAGGTGCCCAAAACTATAACATCTGTCAACAACAGCACATGTCAGATTCGGGAAGAAGCTGTCACACAGCATTCAGAGCGCATTACATGATCACTCAGACCAAGTGCTTTTCTGTCTTACTTACTTACTCTAAATCTACAACAGCACAACATGTTGGCATGTTATTATCACCCTTGGGCATGTTAACAACCTGCAAGCTCTGCAGTGACTTCTTCCATAGACTATTAACAGGTGAGCTGACTAGATAAAGATAAGAGGCATATTTTTATTTTCTTCCAGCAAAATTAAGCTCATTTAAAGCCCCTATATATAAATCAGATCTCAGCCAAACTTCCTGCACTTTATTTCTTGGGTGCTGGCTATAATATGTATAAGCTTTGTCATAAGAACTCTGAGAAAAAATATTGAATTTACAGGTTGATTATTAAATGTCCCACCAACCATTGTTGACAAAAAGAAAAACACACATATATATATATATATATATATATATATATATATAGAACTGTGTTATTTATGATATAATAAGTTGTTTGATTTTGGACACTGAAACATTAGCTCCTCTCCAGTGGCTCCCTGTGGATTTATAAAAATGGAAATGAATAACTGTTTTTTGTTTACATTTTCATTTTTATTTATCATTGTTGTAGGTCTAATGTACGATGGTACGAGAGAGTAATACGGCCACATTGAGGAAAAATAATAAATCTGAGATTTCGAGAATAAAGTCATAATATTCCGAGAAAAGAAGTCGTAATATTACGAGAATAAAGTCATAAGTTTACGAGAATAAAGTCATAATATTACGAGAATAACGTCATAAGTTTACGAGAAAAAAGTCGTAATATGAGACTAAAGTCATAATATTATAAAGTAGTAATTTTACGTGTTATTTTCTTTTTTCTTGTAAAGTTATGACTTTATTCTGGAAATCTACGATTTTTTCCCCTTAATGTGGCCCTAATACTCCGTCGCACAATTGCACTTTGGCCCTCACTGCATTAGACTTATATACTATATACTTAGACTATAAACTCTGTTACCTTCATCACAATGATCAAATGATTTGCGGCTCAAGACAGATTTTTTATTATTATTATTATCATTAAAATGTCTCTTTTGATAGTAAAGGTAGCTGACCCCTGGACTAGACTAACTAGAATAAATCACAAACATCCCAGCAGCCAGTTGAACTAGTATCCTCTGGCTGGTAACGTTCGACGTTCGACTCTTGACGCTCTACGTCGTTTGACGTGACGTGACGTGACGCTCCTCGCTGCTGCGGTGTAGCCCCGCCCCTCGCGCCGTCAACAACTGGATCTCAGCTATTTGTATTTCTCGTCAACTAGCACTGCTGCTGCTAGCCTGCTAAGCTAACGACGAATCATTGCACCCTGCAGTTAGCCAACCTGGATGGACATTTACTCACCGTCGTTTTGCTTGAAACACGCTCCATCCATAGCTGGTACCGATGTGCAGTCAATGCGAGCTAAAGGACCGACGAGAGGAGAGACATCACCGTCCTTTAGCCGCCTCTGCTAACAGCTAATACCGTAGTAGAGAGCTCCATAGCTGGCTGGCTGACAGTTGGCTCGGTTAGCTCCGTGCCTTTACACTGTAACGTAGCTAAGATTTACTCCCTGAAACAATGACTTGTCTCTGACATTGGTGAGTATAAATAATGTGTTATGACTTAGTAATATGTCTGGTTAACCAACAGCTTGTTTGCAGCAGCAGCAGCTACACAGAGCCACGCCTGGGCCATTTAAATGTAACGTGTGTGGCTGATGATAACATGAGCCAGGTGTTATTTTACCTTTTACTATGTTCAGCATCATGCTCATCAATTCTCCTGTTGTTTACAGAGAGGACTGAGGCCCAGGTTGGTTGTCACATTGGAGTAACCAGAGCCCAGGACTAGTAAAAGGTGGTCGGTGGTGTCATTGAAACTAAGTGGGTGAGCACCACAGTCAACTTGCAGATGCACACCTGGATTTGACCTGCCAGAGCTGCCAATATGATGCCGGTAAGTGCACAAAAAAACCCTGCTCTCCTGGCATAAAATAATAATAATAATAATTGTATTTGTAGAGCACTTTTCAAGCACAAAGCACAAAGTGCTTTCCAAGGAAATTCACATCATATACAACAGAATACACTGAAACATAAATAATTAAATAAAAAACAATAGAATGGGAAAATAAAGAAACAAGCGCATATATATTCATAAAGTTGCATATGCACATATATACACATCAGCACACAAGCATACAAAAGACTATAATTCAGCTGATTGAAGAAGCCATTCTATAAAAGTTGTGACAGAGTCTGCTGATCTAAAGCTCATCGGAAGAAAATAAAGTGATTTATTCCCATTTATTCTTCCAAGATCGGTGACGTGACAAAATCAGACCTGTGTGGAAATTGTTCAGGTGTCATGCTCTCTCTGCAGGAGTAGTTTTACACCTAGCTTTTCATCTTGCTCTGCGGCATTTGGGCCATTTTCTTTCACAATGTGATGGTCATGTAGCTAAAAATATAAAAGTAACAGTTTAGATGAAGAACACAGTTTGATTCTCTGACTATCAATGTACACACAAGTTGCAAGTTCAAGATAGATTGATATCTGTCCATTTGCCTTGCACCACCAAGTGAGATCACAACTTCCTAGAAAGGAAAACTTAATTTGATCGACTACCACTTTATCTGTTGACTGTTGTACAGTATCTCTTCAGCCTGATTCCATAGCTGCAGGACTTACATTGTTAATTGTTGCAATGACATTAGGAAGGGGAAATGTATAACAGGACATGTCATAACTTGATGGACAGGGATTATGGCGTATCTGAAGTCTATTTGCTTTTAGCACGAAGAACAGAATATGTTTTCTTGCAAAATTGTGCAGTATTGAACAAGTATTACTCCTGTATACTAGGGGTGTAACCATACATCAATATGGATTGATGTATCGATTCAGTGATCAACGATCCAATATCATCGATTGTAAAAGGAAAACATCAATACATATCGTCATCTTTAAGATACGCCTTTATTTTGAAATTCCCATGGTACATTGGTGCCACCATTTCCGTCCAAGCACACTTCCTTCCTAAACATTCAAACAGCACTTAAACATGAGAAATGTGGCACTTTATAGTAAACAAAAGCATATTTTTATTCTTTTTATTATAAACGAATAGATTGTTTTTTTTATTTAAATGTCTGGAAGAGTCCAATAATGAAATTGGCAAATCATATTTTTGTTGCTTTTTGGGAGTTGATATAAATGTAACTGATTATGATAAATGGGCATATGATATTGTCTCATATTGATCGCAGACCCCTAAATTGATCGAATCGAAATCGTATCGTGGTAGACTTTGTCATATCAGCAAATATTGTATTATTGTCCAAAGAATCTATATAATATCGTATCGTGATGAAACTTGGGATTTACACCCCTACTGTATATCAGAATAGGACTGGTTAACTTCACACTCTGTACTGTCGTTATAATAATAATTAATTTGCTTTGAATAAAACAAAATTTGGGCTATATTTAAAACAGTCGATACAGTAGGCTTTGAATCAAACCATGTTCATGCTGTTGTTTTCCCTGGTGTTATTGTCCAAGACGCTCTGTGATGCGAAGAATGGGATACCTGAACGGCAACACTATAGGAGCCATGCTTTTGTTGGGACCTCTTTTGTTATCTATTGTGCTGAGAATGCAGTGATGGATTGTGGGAAAAGTGTGAGCAGCCCTTTTGGCCTTCAGGGAGGGGAACATGAACTCAGATGCGGGATAAGTTTACAGTAGGTTCAGTAAGGTGTCGTCATGAATGGAGGTGATACTTGGCTAGTTATCTTTCTGAACGTTTGTTGAAAATATAGTATCCGTAACATTTTCTTTATAGTCAGCACAACTTCAGAGAGGCTCGTGAGCTTTCAGGAGTACAGGAGAGGTAACTCCATATTTGCCGCTGTAGCCGTCATGTTCTCAGGAGTGACTGCGATGGCAGCCTCTATAGACGTTTGTACCCCGTGGCACCAACAGGCTATCAGAGTCAAAGAGCCAGTGGAGCAGAGAGGCAACCCTGCACTGGGTTCTCGCGTGACTCCGCCAGCCAATGAGACCTTGGCAGATCTAGGTCTGTGTGGCTGCGTCGACTAATGCTCTGTTGTTAAGGGGAACTTTTTGAGCGGAGTAGATTGTCGAGTGGCATTAATCTCACACGGTGGAGCTGGGCAGAGCGTGATTTACAGCAAATGTAAACATTGTCGCTTTTACCATTTTTATTTTGGAGGTATGATGGTTTAAAATGAGCCAAGTCATCACATTTATATCATAAAATACTCGTTATAAGTTTAATATATGACTACCGCTGTTAGACCTTTTTCTTCAAACTCACTGTGAGCAGATAAAAATAGTGAGATATTGATTTATTTAGCAACTCCCACCTGTTTAAAACAGCCAGATCTCGTTTCTTATTGGTTGAAGAAGTATTCATTATTAATTAGACGTTCTTCCTCTCATGCACATTAGTCAGCTTTCAATCAAAGGGACACATGCTTTTTTTAAAACTGTAATAGCGAAGCCAGTGTAGTTATAATTTAGGTAATAACAGAACATGTCCTTAGAACAGCTTTATTTAAAGTTTCATTTGGATCTAAAACATCTTGTGTGCACCGGTGTTCAAGCGCCCAGCTAAAGGAAAGATGTTTACATTTTTACATCTTGCTCATCTCACGCATGTATATTACATAACGGCATTATTCTTCAGTTTTCTGTCACCTTTGTTTCAGTATATATTCACCTAAGGCTGGGCAATTTGGCCAAAATCTTCTTTCCCGATATAGATCATTTCATATCTCTATAATGATACATATCACGATATAGCATGTTTTCTGTTTAGTCAATTAATAAATAGTCTGTATGAAATAACCATACGGTAAAGCCTATTTTTGTTTACTTCTATGTAAATTAAATACTATATTTCTCATTTAATTAATAACAGTTCCAAGTGAAATTATAGAGAAAAAATAAATATATCCATATATATATACCATTTGTCAATCGCATTAAGCTGAGTGGTAATGTAAAGTGTGATGTAAAAAGAAAACCACAGTATTCAAATTATATTCCCTAAATATATGTTGCATCAGATTTTCTGAGAAATTTGAGTTAGTATGTGCCTGTTATTAACAATTCAGAAGATATAAATGTGATATAACGATATCTCGATATATGATTTCATCACGATAAATGAAATGAAAGACGATAAATTATCATATTGAATTATCGCGCAGCCCTAATCATTACCTCATCTTTCCTCCATATGTTACATCGCCGGTCGCTTGTCCATCCTACAACCGCCCCCTCCCCCCGTCCCCTTTTCTACCAGCTCCACACAAGGGTATTTTTATTTACGAAAAAGCAACAGTACAAACAGTTTTCTGTCAGATGGATGATTATGACATAAATTAATGAGGGGAAAAAAGCTGTTAAAAACATGAATCCTGTTCAAGAAGTGGATTCTGGACAAAATGCAGTCAACATCACTCCTGCTGTGAACTCACCTGAACAATATTATTGTAACTAAAGTATTTGCTGAAAAATATATGTTTTCACATGGATAGATTATCAACTATGATCATTAGTCTCGCTTTAGCGTTTCCTGGCTGTAAACACAGATCGTAGCCGTTGCTGCAGCTTGATTTTTGAATTTTTTAAATTGTCACTCCCTGTCGTCGCACCGCCAGCTTGGTCCGCATCGCAGGTCATCCCAGGATGTTTTGTGCAGCAAATCAGTCGCTTCCCAATGAATGGGAGCAAATTTTGCCGCCTGTCTGGTCTTGTATAGTGGGGCTGCACCGTAATACTAATTGTAGTGTGTTTACCTATTTATTCCGCACATTTGGGCTTGTGTTTGGTTAGAGTTATTTTACTGTTTGTATTTTTTTGTCACAATTTGAGTAGATATATATTTGGGAATTGAATTTATCCTGTTTGTGGATGTTTTCAGTTAAAGTTTAGGAAGCGATATTCCGCTGGATATTTCTTCTTCATTGTGGGTACGTCTATGTGAGTAAATGAGTGACAGGATTTGTGAGAGGAAATGACTGTTTGTTTGAATCATCCTGCTGGAGATCAGGCCAGCCAAGCAGCATCCCTCTCTCTCTCTCTCTCCCTCTCAGGAGTTAAATGATAAATGCCCCAATCTCCAGATGATGCCCACTGTAGCATTATGCATCAGGCAAAGAGGGACACTGTGTGTTTCTAGTCCTGTACAGGCAGCCAGCATACAGTATGAGGATGATCCCTTTCTTTGCCTCTACATAATAGCGCCCTGACCCTCATGCCAGTCACAGCTGGAGCCAAAATATTCTCATTAGCAGGGAGTCGTTGGTGTTGCAGCTACTGGCACAACCAGGGGACGATTTTCACATAGAAGGACTTGTCTGCACCCTCCTCCTCCTCCACCACTCTGTGACTCTCTCTCTCTCTCTCTCTCTTTCTCTTACTGTTTGTTTCTCTCTAGCTATCTCTCTCCCCCCCCTCCCTCCCTGAATTACACATACAGCAAGTGTTTTTTCCTCCCAAGTCTCCTCTGCAGCACTTTCCAAATGCACGCTCCGCTGTCGGTTTCAGAGGTTCGGCTCGGGATGGCATAACAATTAAGTGTCATGCCTGCGAGAGCGGCAGCGCTATGATGAAGAGGTTTGTGACTATAGTGTTACGCGGCCTTGTTAGCCTCTCCAAGGAGAACCCCATTTGGGCAAAGGAGCACCACCGGCCACCAAAGAAGGAGATCAGGAGGAAACGGAGGGCGGCCAAAAGAGCCAAGACCATGGGCAGACGCAACTTAGTGAGGGCGGTTGGTATTTCTCCCGTGGTCGGTCAGCTGGATCACTGGAGTTTCTGTTTTCTACCTGTATTCACATGATTTGGTAGTCTATTTATTTGAAGGTACATTTTAGAATATTCTGTGGGGTGTTTTTTTTGTCACCGATTTAAATCAGGCCCAAATTAGCACCTTAGTTATGCTGTCTGATCGGTTAAATGTGCGTCCTGATTAATTGAAGGTTTGTTTTGACATGCTCTGAAGGATAAAAGTCTGTGTCGTCATATTTATAAAAAAAAAAAGAAATATTTGATTATCGGAGTGTAGATTAGGATGGGCTATTTTCATTTACTTTTTATTTTATTACTACAATATTTCATTACATTTACCTACTGTATTTCTTACATTGATCTTGGTGCAGCCCTAGATCAATAGGAAATCAAATATAATAATAAATTATATTAATAATAATAAAACTAAATGGTGTTTTTCATTTGTCACAGTGGCAGAGTTAATGAGGAAATACAGTGGCAACATTTAAAGGAAACAAAGTTTATTTACTAAGCTTTATCAAGCCTAAGTACTGTACAATCCTATGGCTGCAACTAACGATTATTTACATCGTAGATTAATCTGTCGATCATTTTCTGGTTTAATCGATTAGTTGTTTGGTCTATAGAATGTCAGACAATGTTGAAAAATGTGGATCAGTGTTTCCCAAAGCCCAAGATGACGTCCTCAAATGTCTTGTTTTGTCCACAACTCAAATATATTCAGTTTACAGTCATAGAGGAGTAAAGAAACAAGAAAATATTCACATTTAAGAAGCTGAAATCAGAGAATTTTGACTTTTTTTCTTAAAAAATAACACTGATTAATCGATTATCAAAATAGTTTGCGATTAATTTAATAGTTGACAACTTATAGATTAATCGTTGCAGCTCTACATTGAACACTATTGTAAAACATAAATGTAAATAAGGATGGACACCACCAAAACTAATTAAAATAGAGGCATCAGTCTTATCTGTATTCAAACTGATGTTGTTGCTGGCCTCGCTGGGCTGTTTTGTGTTCATTATGTTTCGTCCTGTACTATGTTGTGTCTTATTATGCAGCTGGTAGCACTCCAATATCCCTGGGGGATTAGCAAAGTAATTATCTATCAGTAAAATGTAGACATAACTAGTCTCCAGCTTACTTCCAACCCTTTTTCTCAGTTTCTCCCCCATTTCTTTTTTTTTTTTCTGTTAATGCTCTTGCAGATCAGGTCCCGAAAAATGACATCCATCACTATTCTGTCTGGACATTGGTCCTAATAACACTCTTAAGAAGCATCATGGAATCGCAGATAGATGGATGGTATGGATGGACAGCATAATGGCTCCACTTCCGTTTCATCATCCATAGTTTCTGAATTTTGCCAAAATCTGAGCTTTTGGGCTCATAATGAGCCGAGCGAAGTCGCAGAGGCTCCCGAGCACAAGTGATTATATTGCTTCAGTCAGGCTGCTGCAGAAAATGTCAATGAATCACACAGCTGCATTATTAAAGGGTGAGTCACTTTATCTCAGAGAAGCTCCCGGAGAAAAAGTCTATAGGTGGCTTACTTAACTCAGATATTATATGATGTACGCTGACAGTTATTGTAGCACTACAAATACACCCTGAGGCCAAACCGTTACGCATCAATGGAACTTAATCGCACGTTACATCGGAGCACCTACTAAAAGATGCATGTGTAAAATATTACTCACTAAACAAAGCAAACTGCATAGTGGGTGGGATGTGAGGTTATAATAGTTTTGAATTTTCAGTTTTTTATTTTATTTTATTTTTGACTTTTTGATTTCATTTTAGTTTAGTTTTCAGTCTTTGTTGGCTAGTTTTAGTTTAGCTTCTGTTTTTTCCAAAAGGTTTATTTTGTATTTATATATATATACATATATTTTTTTTTTTTTTTTTTTTTAGGGCCAGCTATAAGGTCTCAGAAGTATGTAACTACATATAGATACAAAATACGTGATTGGAGAACTGTGTAGGAATGGCCATAATGTTTAATGTTTAATCTTTGCGCTACTTTAGTGTCTCGTGAAGCAATTGCGTCACAGCATCATCTCCTGGAATTTAAAGTCCGTTCAGTTTCTGAAAAACTGAAATTAATTTACGTTCATTTTTATTTTATATAGTTTCAGTTTAGTTTTTCTTAAAGGATATAGTTTTTATTTAGTTTCAGTTTATTAAAAATATTTGCCATTGCTTATTTTTGTTTTAGTTTACTATAACAACTCTGGTGTGATGTAGTCCTAGTTGGAGGTTTCGGTCTGTTGATTTGGTGTGACTTTGTAGGCTATGGTTTGACATTGTGAGCCATATGTAAACTAAGATAACGGAGCCCTTTGATAGTAATGTTTCACTCTAAGTCTTGACTTTCTCTGCATTATACTTGAACTGTTTTTTGGCTCAACTCCTCCACGTTAGGTTCAACTAGTGAAGCAAAAACTGTGAAAGGTTGAAGGTTAAGCAAAATGCGGGGAATCTGGATTCTAGCTGAACTCGCATAACTTGCACAAAGGCCTCGATAAACACTCTTTTCAAACACAGCCAACATTTTTATTTCATTTTGAACATCCCTCCAAACTCTTGGCTTTGTTATAGATATATTCTATATGTTGGCTCTCTCTGCACTTTATGTTGTGATCTCTTCACAGTCCTGTTTATCTGTAGTGAGTGACACAAAAAGTGAGGCCTGTCACATGAAACAGGAAGGCACACCCCGAACCCCTAGAGCGCTTTGTGCCACGGAAAAACAATGAAAATCTGGCGGAAAGAAAAACACATCATAGATGTGCTGTAACACTGGATATAGAGGAGTTCATATTCATCTTTTATCTTCCAAAAAACAAATTACAATAGCAAAGAAGTCATTAATGTGGGCTGGTCTAAACAAGGCACACGGGGAACATCATCACATTAATTAAACTGACTATCCTTCAACATAACATTTGGAGTTTGATGGCATAGCTTTCTCTCTTTTTTTGTGTATAGAGCACTCTAGAGGACATCATCCACTGCTCCTCTCATCCTGTATTTTGGCTTTATTCAACCAAGACGTGGATTCATCTCATCATAGGATCCACATACTAGTTGTTTACCCAGAAAATAGATGAAAATATTTATTTTATCCACATTTTACATCCTAAATTCAAAGTGGATCAGTGTTTTCTTTTATGCCCTGCAGACATATTTAACCCAGGGAGTCAATACTTTGCAAACACTGAATCTTCTTAGATATGTTTTTATCAACTTGGACCATCTGGATTTGGGGATTTTTTTTTTTTTTGCTTTCTTCCTTTAGGGGTAACATTAGACATGCATTGGAACTAGTGTGTGTGTGTGTTAGTTTAAGATTTAAGGGTCTGTCTGCTGATTAGTGTAAAAGGAAAATCTTATTAAATCCAATATGCCTCAATGTTGTATAACAGTGAAACATGAAAAAGTCCAAGGAGATTGTCATATTACCATAAATGGTCGAAGTTTCAGATAGAGAATATGAACATAGAGCAAATATGCTGATTGAGGTAAAATTACATGAGATACATTACATATTTATTCTATTATTAAGTCTACAAAATGCAAAAGAATGCCTGTTACAAGTTACCCAAGAGACATATTGATGGTGCAATATTGCTTATTTTGAACATACAAACTCTAAATATTTCTGTTTACAATAATATCACACTAGTTGGTCAAACTTAATGGGCAACTTCTGGGTCTGAAAAGTGAAGCCAATGCGGGAGTGCCTTAAACTTGCATTCTTTCTAATAGCCAGCAGGGGGCGACTCCTCTGGTTGCAAAAAGAGGTCTGATTGTATAGAAGTCTATGAGAAAATGACCCTACTTTTCACTTGATTTATTAACTCAATAAACATTGTAAACATGAGTTTATGGTCTCAATCGCTAGTTTCAAGTCTTCTTTAATACAGCATGATGTTCATTTAGTAAATTATGGTTCCATTTAGAGTAAAATAGACCATAAAGGAGGGTATGATTTAGGGCGGGGCTACCTTGTGATTGACAAGTTGCTGCCACGACGTTTTCCGGTCTGGAAGTTGTCCGCGTTTTCATCTTACAACTTTAACCCTTTCACAGTGTGTTTTCAGTTCATGAAAGTTAATTATAACTTTTTTGGTCACCTAAAAATTTTATTCAGTCGTACTTACCCTCTTGTGTCACATCTAGTTGCAAAAAAACAACATGGCGATGGCCAAAATTCTGAACTCGAGGCTTCGAAACGGCAGTCCACAAACCAATGGGTGACATTACACTTCTATGCAGTCTATGGTCAAACTACTATAAGAAACTGACTGACTGACTGTTTTCTGCTTAATAAGATTTCAACACTGTTTATGCTGGCCAAAGGTGTTCTAGAAAGAAACACCACCACCAATCATTTCAATGTTTGTGACTATTTGTCCTATTTCGTACCAACTAGGCCTGAAGTTTACATATAGAACATTGCAATTTAAATCAAAATCCCAATATTGGTATTAAAAAAAATCATAAATGGAAATTATTAGCCATTTAGTAGCTCACATTTAGGAGGGTATATTTAGGACAGATCTGCAGTTTCCTCAGTCATCCATTGACTCTGTATCCTGAAAGTTAGTTGTTTAGAACTTAGAAAGCAATGTGTGATCTCTGCTTTGACCTCTTTTACTGTTATGTGATTACAGACAGAAGCATGTGCGGGCTTGTATTGCTATGTATGTCTTACCTCCCAGGCTGAACAGCAGTGTATGTTCAACGCTATGGCAGGCCCTAATCATAGTAAATAGAAATGTGGCAGGCACAGGCATGAGTCCACCAGCCGCTCAAACTAACAGTTGGCGCTGCTGGTGGATGGCAAAATGTCGCATCAGCAGACTGGGCTTTGTACAACGCAAGAGTGGGTTAAGCTTCGTCCTTAAACCACAGCATCAGATAATTACATATTCTCTCAATTCTTGTACCATCTTTAAGTATATTTCTTCTAGTGTCATCTGTGTTTTTCTTTCATGATTTTTATGTTTTTGTATTCCTCTTTCAGATGATATTGACGGTGTACCTCAGCGATGGGGAACAGGCTGCCACTGAGGTGCCCATCACCCCCGAGACGACGTGCCGCGACGTCGTCGAGTTCTGCAAAGAGCCCGGCGAGAGCGGCTGCCACCTGGCCGAGGTCTGGAGAGGCAACGGTAAGAGCTGGTTTAAAAGAGTGCTGCTTGTTACGGAGGCGCTTCTTTTCTTGTGGTGAAAGCAGCGCTCAGTGCTCTGCCCCGTTAAAGAAGGTGTCACCAGTAATGCATGAATCTGAAAGTCCATTATCTCTGAGCGTGACACTTCACTTACGAGCACAGGAATGTAATTATATAAAGCAGTAGCCTTTAGCCTTCCTCATTAATGTAAAAACAAGCTCTTCATTAAAAGAAAGTTCAGGTGCCAAGCAGGGCCATGCATGACTGCCTGAGTGGAGGATGGAGAAGCCACAGATAAGGCAAAAGTTTCACACCCTCAAATAGAAGAGAAGAATAGATCAGCTATTATCAATACTATAATATACTTAAAGTACAAACTTGTATGTCAGAACAGGGTTACGTGCTGGTGCAGTCCACAGCACTGTCACAACAGATTCCACTCGGCCCGAACGCTTTGCTCCCATCTCCACAGTCGTGCTGACACACCCGGTGTTATCAGCGTTTTTTGCTGAGGGGCCACTCCCCTGTTGAAAACAACATCCCCAGCCGAGGGCTTTATTAACCCACGTTATGCAATCGTGTTCGGCTGGTGCCTCACAATGCAGCCGTCTGCCCCCGAAACCTCCTAAAACCTCTCTGTCTTTGTCTCTGCCTCTTTGTCTCTCTTAGTTTTGCCCACAGAGCGCTCATCCTCTTGAAATGTGAAAAAAAAAAAGTTTTAGCAGGCGTACTTATCCATCAATCTCAGCGGTCATAGTTTTTATAGGGATGTCATCACTTGATTTAATTCTGATAAAACACGCACACTGCCAAGACATAGACAGATGTCAGCATAAAGTAATAATAATACATTTTATTTAATGGGCGCTTTTCATGGCACTCAAGGTCACCTTACATCACATAAAATCAGTAATAAAACCTTCAATAAACAACAAGCACCGGTAATAAAACATAAATAAAATCAACAATAACACATACAATAATTAAAGTGAATACGCTAGTTTAAAATGATGGGTTTTAAGAGCAGTTTTGAATCTGTAATGGAGTCCAGTATGCGGATGTGAGAGGGATAGTGGGTTTCCAAAGTTTGGGTGCAGTATAGGACAATGTCCTGGCACCCATTGTGCTGAGGTTGATGGCTGGTAGTGCCAGTAGACCTGCTGATGAAGACCGCAGGGAAAGATAAAGTGGCTTAGATCATAAGTGTATCTGTTGTTCTTTGATGATCTTTACTTTATTAGTTCATTTTTTTAATCATCGTAGTTATCAGAACATTAAAGAGGATCTATTATGCTCATTTCTAGGTTCATACATGTATTTTGGGTTTCTACGAGAACATGTTTATATGTCCCTGTCGGGGTTTATTTCACAACAATGACCCGCTAGCTGTACATTATCCCACTTATTACACGGCTACTTACTTAAGAAGTCAATAATTTGACACAAAAACCGCCAGAGTCTTACATCAGAACTGCGCCCATAGCAACGGTCTGTTATACATAGCAACGGTCTGTTATACATAGCTACGGTATGCTATAAAGAAATAACAGACCGTTGAATGCCGTGATTGACCAATCAGAATCGAGTATTCAACAAAGCTGTGTAATAAGCAAATGTGTTACTTGGTGACATCACCACGTTACAGAAGAAAAGGCGGGACTTAAAACAAGGCGTTTCAGGCAGTTAAGGAGCAGTGTTTCTATGGGGGAGAGTAACCTCTTTGGCGTGGACTTTGTAACTTTGCAGACCTTTTACATGCAGAAAAAACGATATAACACAATAAAGGAAAGGGAAAAAGCAGAAAAGCATTATAGGTCCTCTTTAACACGCACACAGTTTCCCCCTCCACTCCCAAGCCGAGTTTGCATTGGCCTGCCCTACGAAACCTCTGTTGTGGGTTAGTTCATTACATGCTGCAATACTACAATACATGATCAGTAGTAGATCATCCCTATGGCAGACTATATCCAGCTCAGAGACCTCCTGTTTGATGCAGTTTGCGTCACAGAAACAACCCAAAAATGAAAGAAAACAGAGCTACGCTAGCTCTTGGCGGTAGTTTCATATTGACATGAGAGTAGTGGTTTCAATCTAACTCTCAGCAAGAAAGCATATTTCCCAAAATGTCAAATGTTTTCTTTAAACTGTGCTTTTAACTGGCACACATCATTTTGCATTTGACTTATTGGATATATACTAGAAAACTGAATTAGATCAGCCTGTTTCCATGAGACAAATATGTTTAGTTTAACTAATCTTAACTTTTCTGTCTGTGTAGAGCGAGCGATCCCCTTCGAACACATGATGTATGAACATCTGCAGAAATGGGGGCCTCGGAAACAAGAAGTCAAGTTCTTCCTCCGGCATGAAGATTCACCGACTGAGAGCAGTGATCAAGGTGCGTATTGTCTCCTCTGTCTGGAGGTGTTTCTGCTCTGTGTAGTCTCTCTACCTGGAGGGTGGAGGGTGGGGTCGAGGGTTGTCGGGGAATTCCTGACACCTGTTCTGGCTGAGTGCTCAGCTATGGACGCTGTTATCTAGTTTGTCTTCGCCGAAGTTTAATTGATGCTTGATGGTGCATTTCAAAGGAATAATTCATGCATTGACAGGAATCTTTTTTTGCATTTGTGTTTGGGTGGAGTATAGCCACATAAAAAGCCAGGTGTAAAACAAATTCCTGTGTTGGAATTGAATCAAAGTCGGGTTACGTTGTGTAGACCACTAAAGGAAGCACACACAAAGTTAACAGGCGGCAGAGAAACAAACTCATTCTGACGTGATCCTGATCTGATTCATATTTGATATAAGAAAGTGTATTTTTGCAGCAAAGGTACCATCAAGATATCCGGTGATTTTTTTTAGAAGTACAGTACAGCAGAAGCGGCCCTTTTTTTTGTATCTCTTCCTGTGACGTTTTAAATCATTTACTCACATCTTTCCATCAAGCCTTTCTTATCAAAAACAGTTTGAGTTAGGTGGCTTTAGTCAGCAGTGCTTGTCCCAGTTCTTAAATGCCTCTGTCACGAGCAATCAAGTCAATGAATTTTCAAACTATTCCTGACAATGGTTGTTGCCTCTGAATCTGCACTTGTGTGCGACCGTGCACGCCCGTCTGTGCACGCTGGTGTGTCTCTGCCCTGCCCGTGTTTGTGATGGCGACTGTTTTCTTTTTTTGCAGGGAGTCAGCAGTCTCAGGATCAGACGAGTCGCAGAAGTGGAAACGCTGGAGAGAAGCACAATGAGAATGGGGTGAGTCTTAATTAGCATTGTCTAAAATAAAGGATGTTAAAATAGAAATGTACTTTTACAGAACAAACCAGGTCCATAGGCCGTTATGAAATCCTTCAGTGCAGTTACACAGGCATATACGAAGAGACAAAAAAGACTCTGAAAGTGGAAGCTAACTAACTTTCACCTAGTTAGTCTAGCTTGTTAACAGCAGCACTGATTCCTACCAGATGTTACTTTTTGTTAATGTTATTTTAACATCTGCTGAGTGCCATTGTCGAACTCCTGCACACTGTGTTGTTTTCGTCACACAGTATAGAAAGGAGGGGGGTGTTGCTAGCATTTGCTGTCTCTCTTTCATGGGTCCAGTTGTGGCCAGACTGTCAGAACTCTCAGCAATGTTTGTTGACCTGTCATCACAGATGTTGTACAAAGCAAATGAATCAGATACGTACACAATCTAGTGTAGTGTACACTAGGGGTGGGAATCACCAGAGGCCCCACGATACGATATTATCACGACACTTAAGTCACGATATGATGTTATTGTGATATTAAACATATTGCGATATGCTCTGTATTGCGATAAGATAAGATAGAAAAGATATATTAGGATTTATTACCTTTTTTCAACTGCAAATTATGCAGTTTGTCAACGCCGCGTTGTCTAATAAGATACAGTTTTCACTCCTCATCAGCATCATCTCAGAGTTCTCATTCACATATCTTGAGGTCAGAGGTCAAGGGACCCCTTTTGTAAATGGCCACGCCAGTGTTTCCTCGCCAAAATTTAGAGTAACTTTGGAGCGTTATTTTGCGTACTTCCCGACATGCTAACATGACATGATACCAGTATCTTCACTCTAGCTTTAAGACTGAGTACGCTACAAACTCTGAAAGACAGAATAGCGGCTTGTTAAGAGGTTAATAGTTTATAAAATAAAAGATTGATACTTGACGTCTGTGTATCGAAACAATAATGCCACGCAAAATATTGCAAAGAGTATACAGTATATACTGATTTCTTGGCAAAAAATAGTTTAATTTCAGTTTGACTTTAGTGAGACACATTGCAAAGGTGAAAAATGCTTTAAATCATAGTGGCTTTCTAATACCAAGACAAAGGCATTTGTTACACTCTATATTAAAGACTGCAAAGCAAATATTTGCAAGGGAGGAGTCATTGTTCCTCAGTGAGTTCAGCTGATATGATTTCTTTACATCGACTCTAAACTGGTCAAGCAGCATTTCTGTGTTTTCATAGTACAGCACAATAATGTCACAACTCCAGTCTCTGGTATGAGGTAGAACTATCAGTATCTGTGGATACATGATTCTGATATTAAGCCAGTGTTTGAGAGTAACATCACAGACCCTGCTCTGTTTCCACACAGTGTTTCCCTGTCAGGTGCGCCCATTGTTGTGCATGTTGAGCTCTAGCTTCAGGATGTGTGTGTGCTAGGAGATGTGAATGACTCCGATAAGAGCAGCCTCCGGTGTGGCATCCTTTCTCTCTCCGACCATCTGTCCCAGATTTCACAAAAGTAAAGTGTTGCGGTCAAGGAATCGTAACTAATCCAACCTTAAGGGTGAAGGGAAGAATCCAGCGCAGCAGGAAATGGAAGGGTTGTTGTTTTTGTTTTAAAAAAAAAAAAAAGATTGTAGCACAAGAGCACCCAGAAGCCATTCCTGTTATTATCATCCTGAAAACCCACAACTTCTGACCCTGTTTGTGTTGAGGAAGTATCATGAGGTAATATATATTTTTACGGATCTAGAAATCGATCAACTCCCCAGGCGATCGTCTTTATTTAATCACCTCCAGTATCGTACTACTAACCTATAAAACCATAGCATGGCAACATCTATTTTATCACCACTGCTTGTTCAACATTATCAGTTGCGCGGCCGGCTCTGCTTTAACCTCCCGAGTGCCAAGGCTCAGTCAGCTGTGTCCGAGTTTCTTTCCTAATATCTGATTTAGAGGATTATATCAGTCAGCCTGCTGGATGATATAACGGGCCCTAAGAGGATCATTGCGTTGGCTTTTCCACGGGCTGCTGCCCAAACCTCAGGGGCTTTCTCTCCACCATGCAGAGCTGATCATCCTCTGAGAGGGACGCTGCCTCGTAAAAGAGCAGAGGCGCCTCAAGGGAACGCTACGACGACGATCGCACGCATTTTCAATGTTTTTTTAATGTCACAATTTTAGTTTCTGTAATTGATGGTGACATCTTATTGGCAGTGCTGAGACATCGCATTTCATTTACCAAGAGCTGACATGATTTGTTGAAAACATTTTTTTATCTTTAATCAATCACACATCGTTTCAGTGATTTTTGAAGCAGAAATACCAACGATTCTCTGGCTTCTCAAATGTGAGGATTTTCTGCTTTTCCTTACCATTTTATGATGGTTAATTGAATGTCTTTGGGTTTCAGACTTTTGGTCGAACAAAACAAGCACTTAGAAGACATCGCCATGGGCTCAGAAATGTCTTTCTTTTTTCATTCCGACCTACATCAATTGATTAGTCGAGAAAATAGTTAACATCAATAATGAAGATAATCGTAGTCACAGCTCTATATTTGGCCATGTCAATAAGCATTATCTCTTAATCTGTAGTTTATTTTCTTAATTGATGAATCTTTTGGTCTATCGAACGTCAGAGAATAGTTAAATGCATATCACAATTTCCTTAAACACAAGATATCATGTTCAAAACGCCTGTTTTATCCAACCAACAGTCCAAAACCCAAAGAATTTCAGTTTACTATCTGAGAAATTAATGACAAGATTAATTTATTTATTATCAAAGTAGTTGCTGATTTTTTTTTTTGTTGATCAATTAATCAAATAAACGTTTTAGTTCTTACAAAGTTCTTTGCTCTTCAGAACATTATTACATGAGTAATAGTCATGAATAACTGGGTTCTTTTATTCTGAAACATTATTGATGATTATTTTATTAAGGGGTGACTCTACAGGTGAATAGGGTAAAAAAACAAAAAACTAATAGATGTCATCATGAAACTTCCCCAGTTGATTACTTGCATTAAGACAATTGTTTTTTGTGTTAAGAGTTTTCTGAAATGTTATGTTTAAATATGCAAATGAGGCATTATAAAAAGCTAACTTAGGGTGAATTTAGGAGAAATCTACACACGCAAATAGACAAAATGTAGTAAAATAAACACATAAATGTGTATTTTGGATGTTTTATTTCCACTAGTCTGAAAGAAAACATGTTATGGAAGCAAAATAGCCCAAAATCAAAAAATTGACCAGGGCATGAAAAACGATATTTTAGCCTGGGATGTCACTCTCTGCTTCAGAAACAGATCTATACAGTTGTTGGAGCGGTTAACGTAGTCTCCCATCAGTGAGGCTGTGGCTGCTCTCCTTCTCGTTCTGCTCAGTCGGGTGTTTCTCCGACTCCCTCTTCATCATTGTCTGAGGGCGAGTGTGTCTGTTTCTCCCTCGGGTGAATTGTCACTGATGCAGTGTTGCCTGAGTGCATTTGAGCGTGGCTGTGTGTGCGTGTGCCAGTGGCTTCCCCCGCTCTCCCCATCTCGACCTCGCTTGAGTCAGCTCGTCCCTCCCCCCCACTCCGAGTCTTCCTAGACACTCTTACATCTAAATGCCTTAACAAATCCCAGGTAGGAAACCGCTGCGTGAGCCACACGGGCAAAGCTGCAAATGCAGTGTCCGTGTTGAGTGTCTTTTTAAGAGATGAGATGATGCATGACATCAAATTATTCCCAAAGAGAAGCATGTTTTATTCAGACAAGATGAGTCACAAAAGTGTCTGCCTCTTCTAATCGAGTAAGAGTAGCGCATGCATACAATATTTTTGTCTTTTGCGTGTTTTGTTTATTTCACCTGGACTTTATTATCCATTTTTCATGTCGTCATAACTTCCATGCCTCTTACTAATCCCTTCATGTTTTAAAAGAGAGCTCTTTCCGCACAAGTATTCTACATTTCTCAGTCTGTTATTTGAAAAAAACAAAAAAAAAAACACGGTGACATTTCCTGCATCGTCTCCTCCCTCTTTGAACACACTTCCTAAAGGCAAAATCTAGGAGCACTTCAGCATTTCAGTACCGCTTGTAGTTTGGAGGACTGTAACTCGCTGCTCACTCAGTATGCTGTTTTATTGAAGAGTAGCAGTGCGCCAGTGTGTTGACGGTAGCGGCTGCTTTTAGGATATTCAGAAGTCTGTAGAGTGATAGTTCGGGGAAAAACAGAATTGAATGTGATCGCCAGTCTTCCTTTATTCTCCCGAACAACACATGGGTGCTGATTTCTGGCTCGAGAGGAGGATTTCATTGAAAAAGTTTACGGAGGTGATGAACCATTTTTTCATTTCTAGTAAATCCATTTTTACTGTTACTTCTACTAGCTTAGTCTTACATTATGTAAACTCTATACCTTTTTATAATTTGTTAGTTGCGTAGAGCGTTTTTTCTTGCTACAACTATAGCTGAAGTGATTAGTTGGTCAACAGAAAAGAAGAAAATGGCACCTTTTTTCGTAATGGATACATTTTTTAAGTCATTTTGCCAAGTCAAATGCCAAATATTCCCTTGTGTATGATTGTAAGACTTTGCGGCCTCTCTTTCTATTTTGTTTTAGTAAACTGAATATCTTTAAAAGGGTGATTCTACACATCATATGTGTGTGTCATTTTCATATGTGAAAAAGTTTGTATGAATCCTTTTGTTTGCTGCACAAAATGTGATAAATTGCCCCAAGTGATTGCCTGAGTTGGGGCCGATGACTACAAGTTTGAAAATGAAAAGAATCTGGAGGTGTGGAGTTAGAAAGAAGTGAGCTCACCAGTTCCTCATCTCTGCTTGAGGCTAGAAGCTTGATGCTACATTAGCCGCTGCTAGAATAACACACCAGAATCTTAGACCGAACTGTCTGTCACAAAGTTGCATTGTGGGTAATGCAGGTGTCAGGTTTTGACTAGGAAGAAGAAAGCTGTCCATCGTGAGTCTGACAATGTTTTAGAGGGCTGCAGGGATGATGTATTTTTGTTGGCCAACCAAGAAGTTTTATAAAACTGCAATGGACATTTTTGTTTCTACTATTTTCTGTCATTTTTAGACCAAAACAGTCAATTGCTTGATTGAGAAAACAACCTGCAGATTCATCTGTAATGAAAATAATCATAAATTGAGGCCCCAAGTTATATCCTATGAAACTGACCTCTAAGGAAAAAAGTAGGTTGTGTTGTTTTTTTTAACATCAATAAATGTAATGCATATATAAACCATACAGGGATCCACTCATTAAACCACTGCTCTACAGCACCAGTAGTGGCCAAAAACATCACAGGTCATGTTTAGCCGTGAGTCTCCTGCTCGCTAACTGAGTCTCGTCACAAGTAATGTCCCATCGTAATGACATTTGGAGCCTTGCTGTGGAGAACGGAGAGCCCGACTGTCACTGCTGTTTGAGCCTCTGGCTGCTGAAATCAGACAGATTTTAAAACCATTTCTGCAAATGTCTTTTTGTGTAACTTGTTTCTTTGCTCTTGTTATGTAACGTTTTTTAGCTCATGTAACTTTTTCTGCACTTACGGATTTGCATATTTGTCTTTAAAGTGCTATTTCATCAAGCATTTACCTGAGTATTGGCAACATAAATGACATAAAGATACACAAAGATATATGACCCTGCATGGGATCTCACTGTTTAGTTCTCCAGATGTTTTACGTATTACTGATACTGAAATTGGACTGTTCAACTTTTAACAGTTGTTTTGGCTAGAGGAAGAGTCGCGTATCCTCATTAGTGTGTCATCATACTCATAGCAGCTCCCACAGGGCAAAAAAACAAATATTGGGTCATGCCCTGGTTTGAACCAAACATGTGTTAGTGTGAGGAAGACGGGACCAGAATCATTTTTTGGCTTATTGTACAAAATCGTAATTTAAATTAGTTTCAAATGTTTCAAAATCCTTGTGTATCATCAGTATACATCAGTGGCTCTTATAACATTTTGTATGTTGTCAACATCAGGACCACTCTGCTCAGATCTCAGTGTGTTGTTGACCGATTCTCGTGTGTTTGTGTGTGTAGGTGGGGAATCAGCGTGTGGAGCTCACGCTGTCAGAGCTGCAGGAGATGGCCACACGGCAGCAGCAGCAAATCGAGGCTCAGCAGCAGATGCTCGTCGCAAAGGTAGCGTCTTGTCTTCATTCTTTTATCTTACTATGGTCTTTCATTCAAAATATGCTTCTTACTGCTCCTACCGGGTAACACTAGAGGGTTCACAGGTCCACTACACAGGAGGCTCACCACAAGCTGCAATATCTTCCTGCTTTTCTAGTTGAAATTGTTAAATCTGAAGCAGAAATTTGTGGTAATTATATCAGAAAATCACCCAGTCCTTAAACCTAAATGTTATGTTCTCATGCTGGGATTAGATCACACAAACATTTTGCATTTTCAGATGGTTACTGTGTCAGACAAGGCAGTCTTTCTCGCTGTAACTTTGTGAGAGACATAGCAGAGTAGGGTTGGGCAATATGACGGTATACAGTATACTGTGCGACGGTAGAAATCTGTCCACCTATAGAGTTTTGGCAAAACCTGTGACACTTGAAATTCTTGTTCTCAGGAATCTTAAAGCTTAAAGAATTTGAGTGTTACTGTTTTGAGTCTTAAGTCTTGTCTTGTCTTGTCCCAGTTGTTCTTGTTTGTTCCAAATTAAAGAAGAAAATAATCAAATGTGATGAAGAACGGTATGGTTATTTTAAACCATTTATTAATTTAATTAAGAGAACAATTACTGTATCGTGATATATACCGTTACCATGATATCAAATTATACCGTGATTGAAGATTTTGGCCATATCGCCCACCCCTATGGCAGAGTATACGTTGAAGCCAGACCAATCATAGCTTGCCATCTTTCGCATTCAACAGAGGTGATCAGAAAGGTTCGGGTCAGTTTGATATTATGTCATGTAGTCTGAGACTCCGACACAGACTGGGCATTAGTTCAAGGCCCAGCAAGATCAGTACACAGCCTCGAACCTTCCTGTTGGAGAGGAAACAGACTCCTGTTGCACTACTCTCATCCAAAGAGTCCCATCATGACCTGAAACTGGGGCAAACAGTTGTGTAACAAATGAGATGGGAGGCAGTATGAGTCACTGTGCTGTAGGATTGTCCAGTTTGTCAGAATTCATAGTTCAGTCTTTAAAGGAACTTGCATAACAGTGTTCACTCAAACATGTACATTATGCATGACTTTGAAGACTAAGAAAACTACCTTTCTCAGACCAATTAAATAAAAATATGTCATCTTGTAATGGAAGGAATATTAACCTCCATATAACCAGTCCACCAGGCTTCTCAGTGCACTAACTGAGTCTGACCACCGTGCTTGTGGAGTGCTGATCAGTTGAGATCTGTCATGCGAGACGAAGCCCACTGTAGACCCCGCAGATAGACGTATTTATTGCCTTTGTTTTGGCGTGTGAAAAGTAGGCCCACATGAAGCCCTGCAGTCATTTGGAAACCTGGGCCTGTCATTTCCTATTTTAAGACCTGAACTGGAGCAGTTCTCAGTTGGGTGGAGAGATGAAGTCATCTGACCCTTTCTTCAGCCTTCTGACTTCAGTCTTGACACAGCGCAGCATTTCATTCACGTAGTCGTGCATACAGTAGAAAGAGTTAGCCTAGTTTCAGGGTATGTATGTCTGTCTGCCATAGAGATATCTGTGTGGTGCCTCGCTGGTTTTAGTATTGAGACAGTCCGCACTGTTGGATGCAGTTTGACATAATTTTTGTACCTTGTGTTTACCTGTTTGCCTATAAAACATCACTCTCTGTCCGGTTCTCCTGAAGGAGCAACGTTTGCGTTACCTGAAGCAGCAGGAGCGGCGTCAGCAGCAAACCGTCTCAGAGAGCGAGAAGCTACAGAAGCTGAAGGATCGCGTGGAGAGCCAGGAGGCGAAGCTCAAGAAGATTCGGGCAATGAGAGGCCAGGTGGACTACAGCAAGGTCATCAATGGCAACCTGTGTAAGTATACTTTTAATATGTACATCATCTACTAACTCTGTTTTTAAACACTCATGCAGTTGTATATAGCTCCGTTTCCACCAAGAAGTTCCTGGTAATTTTAGTCCCAGGACTACTCTTGAAGGAACTAAAAGGTTCCAGACAGGAAGGAGGCTACACAATACCACTTTGAGAAGAAAGCTACCTTGCTTATTTTAAAGAAGTCAGCCAACATGTACTGTAGGTTACGAATGAGCTGATGTTGTTTCTTCATGTCTCACATCCAGCGGCAGAGATCGAACAGGTCAGCGGCCTCTTCCAAGAGAAGCAGGCAGAGTTACAGTCTGCAGTGCTGAGGGTGGAGCAGCTGAGCCTGCAGCTGGAGGACCTGAGGAGGGGAAAGCTCAACGGCATACAGACGGCCCTGGGTGGACAAGTAACCGGCGCTGCAGCCCTGGAGCTCCGTAAGCTCTACCAGGAACTTCAGGTACTGCCTTGTAGAAATAAGTGCAACATCTGGTGACGTGCAGCATCTACCGTTCTAGTGAATCTGTACGTCCGCATTTAATCCCCCACAGATCCGGAACAAGTTGAACCAGGAGCAAAACAGCAAGCTGAAGCAACAGAAAGATCTTCTCAACAAACGCAACATGGAGGTGACGCTCATGGACAAGCGCATCAGCGAGCTGCGGGAACGCCTTTACAAGAAAAAAGCTGAGGCACGTCAAAAAGAGAACCTTCCTGTAAGACTAAGAGCGCTCAACACATCTCCTCATTAAGACTCTTTTTTGTTGAAATGTCTCCTGTCCCAGTGAGAAGTCAGTCCGGACAGTCCAACTTGTGAAATTGTATTATTATCATATCTCCTCTATATGTTGATTGTTTTCCCTGTCAACACTTGTAATATTTGAATCTTTTCTGACTCTTATAGCTGAACAGAGCCAACGGGCCTCCCTCTCCCCAGCCGGCTCCTGGTACTCTGGGCCGCGTCGCTGCCGTTGGGCCGTACATCCAGGTCCCTGTACCGGGCCGACAGGAAGGAGGCTACACAATACCACCTGATCCACTGAAGCCTCAGACTCTGGGCGTTAATAACCAAGCCAACCAAGGCCGCACCAAGTCAGGTTGGTTGAAACCCATACAAATGACAATTGCCGTGCAGCTTTTTCCCCAAAAAATTATGCAAACAACAGTGATACACTGTCTTTAGGCTGAGTTTTAATTGAAGATTTTAGTCTTTTTCTTTCCTCATTAAAGAAAGCAGGAACATTGTGATGGTCATTTAGCTAAAGCAGATGAGAAGATAGTTCCTGGAGTGGATATGTAGTCGTCTTACTATACATTTAACACATCTTGCATGACTGAAATTCCCTCCCGGGCCCCGACTGTTACTGTTTCCTTCCTACCTGACTTCTCAGTTAATTCTCCGCCTGGACTTGATTTCTGTGATTTTCCTTTTCCTTCCTCTCTAACATCCCTCTCTTCCTGTGTTGTGTACACTGTGATTCCCTTCCTTTTCTCTCCTCCTCCTCTCTCATGTGTCTGTCCTGTGCTGTCTCTGTAATGTCTCCGTTTCACCGGGTGCGGGGTTGGGGGCAACTCTTCCTTTGGGCAGACGGTGTGCGAAAGCCTCCCGGCCCTTGGAAGGTGTCTGATTTAGACATCGTTGTGGACCCGGTACCCCCGCCCCTTCCAGAATCACACCCGGGCACCGGAGCCTCCACTGGCTCCGACGGCACGTCCCGTGAGTGCACAGTGCTGCGTAAGCAGAGAGGGGTTGGCACCTCCTGAACCTTCTCTCTCGATTGTAGCACGGGATCCTCAGCATGCACCGGAGTTATTTCACTCCATACAACATCTTTTTAAGGGTGTTTTCACATATAGTCCTTTTTAAACGAACCAAACTCAGTCCTAAAGCGGACCAGCAGAAAAGGCACTCAGTTCTTTTTGCGTTTGGCGTGTCAGTTCATTTGAAAGAGGATTCATTTCTCATTCTGATCCACTTCAGCTCTAACCGGGCCTCAGTCCTCTTTCTGTTCACACTATAGTTTCTCTGGAGCTCAGACCCACATAGTTTTTTTACTTGCCGTGCGGTCCTAATGGAATAAATTCATTAAGACCATAAACGTCTGTGTGACATATGCGAAAAATGCAGCGCTGTTTTAGGATGTCCCGCCTGTGCAATTAATGCAATTTTTAATGTGTTTTGTCATCAATTATTACAATCATAACGAGCATTTGGGGGCAAGCCAGAAAGGTACTTTCTCTATCCTCAAGCGGAGGCTGGTGGTCGCTAAATTGTACACGCATAGTGACTCTATTTTATATAGTAAAAACATCTCCTTCAAACAACTGTATTATTATTTTTATTATTAAGTTTCTCGCCAAAATCCAAACACATTTTCTTTTGTCCCCGGGACACCATTAGTCTCAAGCCTCAACAGTACATACGGTACGTGCGGTACTGTAGAAAATAAAGTACCGTCTTCAGAATTTTTGCATCGACTTGGTACTGGTTCTTGTGACAACCCTAAAGTGAACCTGGAGCAGTTTGTGTTCACAATGCACAGGTTAAGCGAACTGCAACGCGGACTTGAAGCGAACCGTACTCAAACCACATCCCGAGGTCTGAGTCTGGTTAGTTTCAGAGGGGTCTGAGTTCTTTTGGAGTGTTCACATTATGCACAAAAATTGCTGACTAATCGCTCTGAGTTCGATTGGACGGCTGAAAAGGACTTAGTGTGAAAACACCCTAAATATCATAGTCAGTTTGATGTTGGGCAAAGAATTTAAGATTATCAAAATTGCGTTCTGCCCCGAACTGATGTTTTTATACTACTCTACAAAACAGATTCGCTTAAACGTCATGATTTTGTCCACCAGACAAATGAAAGCGTACATGCACAGCTGGGGAATCTGAGGAGGAGATGAGCATCTGTGCCTGGTTAACATAAACAATGGCCGGCTGATGGAAGCATCCTTGTTTGGCATCATTAAGCTCTCCCGCCAGTGCAGCACTGAGAGCCAGTTTTTCTGAGCACATGTTGACATTTAGTTTTGGAGTGTTTCCTCTGTGGATCGGCTAATGACGTCAAACTAGTGGGGGTGCCATCTTGAAACACTTTGCTGCCATCTGCAGAAATGTGACGCTCTTAATCGCAGTTGACATCATATGAAGAAAGTGTCACAGACTAAGGCACTGCTGATCCCCGTGTGTGATTGTGCACTTCTGAGAAGGTTCAATGAGTTCGAGTGCCTCGTAAAATTCACACGCAAGATATTAGGGCTTTGTTCTAATTTCATAGCATCCCCCAGCCTGCCTCACATTAACCTTCACACCACTCTCACAGCAGCCAAACTGTGAGAATCACCTTTAGCTGTCAAACGCTTAACATGCACAAGGAAACTTGTACATGTTAAAATGTCATCGGATTCACTTAGTATCTGTCACTACTGATCATCCAGATCAAGCTGTTCCCTTTTAGACTGGTTAGTGTTTGAACTGCTTTGTTATTACTGTAGTAATCCCAATCAACCACACTAACGTAGATCTACTGTATTGTTTGTTAATTTGAAGTTACCATAAGTACTAAATAGCATTGGAAATCTAGATAGCCATAATTGGATTTTTTGGGTCTCTAACGAGTCGGTTATTGTCATATTATACAACCTAATTCCTTTAACTATTGCTGTTGTTTTGTTGTGTCTTCCTTTTTTTCCATCCTCTTTCTTTTCAACCTATCCTTGCATCCTTTTTTTAATCCCTCACATCTATTTTTTTCAAGCAATCACTTTAGTCTAGGAGACCAACAGTACTGACATACTAAATCACAATTTAGTTACCAAATGTAACTAAATGTAGCTAAATACAAGTGCACAGTAGCAAAATACTAATGCAGATACATTCATTGCCATCATTGCTGTGAAGTGAAGGCTCAGGATTTTTGTCCTATTGATCAACAGCCCCTCTTGAAACATTTAGTGTGCCGTGTTTTTGATCAATTTTAATTTAAGTAAGAAAGTAGGACAACTTGCAAATTGTGTGATGTGCCAGATGTGGGAAATTTTGAGAAAGACGAACAACTGACATAAATAGTTAAAGTGCCTCTCTGAAAAGTCAGTTAATAGAAGATTTCTGTCTATGGGAAATTTCTTACCAGAAGGTCAATGTGTGACATATTTATTCGGGGTGGGCATAGTATTTTGCATGGCATCAATACACAGACGTCAAGTATCGATCTTTTATTATATAAACAAATAACCTCTTAACAATCCAGGCCCAGACGCTATTCTGTTTTTCAGAGTTTGTCTGTCGGGTCTTAAAGCTATAAAAAGTGAAGATACCTAAAGAATTGATTGGCACCAACGATGTCATGTAAGCTTGTCGGGAAGAACGTTAAATAACGCTCCAAATATACGCTAACTTTTGGTGAGGAAAAACTGGCATGGCCATTTTCAAAGGGGTCCCTTGACCTCTGACCTCAAGATATGTGAGTGAAAACTCTGAGATGAACAGAGTGAAAACTGTATCTTATTAGATAAAACAGATGTTGACAAACTGCATTATTTGCAGTCGAAAAAAGGTAATATATCGCAATATATCTTATTGCAAAACTCATGCATAGCATATAGCAAAATGTTTAAAATGGCAATAAGATCATATCGTGACTTAAGTATCGTGATAATGTCGTATCATGGGGCCTCTGGTGGTTCTTCCTTTTTGCAGGAATTTGTTATTTTTAGAGACCTTGTTTGATTTTCCCTTTTTATCTTTGCTTATACATGTAAATGAGGTTGAATTGTCTCTTAATGGTGTCTGGTTAATAGGATAGGCTTCTCAAAATCCTGAACCCTTCATTCAACACCAATTCTAGGTCAAAATGGTACATTACTTTACTCACGTTCTTGAAATTCCATCACTAATATTCCACTTTATATGGTTAATCACAATGTGAAAAAAATAAGAAAGCGTTACCATTTGGACCTAGCTCTGGTGGACATGCTTTGTCACTACCCTGAGTTGTAAAAGAGGCTTACGCTTCTCACACCACCTCAATCATTGGGTATCTTTTTTTCTCTTTTGCAACCCACTCACTGTGTCCTGTTTGTGCCCTAGCTAATGAAACTGGTTGGCCTACTTTAGGCAAGACCAGCACAACCCTAAAGCCTCCTGAGAGACGAGACTCAGGGGCTGATAACCCGGGCAAGAGCCCTCCCTCAGGCTCCCCCGTCGCTTCAAGTGCAGAAAAGGTTCGTCCTGTTTCTTCTAATCCGTCCCGTGGTTTACGTCACATGTATAAGAAAAATGTTTTATGTTTGAGATTGTGCTAGAGAGAAACTGTCATAGTGTTTTGATTTAATATAATTCAAGATTTAGGTTTAATTTTCTATTTATCTATCATCTATTCATCTATTTATGGCTATTTGTGTGTGATTTCATGCTTCTACTCAGGTGCTAGACCCCAAAATGGTGGTGTCCTCCCCTGCCGTATCCAAGCCACAGCCACCTCCCTATGGCTCCCACCTCAGCTCAGCAAACTCAGCCAGCTCCTTGGAGCGGCGCAGGGACGCACCTCCTCCTCTTCGCCCGCTCCCAAACCCGCCAGCTCCCGCTTGGCCCCGCGTCCCCCCCGCCACGGGCTCGTCCTCCCAGCAGATCCAGCAGCGAATCTCGGTGCCGCCGAGTCCCACCTTCCAGCCCAACCTACCGCTTTTCCCTCCCGGGCTGAGCGAGCGGCTGGATCCCCCGCCAGCTGTGGCGGTACGCCCCTTCATCCCAGACAGAGGATCACGGCCTCAGTCGCCCCGAAAGGGTCCACCCACCATGAACTCCAGCTCCATCTATCACATGTACCTCCAGCAGGCAGGTTCAAAGAGCCAGCCACTCAAGCCTGCTCTCAAAGCAGGTAAGACCCGGGTTTGAAAAGATGGTCCAGTTTTTGTTTTGTTTTTTTCTCATAATTTAGTAGTTTGATAGTTAAATCTTGAATCATTTGAATCTTACCTCTTGTTCTGTAGTGTGATATAATGTCTCTCAGTATTGCTGCCAATTGTTAGATCCAGTACACGCCCCTCAGCAATTTTTTATTTTATTTGGTCTGCTTTAATTTGTGCTCTCTGATTCAGTCAAACGGATTACGGCTTGTGAAAGCGCCCTTAGACTGCCAATGATGATGTCATTACCCACCAATATAACCCCACCCTCTCTGTTTGTCTCTAGTGTACGGGAAGCCTGTTCTCCCCCCCAGCTCGACACCCCCCTCGCCTCTGCCTTTCGTCCAGGCAGGAGGGGCCTTCCCATTGCTCCAAGGCCACCCCGGTGGCGAGGACACTTTGGACGGAGAGTTTGACGATCACGACTTCTTCCAGCACCCGGAGCCCTTAGCGCCTCCTCCCAGTGTGGAGAACATCCCGCGACCACTCAGCCCCACTAAGCTAACGCCCATGGTACACTCCCCGCTGCGCTACCAAAGCGACGCCGATCTCGAGGTGCTCCGTAAAAAGCTCGCCAACGCTCCGAGGCCGCTCAAGAAGCGCAGCTCCATCACGGAACCGGAAGGCCCCAGCGGACCCAACATCCAGAAACTACTCTACCAGAGATTCAACACTCTAGCGGGAGGCATAGAGGGAAATGGAGTGAGTGGGTCAGGAGGTGGCAACGGTGCCGGTAACGGAACGCCGTTTTATCAGCCGGCTGATCCTCCTGCGTATATGGGAAGGGACTCTGTGGCCGACACAGACAACGGCAACCTCCCCTCTGAGACGGCGCTACTGCCGCCGCCGGGGGCGGAGGAGGCGGGCTCTGAGGCATCTACTGACGCTAACGACAACGAGCCCTCGTCACCAGAGCTGGATCCTGCTGAGGAGGAGGAAGCAGAGGACGACAACAATAACAACGTGGGAAGCTCGGAGGCGTTGCTGCCCAGCCCCGTGCTGGAGGTGACCACTCCAGAGGAGAGCGGCACAGGGGCCTCACAGGCCTTGGTGAGAGCATACACACACTTATCGCATTTAAAGAGTTACACTTTCAATAAATAAAGTTGTATAACTCGTGCCTCCTCTCTGCATCGTCACAGGAGAAGCGCACAAACCTGAAGAAGCCAAACTCCGAGCGCACCGGCCACGGCTTCAGGGTGAAGTTCAACCCTCTGGCTCTCCTGCTGGACGCCTCATTGGAGGGAGAGTTTGACCTCGTCCAGAGGATCATCTATGAGGTATGTCACGACTGTGTGAGTATACTTTTGATTTATCTGCATTTGCACACTTTTGCGGCTAAGCACTCATCTTTTCATCTGGGTCCTTCTCTGTTTTTCTAGGTGGAGAATCCCAGCACTGCCAACGACGAGGGCATCACACCGCTGCACAACGCGGTGTGTGCGGGACATCACCACATAGTCAAGTTCCTGCTGGATTTCGGTGTGAACGTCAACGCTGCGGACAGCGATGGATGGTGAGTGATGACACACACACACATTTTTGAAGAAATATAGTTCAGTTTTGATTTTCCTGTTTTCATACATTATGTTTTTTTCCCCCGTTTGCTCGAAACAGGACTCCGCTTCACTGCGCCGCCTCCTGCAACAGCGTTCACCTCTGCAAGGTGTTGGTCGAGTCGGGGGCCGCCATCTTTGCCAGCACCATTAGTGACGTGGAGACGGCTGCAGATAAATGCGAGGAAATGGAGGAAGGCTTCATCCAGTGCTCCCAGTTTCTATACGGTGAGACACAACCTACCAATCAGTCTAGCGTGCACAATTGTAATTCTAAAAGGACTTCATTGAGGTTTGTACAAAAACCAAACACGTATTGTAAGGCAGTGTGGTATAAGTTGGAAAAAGTCTTTGGTTTTTAATTTGTCTATAAAGACCTTGATGAAATACTGACAGTCTGTTTTGGACTCTCTTACGCAGGTGTTCAGGAGAAGTTGGGTGTGATGAACAAGGGGACCGTGTACGCTCTGTGGGATTACAAAGTTCAGAACCAGGACGAGCTGCCGTTCGGCGAGGGGGACGCCATCACCATCCTGCGACGACAGGACGACAGCGAAACAGAGTGGTGGTGGGCGCGACTTGAGGACAACGAGGGCTACGTGCCCCGCAACCTGCTGGGGGTAACGACAAAATACATCATGTGTCACGTTTGTCCACTTTCCGTCAGCTCACCTGTAGAATTCACTTAAACTGTCATGGGTAGACAACTTATATGTGCATGGCATTTCTTTTACCATGTTCTGATTTATTTATCCTTATTAAGGACTGTAGAGCTGGAGTCATAATTGGATTAGTCCGAGTGGAGAAAGTTTTCCCTCTTAATCATAACACAGATTAAGCATAATGCTTACTACCATTTGTACCCTCAGACGCCATTGGAACTATTTGTATTCTAAAACTTTTCAAGCTAAATACGTCAGACCTTTTTCATAGGGATAAACAGAAACACATTTCAAATTAAATCATGTTAATACCACTTATATACTTTTAAACAGAGGGTCATTTTATTAATTCAACATAACGATAATGATCTTATTGCTGTGTCGCAATCATATCAGAGTTTCTATTGGCCCAAAGCTAACGTGGGAGAGAGTAATGGACACAATCTGCTTGTTTTATGGCTGCAAATGGTCCCCATCTGTAGATATGCACTTTTCAATGATACAGCACAATTTTATAATTTATAGCAAATTATTTTGCGGATCCCCTGACAGAGTGCAACGGACCCCACTTTCAGAATCACTGGATTAGTCAATGGACAGAAAACTAATTGCTAACTATTTTGATATTTTGGATATACGGTAATTTGAGTCTCTTTTCAAGCAAGAATGCCAAACATGTGCTTCTACCAGCTTGTTAAAGAGTAACTTAACAGCCAGCTGAAAAGTAGCATTTCATTATTTGGTTAAAGGTTTCAAGCCTGTTTCACCTCTGTGACCTCTGAGGGAAAAAAACCCTGTAGATAATCGATACTGAAACTAATCGTTGCAGCCCTAAATGACAGTAAGACCTCTTAAAGATATTTGATTTATTGACCGTACCCATGGGCTGATTGAATTTCTGCTTAGATGTCATTGGTTGTTGTTGCTATTCTCGGTTAAATTTGTTAGGATTCTGACACATTATCAATTAATAATATATGAATAGATTTCGGCTGCAAAAAGAGAGATAATATTAGTAAGTCAATGAATCCAGTTTACTGTCTAGATCGAGTCTTTGGATACACAGACAGGTCAGTGACAAAGTACATAATAACAAATGTGAACAAGTCAAATCAGTCATGTTAAGGGTCTTATTGATAACATTTTTATGTAGACGAATATTAAAAAAAAAAAAATACATCCACAGAGCTTTTAGAAAGGTGCTAAATAAAAGTCACTTCTTCTAAAAAAGAATAATTATGATTGTGAATTAATCATTTTAAAAATGTTGTCGGGTCCAAAATGAATGTTTTGTTTATGTGGAAGATATCTGACGTTTGGTTCCCACTTCTAACAAGGCTTCAATCAAGGTGTGACATCTAGTGGCTGAATGTTATCAACGTTATCAATCGCACATTTAAACACGTCTCCTGTTTCTGTTTGTTTTCTTCGCAGCTCTATCCTAGGATCAAGCCTCGCCAGCGCTCCCTGGCGTAGTGTCTCACTCCACTGACCTCTGGCTTAACAGCTGGACTAGTGACAAAAACCAAGAGCAGAGAACAAAGGAGCCTGGTGCTCCGTCTTCTCCCCGTGGCCATAACCTCCCCGGCCTTGTGCTTCTCACAAAATCCTTTTTTTTCTGAAGCAGTGGGCACCGAACTCTGACACACATAGACACACACACACATAGACACACACACACACAAGCACTCCAAATGTGAAAATCTCTTAAACCACTCCATCCTGATCTCTCCCCCGCCACCTTTCAACCCATCACTCTGTCAACTTGATTTTTACCCCGATTCAGTGTCAGCTCTGTACCACAGACATCAACTTGAAGAATAAAACACTAACCCATGTCTCAGTATTTCTTGCAGTGTTCACACTCCTTCAGCTGTGGTGGCACTGGTTTACATGACACTAAGTGGTGACTGGAAAATCATCTCTAATGGTGAGACGTTGCTGAATTTTGTTTGTAAAATGTACTTTGAGTTATAGGACATTTGTTATGCAAATAATTTGATCCCCTAAACACTAAATGTGTTTGATTTTGCTGTAGTCTAATCCACCAAAGATGAATATAGATTTAACAATTTTAATTCTATTACTCTCTAAGACCTTGCAGAGGTTGAGGAGTGAGATAATCAATTGATTTGCTGCTATCAGTAATGATTAATGGTTTAAAGCCCTTCTAAATACTCTCATGATTTAGAAGGGGAAAATAGAAAATGTTGTAAATCCTCAGTATTAACTAAACAGGCCAGGCAGAACAAATCCAGTGTATTACAGTAAAGATGAATATAGATTGTCATGAATTGCATTTCATTATTTTTTCATTCAGTGTCATTTGTTCAGAATCTGGATGCCAGAGGATCCAATTTTTCTGTAATATGAGATTTCAAGTATCAAGCTGGAAACACTGTTTAAATGAACAATCCAAATATATTAAGTTTTTATGGTATTTTTGGTGATCTGATGATCCCTGAAATGAGCAGATTATATGCTGCAGTTTCCAAAAGATACTGTGACGAAAGTGGGTAACAAAACAGTATTTTGTTTTACCAAAAAAAGGTTGCCAAATTGAGAATCTGTGTCTGCACAACATCTGTAGAGAGTGTGTTTAAAAGTTACAAATGTAAAAGATCTGTTACTGAAGGTATTGCAGCAATTACGAATTGGAGTTTGTTTTATAGTTTTAAAATTCCACAGTGGTGAAGCAGGCAAGAATCAGCCCCACGGAGACAGAAAGATGTTAGTTCTTGATGGTGATATTGGGTCGTTTGTTTTTACAATTTTCAAGTAATTTTCAGTATGTATAATGTTTTAAGGCATTTATAATGAGTTGGACTTCATTTCAGAGATTCAGAAATTTTGTTTTTGTTACGATTTTAACTTGACAACGTAGCAAGAAGACATGCAAGTGTTATCTCTACATGAAAAGGAGACATATAGAGTAATGAAATCCAGACGATGCACCTCAAAAAAACACTGAAATCATCGCCCAAACCATAATACAAACTTTGTTTTCCCCCACTAGACAAAGTAAACACTCAATATTAATAACCTTTTTTTTCTACTAGCTGCTGAGTAGGTCTCTGGTCGTCTAATGTTTAACGCAGTTATTTTTCTGTGGCTGACAAAACCCCACTTGAAACACTTAATCTCAGGACCAACATGGTGCTGCTGACACTGTTCCACCACTAAACTAGTGATCATATTTCTATTTTCTATCTCAACAAAACATCACCTTCATTTGAGCAGCGAACAAAAACACAGTCCAAAATTTAAAAAAATAAAAATAAAAAAAAACAATATCGGCAATGGGCATAATTTATTGATGGATGAAGAGATGGTTTATTGTGTCTGAAATGTAAATGTTCAGATCCACACTTCAAATTCGCTTCAGACAATCCTGAATTTGCCCAGTTCTCTTCCTCCAGCTGCCCCCTTTCAGGTATACACCATTCCAGCAACACTAATACATGTGTTATATGTCACATTATTGAACATATAGAGTCCATCGACTTGTTCTGAACCTTGAGTGACTGAGTGTTATGCCAAGTGTGCTAGTGGCCCAGGCTTTATCATGGCTTAATCTGTACATAGTGTGAGGAGATGTGTTATATGTCTGTTTGCTGTATGGACAAGTTGGGCTTTCTGTATAAACGCTGTACTCACACATTGAATTCTGTAAATGTGAATAATAAAACAGAAGCTCTGGCATGACTCATGTCTTCCAGTGTCATATCATCAATCATCATCAATGTGTAGATATTGTGAATGTTTCTTTTTCTATAATAATATGGTCGTTAGTGAATTCGTTATTTACTGAGGCAGTTGTATCTAAAATATTTGACTTCCCTCAAAAAGCCAAAAGGGAATTCAAAGTTTTTGTTGCTTTTAAAACAGATGAGCTCAATTGAATATTAAGTGTATCATATCATTTATTTTTATTTTTTTAAATATAATAAGCAAATGATTTGTTTTTGTAAATGTACATTTATGAATTGAGTGCTACAGGAATGAGTCCTAAAACCCGGATATGAGTTAGCATTTTATCAGAGAGGGACTCTGACACAAAATGCTGCAGTAGTGATTAAATGCTGGATGATTTTTATGCCTCCACAAATGTAATTGTTAGGGACAATAAAAGATGCAGTAGGTGTTGGGGCTCGGACGATATACGCCTATCTCCCGATTCAATACTATCACGATACTTGGATGTCGGTTCGATAAGTATTGCGATTTCTATATTACGATTTATTGCAATTTTTGTTAACTTTTTTTAACACTAGACCATGGGAAAAAGTTAAATCATACACTTCTAGGGACTTTTAATTTGGAAAATATCTAAATTAATACAGTAAAAAAAATTGATTTCTAGCATGTATGTAGTCAGTTTAGGACATAAACATGTTATTTCTATCCAAAATATGAAAATCAAATGTCCCACCTGGTCGTCCCTGCAGCATGGCAGTGTACACACTCTGTGGGCCGCAGGCTTCCTGGCTCTCCTAACTCTGCAGTAGTCGTGGTCATCACACTGCAACAATACACACCCATGTTAGAATGAGGTGTCACAAGTATAGTAAATGCAACAAACAGCTCTGCATAATGTGAAATGCATTCCACAGTTTTCTGCAAAAATTCAACTTCCCTCTAGACAATGGCGTTACTGTCAGGGTGTGACCTACAGGGGAGTTTATTGGCTACTTTTAATAACACATGAGCTCATGATTTGTGAAATTTCGGGGCTTCTCATGCATTAAATGATTCTATTATTGATGTATGATTCATGTGATTCATCACTAGTTAATAAAAATACTGGCATGTATGCTATCCTTGCCATCACCATCCAAACGTGGGGGCGCAATATTATATAAAATATATATAAAAACTTCACTCATTTTAACCATTATTATTATAAGTATTAATCCATTATTTCCATTATGCATTTCTCTGTTTTGTAGCATACAGATATGTCAAATGTTGTTCCCTAAAATGTTTCCATAAAACGGTCAGATTAACCTTCCAGGGGGCCCCAGGACAAACATTTGCTGCTGGGCCCCTATTAACCTTCGTTCCTCACAGACTCACATAGAATTTGTGCTGAACTATTACGTGGCCACCAGATTTAATAACCTTAATAAATATTTTTAATTTAGGAATTTGCAAAATGACAGCACACCATAGAAATAATGAAGGTCTTTCTTTGACACAGCTGGGGCCTTCTTCAGGACAGGTCAGGTAATAAAGCAGGACCCATATTTAATATGTTTGGTATTATGTTTTATCGCTGCATATTCATGCAAACAAATCAATTAAATTACCACAAACCACTAAGTTGCCAGACTGTATGAAAATATAATGTCACATATCTGCTGGAAATGACTAAATTCAAGTACCTCAGAGTTGTACTCATGGCTACACTTAAATACACAATAGCACTGTGTGTCCCAGATATCAATATGTGATATGAATTATTTTATTAGATACATAAAAACATTAAATTATTATTATCGGTATGCTAAGGTTTGAGGTTTAATATTTTCATGCACATTTTTTTCATTTTTTTTAATGAACAGATATTAATCCGGTACAGGTTTCCCTACAATGTATTAAGCTGATACGCTACTAATATAATAATAATAATAATTTATTTCTGCGTTAGTATATTTTGTGTAGGCTTACTATGTGACAGTTGGCAGAGTCTGTTAACAATGTATGATGAGGGCTCTGAGAGCACATGAGAGAAGTTTGTTTAAAGGGCTTTCTGCCAGAAATCTCCTTAAGTTTAGGCAACAAACCTACTTAGTTATGTTTTGGAAAAGATCATGGTTTAGATTAAAATGAACCCTTTGTGCCAGAAAGCCTTGAAAGCAAACTTCTCCTATATGAGCCTCGACGGTAAAACACATAGATGGAAGTTAGTTGAGTCTCTTTGGTCAGTCTCTGTGAGTCTTTAGTCTTTATCAGGAAGGATGAAATCCTCAGTTGAATCGTTAATTTACAATAAAATCGTCGAGTGAAACTTGTGAACAAACTTTTCCTTTTCCTAGAGGTGTTGCTTATGTTTAAATAATTATCTTCTACAAATGATGCACCTGGAGAGAAACCATGGCAACCAGGTAATGCACGTCATTTTTACGCACGTCATTTTTACAGTCACGTCTCACCTGTTTGATCTAAAGTTTCATCCAATCAGCTGCTATAAAGGCCTGAGATCAAGTCCAGATCTAACTACTGGATGAAGAAATGTGCACATGACTGCTCTCCTCCTCTTCATTAGTAATTATTAGAGAAGTACTCATTAATCATTAATTATCAAGTCCTCCATGATTCGTTTGTACCTTATTGTAAAGTGTTACCAATGTATGTTATGGCAAAGTGTCAACAGCACATGAATCAATTTACGACTCAAATTATGCAGTTTACTGTTACACCACCAGAAGGCACCAAATCATTATACATAGAGACTAATACCCCCTATGCATTTGAAGTGATATTGTAGTGGTGCAGATAGTTGTGCTTTAAAGTTTACCAGGTATTTCAAGATTCAAGATTCAAGCAGTTTATTGTCACGCCGATTATACAGGTACAATCGTGTGAAATGCTCTTTGCTGGGAAGCTCCATTAAAAATAATAAATTATATTACAATTATAAAAGGAAATACTTTGTACAAGGCATGTTAAGAACATATACAGGCATATTAAGAATATATACATGCATATATACATATACAGGCACATTAAGAACATATACAGGCATATACAGTATAAAGTATATGATTGAGGTATTGCACTTGTTTATTGCACTTTTTGTGTGAGAAGGTGTCGTATGAATTATCTATTTAAAAGTCTGATGGCCTGTCTTTAGACCTGTCTCTGAGGTATCTGCCTTTAGCCCAGTACAGTGGAGGTGAATTTTGTTTGTCTATTTTCTTCTTTGCGCTTTAGTTACTAGCTTTTCATGAGCACCTCTCCAGTGGCACCCTGTGGATTTTTTAAAATGGAAATGACTAACTGTTCTTTGTTTACATTTTCATTTTTATTTATCATTGTTGTAGGTCTCTGGTACGACGGAGTATTAGGGCCATATTGAGGAAAAAAAATACATCTGAGATTTCAAGAATAAAGTCATATTATGAGAATAAAGTCGTAGGTTTACGAGAAAAAAGTTGTAATATTATGAGAATAATGTCATAAGTTTATTAGAATAAAGTCATAATATTATAAAGTAGTAATTTTACGTGCTATTTTCTTTTTTTCTTGTAAAGTTATGACTTTATTCTCGTAATATTACGACTTTTTTTCTCGTAATATTATGACTTTATTCTGGAAATCTCAGATTTTTTTCCCCTCATTGTGGCCCTAATACTCCGTAGTACATTTGCTCTTTGGCCCTCACTTTATTAGACTTATATACTATATACCTAGACTATAAACTGTGTTACCTTCATCGCAATGATCAAATGTTTTGCGGCTCCAGACAGATATTTTATTTATTTTTTTGCCTAAAATGGCTCTTTTGATAGTAAAGGTTGCTGACCCCTGTGCTTTACAAATAAAGCTGCCTTGCCTTGCCTTTCTTGTACTACAACACCCATGATGCACTTGGGCTAACAAAAGGATCGCGCATGCGCACACATTGACTGCTCAGAGTAAACCGATGACATCACGAGCTGCTCGGACCAACCAGTCTGTTGAATTATCTTCGTGCAGTCTGGACTTTTCTCTCTCTTGCTCCACTTTTTCTGCTTTACCTGATGAACTTGTGGGTCAAGAAAAATGTGCACCGTGACGAGGTAAGGACGACGTCGTTATAGGAGAAAGCTCTCACTGTGGACGGATGAAACAATACCGGGTTGAAACAATGTAGCCACACCGGCCCGTTGTGTTGGTGGTGACCTCCGTACCGGTGTGGCCGGTCAATACAACAGCTATCATTGACTGTGTGCGACTTTAAGGAAGCTCTTTTGTTGCATTTCCTCGAGCTTCAGTGACCTAAACCTGGTCTCGGTACTGGGACATGTGAGGAGATGATAAACCCTGAATATATCAACATAAACACAATTTTATTTGTGCACATTTGTTGTTATCTTACTCACTGTGCAATATCATTTTCCACTTGTGCAGCTTGTTCCAAATATTTGGTGCATAAAAACTGTATAGTGTCAACAATGCTTTTCCTCATAGAAAATTATAGTGCAAAAAATCAAGATGCATTAACTAACACAGTAAAAAAAAAGAGCTAAACAAAGTGTAACAAAATTTGAACCATTTAAATAGAAGTAAGTATAAAAATAGGAGCAATATATACATTAATGACAATAAACAGACTATTAACAAAATTGTGGAAAATTGTATTGCACATTATGAATGAAATGAAATCCCACCTGAAAATATCAGGTTATTGAATGTAATTATAGGATGTCAACAATGCTTTTCCTCATAGAAACCTCAGAAATACTATTTAAAATGCATAAAAAGCTGACTTTAAATGCTTTCCAGTTGTACATCTTTGAGTGGGGATGGTTTATCTGTGTGTATTTATTTTTCTTGTAGTTTTCCCAAAGTGCTTTGTAGTTCTAATCAACTTTAGTGGAGACTTTATATTATTGTCCTTCCTTCTTTCCTGCAGCTGTCAGACTCCACAACCAGCACTGCTCCCAGTAGACCACTTACACACCAAAAACTGACAATAACTGCACTTTACTTTACACTGACTGTGCAATATTATTATTACTCAGGTGTAATTCATACTGTGCAATATTTTTCAGGTGGATTTTCATTTCATTCTCACTGTGCAATATAATTTTTCCACTTGTGCAATTTTTGTCTGTTTATTGTCAATACTGTATATACTGCTCCAATTTTTATACTTCCTTCTATGTAAATGGTTCATATTTTGTTACACTTTGTTTAGCTCTTTTTGTTTACTGTGTTAGCTGGTGCATCTTGTTTTTTTGCGCTATCATTTTCTAAACCCGGTCTAGACAGGAGTCAAACAGACAGGAGTCAGGTGACATTTGCATTTCTTTTGCAAATTGTTATTTGTTTCTGCTGTGTGTGTGTGTGGGGTGGGGCTGACCTGTCTAACTGCTCTTCCAAAGGCTGCAGCTAAAACATGCACCCAATGACGCTATCAAGAGACGACCTGTCCATCCCTACTGTGGTTCGGGGACCCCCCAGAGGGTCCCTGAGAGGGGGTCCTTTAGGGGTCTCCCAGCAAAGTGAGGGAAAGTTAAAAAGACATTACATTCACTAGACTAGATGTATGAGGTGTGTATGTATGGACCACTGTGATCATTAACGTTTCATTGATTTATGTAACACAAAGTTAAGGAGGTCATATCTATCTATCTATCTACCTACCTACCTATCTACCTATCCATCCATCCATCCATCCATCTATCTATCTATTTTTGGTACCTTTTGGGGATCTTAGTTCTTTATACTGATGCTTGAAGGTTGATGTAGCAGCTGATATGGATGGATATGGGGTTGATGGTAGGGCTGGGCGATATAGCCAAACTATTCTATTCCAACATATTTCATATCTCGATAACGATATACATCACGATATAGCACGTTTTCTAGTTTTGTGTTCAATAAATAGTCTATATGAAATAACCACATGTTAAAGCCGATTTTTTTTTTATACTTAAGTGTGAATTAAATACTTGACAAATGAAGAGTATTCTCTCATTTCAAGAACATGTATGCAAATTGAACATAACAGTTTTAAGTGAAATTGTAGAGAACAACAGAAATAAATACAGGCCTAGCCTATATCTGCCAGGGCCGATTTATCAGTGAGTCTGTAATCTGTAGGCATACAGGTCCACAAATGCTTGATAACCTCTAGCTTGCCTTTACAGATTTTTGTGTGGATTAAGTTTAGATTTGAGCTGTGATAAGATAACAACAAATGTGCACTTATCCTCAAACAAAACTGTGTTTATGTTGATATTCAGGGTTGATCATCTCCTCACATGTCCCAGCACCGTTGTCATCTGTGACCGTGATTGATAAATTGAGTTCACAATTTGCTTGGCCCTCATAAAAGGCCCCGAATGCCACATTACCCTTGATGAAAGGATCGGCCTCTGGAGCTTTCAGACAGATGATACTTCACCTGTTCTGAGTTAATATTCACTTTTATCGCTTTGCTGAGAAGTGGAATGACTCGCTTGTGAAAGCCACAAAGTCAGCCAGAGAGCACAACACGGAGATTTTCTCAGCGTAACCATTCTAGTGGCTTATTCCCGGTTAGGCGCTTATCAGAAAAAGCTTGCATTCCCGAGAATTAAAACGCTCTAAATCATTGAGGGGGCCTGTACATGCTTGTAATGGGCCGCTGCCTTGTGAGAGGGCTTACTGCTGCGGTGTGATCTGCAGACATGTTTTCACTGTAAACATGGGAGAAGCCTTACGTGATGTACCATGCTGTTATTTTGTCCACAGTGTTAGTGCTCAGACAGGGAGTCGGCCGGTTACAGATCAGCGTCGACAAGCCCTGACATTTGAATCACGCGTCTTGTTTTTCTGAATAGGTGCACATTGCATATGATTTGTTGTAGCTGCATGTTTTCCCAAGTTGTGTGTGCTTTAAGCCTCTCTATTCGAGCCTGACAAATATTTATCCACAGGCCAGTATTATTGGCTGATATGACAGACTAATCACAGATAATAGGAGTTGGCAGATTCGCAATTGGTTGCCTGTATAGTCCGATTAAAGTATAACCCTGTTTGATGCTGCTCATAATACGCCTGTTCTGACACGTACCAGTATTCAAGCCAATATATTTTATACAGTCCAATATGTAAAATCTCTTCTTTGCCTCAAGGGGATTTACGCTGACATGACTTGTTTGTTGTGCATTAGGTTTTTAATGGTGAGCCGCTCCCAAACAATTAGACTGCATAACTAAAAAACAATTTGACGGAAACATATCTTCTCCCAGATAACGATTATAGTATTAAACAGGTTTGAACATGTGATTAATGTTACTAATTGAAACAAAACAAAACGAAAATTCAACAAAACTACTTAGTTAGGTTCGAGCAACAAAACGAAACAAAAATGTTGTGTGACTGTTTCACACGAGACACGAACGTCGGTTTCCTGGGGGAAAGTCCGGTGTTTGGCATTGCATGTTCCTTCAGCTTATTAGTTGCTGTTAGGAGCTATGCCAGTCATCCATAACAATCATAGGCACATCAAGTGATGCCGTTGCTTCCTCTAGACCAACACAGCCTTCGTCTACAGCAACTGCCGCTTTGTTTTGTTGGCACCAGTCATTTGTTGATGTTTCTGTCACGTCATCCTCCTGTTGACACAGACGCCAATATTCACTGTGCTGCCGTTGGAAACGGAGTTTGACAAAAACTGTCCTTGGTGGAACTGAGTGCAGCATTGTGACTCAGTTTCAGTTGGCACCGGTGGAGAACCGGAGTTCACATTGGTCAATTGTTTCTGTTGTGATGTAAGCTGTTCTGTCCTTACATTTCCTCAGTTGGTGACCATTCTGCACTGAAAGCAGGCTGAGCTTTGATGATGTTTAAGAAAGTGAATAAAATCAGCCCAATCAGTCATTCTTGCACCATCCACTTACATCAGAATATGTCAGTGAATGGCAATAGAAAACTGATACAGCTAGAATTGATGGCATTGGCAGGTATTTGATGATAAATAAGATTGTAAGGAGATAGATTGGTCATCCCCATGAAGACTTAAGTTCAGTTCTCACTCCACACATCAAAGCACCAACACCAAAGCTGCCAGTCCATAAACAGTGGCAGTGTATTGTACCTGCTCTTCTGTCTGTCAGCACACACAAGCACTGCTGAAGCTCTCTCGGGGAACTGGGTTAATGAACTGAGTGTTACGTTTCACAGGACTGGCAATGCAGCAGGGGGGACCAGCCCTCCCTGGTTGGCTCCCATTAAGCACTACAGAGTGAAAGAGTAAACGACAGCACCAACAACAGGGGGGGAGGTATAGACTAATTATTTTTTCAATGGTGGATGTCATTAAGGAGTGGCTGTAACACAGCTGAGCCCCTAAGACCACCATATGTCAGCATGGTTTCTGTATGTTGTGGTGGCATTAATGCCCAGAGGCAGGTGTTGAAGCACAGCCCGCCCGGTGATTACTGTTTTCAGTGAGGATAATGAAAATATACATCCTTATTTAAGATGTCAGTTGTTGGGTTCTTTTTTTTAGCATCCTGGGCCATATTAGGGATATAAATGATGTTGTCTTGATGTCTCAAGGTCGGCAAGTATGCTGATTCCACGTCAGTACCGTTCCCTTCTGGTGTCAGAGCTTCATGCTCTCAGATCCAGCTCTCTCTGTGGGATGTGTAGTGGATCCTGTGGGATAAACTGTGGACCTGCAGCGCTCTGCTGGTCCGCCACAACAATAGGCCTGTATGACTGTTTGAATGTGCCATTCTTTGCGCGGTGTGCTTCACTTGGGCCAGACAATAGCTTCATTTAGCATCCCTTCTCTATCGAGGCCTGCTGCGTCACCATGGCAGCCCTGCCATGCCACACCCTGCCCCCAGTCTGGCCCGGCTTTGCACTTGCCCTCGCTGTTAGGACAGCTGGGATTAGACAGCCGTTGTTGGCCACACCCAGGACCCAACCTCACATTTTGAGGATTGTTGCTTTGTGGCCCGAGCTGGACTACCTCTCAGCTTTACAATTTTTCATTTGTAAAAAGTTGATTATTATAAACCAAAGGCTCATCTAATCCCTAACATTGAGCTTGATGGAGACCCGCAAAGAGTGAAAAACAGAAAAGAGTTTGGGGTTTCCTACAGTGTTTTAAAGCAGAGATGGACCAACTCCTCTCTTCTCAATCATAAAGAAATTAATACACTTTTTGTGAAATAAAACATAAACCTTTAGGGAGAAAGATCAGAGTTGCTATTTCACAAAGGGAAAGCCATCATATTTCGTGTAGCTTTTGTTTCCGCAGTCATATACGAACAAATTTGATCATGAGATGAGATACGATAGGATGTGGGTGCCTTACCACCTCAGCTTCTGAGAGAAACCCTCAGTCATAGCTCTTGATGCAGCCCGTTCGCACAAAAAAGCATATGAATGACACGATAAAGCACATGGTATTTAACATGCAATAACAACGCCTTTCTTGCGTTCAATCAGGCTGTTGTTAAAGAGCAGTGCTTTGTTTTGTAAGTTAGTGATGTTTGTCACATGTTTTTTAAGTGATGTTTGTGACGTGTTTTCTGTAATCACGTTACGTTGTTTCCGTACGTATTTTACTTAGTTTAAATACTTATTTTAAGCCCAACCATAACCTTAACCTGGCAAGTGGTTTTGTTGCCTCAACCTAACTGCGGACGTTAACGTAGTTTTGTTGCGTGGCGTAGAAATGACATGCGAAAATCCTAAAATGCGTCCACATGAAACGCAGAATTTGTGCTATTTATACGCCTTCCCGTGAGACCAGGTTGCTTGATGTGACAATTTTTCTGTTCGAAATTACAGCTTGGAAAGTTTGTTTTGGATTAAAACACAACCCTGACCCCTAATCCTTTGTTTACAGCCTTTAAAATGTTAATGCCAAGAGCTTGACTTTGAGTACATCTTTTACAGTCTGCCATTTGATTCAAATTTTTTTTGTGAGCAACTTTTTATTAGTTCATGTTGACAGAAAAGAACATGTATACGTATAGAGATATAGTTCTAAATCAATGAAACTTAAATGGATTCATTGTATATTGGGCATGTACATAACATTACCTAGCGTGCAAATAATAATCTAGAAACATGCATCCATTTGATTCAACTTTTGAAGCAAACAGAAAGAAGTATCTCCCCTTTTCAGTAAAAAAATACCCTTAACATTTACATTGGCAGTTGAGTTTAGATATCCACCCAACAATTGCACTCCGCTTGTCCCCTCCCAAGACCACTGACTCTTGACCTTCCCGATTGTTTGGAGGTGAAAGGGCAGCTCACCCCGTTTCCAGCTCAGCCACTCAGTGGTGGCAGATTTTTAATTAATGGGCTTGAGCCTGACAGCTCTCAGACCCTTTGGTGAGTAATTGATCCCTCATGGCAAGTCATTCACTATTTCACCAAATTTTCATTAGCAATAAAAAAATACATTTCAGCTACTCGATGATGTGAACTGGGTTTGATGGGAAAATACTCACTAACGTCACTGTTTGAGATAAGTGTGATTCCTTACGCGCTTGCAAAAGCTGGCACATTAGCCTCCATCCACTGAAACTGGTGTAATTATTAGGTGTGTTTTCAAAGTTCACAGTTGTTGCAGCACAGACTCATCTCTTCCGAGCAGGCTCCCTCCTGAGAAACAAGCCTTGATCTGCAGTCTCATGCTTCTATAACTAGAACTGGGTGACCTATGAAATTATATTTTAGGCCAATCTGAACTTGTTGCAGTTTTACCCTCGACAGCACGGTACAATCTGTGCTACTTTGGATGCCGGCAGAGATTTTTTTAGACTGTTTAAAGAGGTAAAGCAGAGCTATAATGTGTAAAATGCAGCACCTAGTCTTACAAGTTGATCAATAGGACAATTTTAAAGAATATTATGATATTTCTAATGCATAGTAGGTTACCTAACCACAGAATTATTAAGATATTACTTTTAAATGTGAGGTTGTGTTTACATATATATTTCAAATTTTGCATTTTACCCTTAAAGTCGCTCTCATCCACACTTCCAGGTTTTTTCTTTAGCTATGATATAAGCAGGAAATCACCAGAGCTTTCTTTATTATTACTTATTTTATCCTGTAGACAACAGTAAATATATTCTATGAAAAATGGCTTCCCTTAGGAAATATATAGGCTATATATAAGACCACATTACAGTGATGTGTGATAAGTGAGATCTCTAAACATACATTAACAGAGGACACAGCAGTCAGTGGTTTTGCGCATACTGAACTGTAATTTTCACCCAAAGCTAAAAAGATGAAGTCCTCTAACTGCTCCCATCTCAACACAGTTATAAATGCACTATACACTCTAATAAACATTTCAGTTTTTCCTGGTTGAGTGCCTGTTATTTGGAGTGACATAATTGTCTCAGGCTGTTACAGTTTGTCACATGACAGAAAGGCTATATTTATACTCGCTTGCTTGGTTTTCTTCCCGACTGAACTCTTTTAATCGCTTAACCTTTTTCAGCTTGTGTCGTTTTTTAATTAATAGCCTCGCTTTGCTTTTCCTGCCCACGAGTTGTGTTCAGTTGTAAAGTTAGAAAGCGACTGATCTCTCGCCAGACCGAGAGGCAAAACCTCAGATTATCATGACAATGAGCATCCAAAATTAATCACTTTTGTGTGTCTTAGCCACAAGATGTGGAAAGAGTGTAGCCATGCTGCGGTTCAAACAAAGGGAGCATGTGGGTCCTGCTGTACGTGTGTGGGGGAGTCCCGTAACCGAGATGTTGGTTTGGGAGGATGGGAGGGGGGTTTTACGGGCCAAGTGGGATTCATGTTTCAATCCTTGCTCGCCTCCATCCCCTTTGTCTAGGTCACATTATTAATGTCAATTCCCAAAGCAGAAATGCTGGAAATTTTTTAATGAGTTTGCAGTTTTGGTGTGTCTGTGAGCTGTCTATCTTGTTTTTCCGTTGTTGTTGTTGTTTTTCCAGGAGAGGTTCCAGCTGGTTGCATGCCAGCGTTTTGTCTGACAGCAAATTTTGTGCAGTCGTCAGTTCAGGCTGCTACTTGTAGTTATGGTAATAACAGCTCAATCACGGAAAGCTGACGTGTGTTCAACATATCAAAGCAAAACTTATCACGCTCACCAATACAGCTTCGTTACTTAACAGCATTACGGCTGTTAAATACTAGAGGTCAGAAGATTTCCTGTATCTCGCACACAGTGGGCAACTGTGGGGTCTGAGAAGTGAAGCCAAGCCTTAAACTTGCATTCTTTCTAATAGCCAGCAGGGGGCGACTCCTCTGGTTGCAAAAAGAAGTCTGATTGTATAGAAGTCTATGAGAAAATGAGCCTACTTCTCACTTGATTTATTACCTCAGTAGACATTGTAAACATGAGTTTATGGTCTCAATCACTAGTTTCAAGTCTTCTTCAATACAGCATGATGTTCATTTAGTTAATGATGGTCTCATTTAGGGTCAAATAGACCATAAAGCAGGGTATGCTTTAGGGCGTAGCTACCTTGTGATTGACAGGTCGCTACCACGGCGTTGTCCGGTCTGGGAGATGTCCGTGTTTTCATCTTAAAACTTTAAATCTTTCATAGTGTGTTTACAGTTCATGAAAGTTAATTGTAACATTTTGGTGGCCTAAAAAAAAAAAACGCTCGGTTGTAGCACCACCCTCTTGTATCACTTCTGTTTCCAAAAAGCCACGATGGCGACAGCCAAAATGTTGAACCCGAGGCTTCAAAACGGCAGTCCACAAACTAATGGGTGACATCACGGTGATTACGTCAACTTTTTATATACAGCCTATGGTCGTATCTTATAGTACCTTATTGTATCTTATCTCAAAAGATGGTGACTGTGGTAGTATCCAGCAGGTGCAGGCTTCTTCATCTGATTTTGAGCTGTAACACGACCAAAATATAAATCTTGTTTTGAAGTCTATGCCAGACAAAGCTCAACTCCAACATGATGACCTCACATATCACAGTGATCTAATTTCATGCCTTAAGGCTACATGTTAATGTTTCAAAAATACTCATTGGACCATTTTAGAAATTACACATGTGCTTGGATTGGCAGAATATGCAGTGCATCCTGTTTGATTCATTTCTTCGATTGTCAGATGGCATCATGTTTCTCCCTCGGACCAAAGCATGTCTAACAGGCCTTGAAACAGCAGACAGATATCAGATTCAGCAGCAGACTGTGCCAGAGCACGGCATGCTTTATCCTGCTCTTAAAATGCCACCCCACCCTCTAGAAAGCACGCTCAAGTTCTGACAAGTTGTCAAGCTAAAAGAGCAAAAGCCCGAAAAATGTGTTTAGGCTTTTTCTTTTTATCTTTCTTTCATTCATGAGTTGATGCAACTTTTATCAGTTCAAAAGTTCACAACAGCATCGAGGCAAGGATTAAGAGTTGGTTTAATTCTTTGGACCTGATTGTGGATGGAGTTAACTCGCTCTGCAAAGTGGACTGCCTTGATTTGAGATAATCCTCTGCACAATATTTGGAAATAAATGCAGGCTTTGGTTTATTAGCTTATCTCTCTTTGTTTCTCTCTGTTGTTTGTATGCCTCTTAAGCTGAGATGCCATTGGTATTTTTACCATGGTAATGTAATTTCCTGTTAACTGGGTTGGCGTCTCTGGAACCGGTAATGTCAGTCATGCACATTCTTATTGGATTTGTAGAATTTGTGATTGTTTAGAAAAGTACCTTTTGTTTCTTTATCGTTTTTTCGTTGTGATGCACATTTGCGACTTCTTACAAATGACATTAATGAAAGTAATGCATCCCAGCCTGGTTATAAACTGAAACTGCTACCTCCATTCTTTCCTGACGCAGTGTATCAACAGACAGGTAGGGAAAGTTTTCTGTTTATCTGAAAGATAAGTCACAGTAGCCTCCTTCTTCCCTCCAGGACCAGAATGTGTCCTAGTTTCTTTTAGGCCGCTGCTACGACGAGCAGGTTCCCACAGTATAGCGTATCTGTGAGATAACATTACTGTAGAAAAGCCGTCAAAACAGCCGCGCAGTCAGACGAAACCAGCTGCGTCAACAGCTAAATGTTCCTCAGGAGTGATTGTATTACAGCTTTTTGTGGCGACTATTGTCCACGTCCATATTTCTTTCTTTTCTCACAGTTATGTAACTTGTTATACTTTTACCAGTGTTATGATCTAGAGGTGATCCATTAGAACAACTGGTTCACCTTTAACCCTTAAAGTAAAGTGTCATTTGGGGGTGTTTTACAATCAGTCTGTTTTTAGGAGAATTTCAGTGACATTGGCCCTGAACACAGTGTTGTTTGTGTCCCAGCAGTTTGCATTGCGCAGTTGATAGCCGAGAGGCCGCAGGGCAGACGAGGCTGTCAGGTCGATCCTGTTAAGCAGCAGGTGACCTTGTTAACGTCCCCAAACATCCTTTTTTTGTGTTTTGGTTTCATTTTTCATTGCACTACCGAGCTCTTGGTTTAGGGCTCCCAGCAGATTTTCCTAGCTTTTTAATATTTAGTTTTGGCTTGTCTGGTCTCAGGTTGTTTTTTCTCTGCTGAGATTATGACACACTCTGAGATAAGCAGCTTGTAGCTCAGCCATGCAGCCATGCAAGATGGCCGCGTACTGTCTGTATGGCTTGATTTCACCTTATACCTTGCCTCTGTGTCAGCCAGTCAGTCATGCGTCCGGCTGGATATAAGCCAGTCTTACATCCGTGTTGGCGGTCACAGACGAGGCCGAGACCTCGGACCCTTTTCACATGGATTTAGTCTGGTGAGCTAATTCTCAGAGCATCCATGTGTGACATTAGCTAATAGCCGTACAATGTTTTGAAACTGTCTTCACCCTCAGAGCAGACTGGATACTGATTGGATTATGTTGGATTAACTCTATTTGATTTGTTTGTTTGTTTATATGATACCTCTACTGTAACACTTTATGCACTCTCCTCTTTCTTATCTCCCGGCTGAAGTTGTTAACCAGTGATTTCTCAGTGGAGCGAGCTTGGCCTACATCTGGAGGGATCAACGAGTTAAGCCACAGCCTTTTAACCCTCACATTCTGTCAATCCGTTACAAGCACGTTCACTGCAGCTGCAGCCATTCGCTTCATAATCTTTTCACCGCAGTGCCTTCCACTACATCTGAGAAGATCTTTTGTCTTTATATCCCTATATTCTCCAGGTTGTCCTGTGAATTTAGAAGTCAATTTAATATTAGGGGGTCAAAGAGGTAATAGAAATTTGCAGCTTAGAAAGTTGATTACTAAAATGCTGAGTAATTTCTTCCCATGTCAATTACCCGTCAGTGCATAGACTGGTGTACTCGCCGACACCCAATCCCGAATTTTGGAACAACTCTAGTTTCCATGCTCTCTAAATGTGAGATTAGTGGCTGACAGTCCTCAGTTATATCCTTATTTTTATTAGATAACAGAGCAGAGAAACTACTTAAAAATAAGTTTGGTAAAGCTCAAATATCTAAAGATAATCATACTATGAAAAATAAAATCTTACTAGCTTTTTTTCCTCCAGTGCTTACATCAACTCCATCCACTGAGGAAGACCATGAGATGAGTTGAAAAAGCTAGTTGGTAGACCTTGAGTTAAGATTTGTTTAAGGACACTTTCACTCTCAATAACCAGACTTATAATATCTGTTTATGAACAGAAATGTTAAGGGAGGCCACTATAGATGTTAAACTTTAGAAAACTCACATGCTTAATGATGTTTTATTGCTATTTATATGCTTTTATAAATAGAAGCTCACTCTTTGTGATTATGGTAGATAACATCATGTGGGTACTCCAGCCGTGACGTATACATTGAAAACTCCCATCCCTACCATTAGATTAATGTTATTATCTACACCACAAGCTAGAGTTTGCCACGTCTATCCTCTTTGAAAAACACTTTCTTCTTTTGCTGTTTTCTTTAAGAAACACTGCTCCTTTTTATCTCAATGTCTCCAAACTGTGGAAGTGTTGTGTTCTTACTTGGACAACCTTTTCATGTTTGCAGTTGCTGTTGGTTGCATTCTAGAGATTAGTGGATGCAGAAGGTTGCGTGGCCCCTCCTGGGATGGACCTTTCTATTCCAGGGGGGTAATTACAAGCTCTCCAGAGGGTGGGTAGAGACCAGTAGGACCTTTTTCAACCCTAGAATTTAATTTGTGAATGTTAGGGTCTCCTGCAAGGGAAGGGCTGCATGGGTGGAATTTATGGATATAGCCCCACCCTGGATGAAACATATGTACGGTGTAGCCCTGTTCCCCTCCACCACATGATACGAGCCATAATATAACGTTCCCCCTTCACACATTCCTTGGCAGCAGTCGGAGAAACTGTTTTTTTATTTAAGGTCTGTCAGTCAGTCATGATTCTGCTGAGAATATACGGTACTTATCATTAGCCTGCAGCAGAACTTTACTTTTCCACTATTTCTGTGGCTTCTGACGCCCATGTTTCACTTAAATTATCAGAGAAACTTGGTCAACAGGCTTGTAATCACAGCAAAAAAATTCAGGGTCATCTACAATCTGCTGCTAATTTGATTTCCATGCTTCCTTGTTTCACTGTTGATGCTTTGCAAACTGATTTCCAAGCTTCAGCAGCTGTCAACGTCATTCTTATCTTGTCTGTCAAATGTGGTGCACCAAAGGCAAGCAATGTTTGGAGAGTATAGTTGCATCTATCATTGGGGTTGATGGCAAGTGATTTTGATTCTGTTTATTTTTTATGCGTTTTTGCTTTGTGCCTTATGAAACAAAATCATAAAAGGCCAAAGCAACAGAAAAATACTTTAAGCTGTTGAAAACCAGAAAGAAAAGGGTAAAGATTGAGTTTTGTCTGCCCTGACATGCTTAATAATTAACAGAAAAGTGCAGTAAAGGAAGAAAAGGTTCACACAAACACCATTTTTTAGGCTTGAGTTTCTGTTTGAGTAGTTGTATGTTTTGCAGCTTAATTTTACCTTAAAATGTGAACATGTAAAAGCCTCAACGCAGCACTGGAATCAAGAGGTTAGCATGCATTATGTCACAAAAAACTTGATTGCTCCTGCTGTAAATGTATTAGTGAGTGTCAAATGGGGAAAAAATATTAAAAGTTTCAGTATTAAAGCCTGTTTTCTAGGGGTGGGAATCACCAAAGACCCCACGATACGATATTATCCCGATACAATATTATCACGATGCGATCATTTTGCGATATGCTGAGTATTGCGATAACATATATTGCGATTTATTATCTTTTTTCAACTGCAAATTATGCAGTTTGTCAACATCTGTTTTAACTAGTAAGATTTTTCACTCCGTTCATCTCAGAGTTTGTATTTACATATCTTGAGATCAGAGGTCAAGGGACCCCTTTGAAAATTGCCATGCCATTTCCTCACCAAAATTTAGCGTAAGCTTGGAGCGTTATTTAGCGTTCTTTCTGAGGAGCTAAGCTATCGATTCCTTAGGTTTTCTAGTTTCATATGATAGGATTGTTAAATAAAAGATTGATAGGTGACGTCTGTGTATTGATACAATATTGCCACGCAAAATATCGCAACACTAAGCTGTATCGATTTTTTTTCCCCCACCCCTAGTATTTTCTTTTTCCGCTGGTGGTGACATTGTCCTCATACCTTACAAATGCATTTTAAATTGGCAGATTGTAGACAGAAACAGGGAGGTTAGACATTACAGTATGAGACACAGTAGACAAAACATCTTACTGTAAATCCTCCAACACAACACAGAAAGGCACAACAATGCCACCGTCTATGAAAATATCATCGCCCACAGTGTCCCATACATTTCCTGTTGTATACCTGGTGCCCTTGAGTTCACCAAAACATCAGTCCTGGCTTTTATTGACACGGTTGATCCGTCCCACCAGAACAGAACAGAACAGAAGCCCTCCATGAGAACGGGACCTGTGTGTTATTCCAGCTGCATGACATTCTTTATAGAGGCAGCTACCCAGGACCGTACAGCTTCCACTGTTATCCACTCATGACTGCACCGGCGCGGCTCGCCACTGATGTCTGCAATACCAGAACACAGAGATAAACTGTTTCACACGAGCCCAGTTTCAAAGCAGAAAGTTGCAATGCTTTAGAAGATAGTATTATATCAGCTAGCATGACATGTGACTTGGAAGTGGTCCAGATATCTTAAAGCTGCAGGCAACTTTACACGTTGACAGCGAAAGGCAGCTGTTTGAAAAACTTTGAAGTTTTAATAACCCCAAAATCATGTAAAGTGGCCATAATGGTCCATAATCCTTAATGGAAAGTGGTTGGTTTGTGCTGTTTCATGGTTAAGGGATGAAGCGAGGAAGTATTTGTGACACTGAGGGTTGCTGAGTGCTCATTCACAGCTGTTAAGGAAAAGTTTGAATTGTGTTTTTAGGTTTGATTTGTGACTTCCTTTTGGCAGAGAAGTGCCCGAGTCCAGAATTTTCTTGGCGAGTAGCGTAAATCCAATAATCTTAGTGACGGTCTCAATTACAGAACATTTGATACTTGACTGTGTCTCTGCCACATTTCCTGATTATGCCGATTGGATAAAGCTGTGTTGTATAACAAAATACGCAACAAAAGCACTATGACGTCTTGTTACCATGATACCCTTGACTCACTTCTCGAGAACAAGAAGTCAATGAGGTGACACATACTCTGTCAACACCTGCAGGGAAACCTGTAGGGTGTGAATCAGGTAAACAACTTCTGTTCTCTTATGAGAACATGTCTGATTCACACTCCTACGAAATGTTGATTTAATATGTATCTGACACATTGAAATAGCAGCTGCTGTAGCCTTCTAAATCCGACCTCATTTTTCACAAACTACTTGATCCAAATAGTACAGAAGATCCTGATTCAGAACTATAAAGTTGATAAGCTCGGATGAAAGTTATACTGGAGGAACGTGACTCCTGAAACTGACGACTAGCTAGAGAGAAGTTACCACACTCTTAGAGTTGTGGGAACTATAAAAACACTGGTGGTTGTACAGTGGTGTTTCAGAGTGATGCTTCTTTTACCTCATAAACAATCTCTGGTTGAGTACAGAGTTGACACTGGCTTGCACACAAACCCATCAGCAGCCAATTTTAATTTTGGCCTGCCATAAACTCACAAAATTAAAGGTAAATTAGCGACAGCTGATTTGACATATGGCCAGCGACCTTTGTCATTTTTGAGTTTCACGACAAAATTTAAGAGTAAAGGAAGAATAGAAAAGTCTATTGATGTTGATGTACATTTGTTTCAAGTGATGGACATCCTCCACAGGAAATTCCAAACACATCTTCATTATTATGTTGTAACATAGGGATGTTTATAGATGCTGGATGCTGTGAGTCAGTAATTAGCTGAGATGCAGGAGTGATGCTTGTGCTGTAAATCATGTAGGAGTGTCTGGCATTGTTTAGATTAAAACCCTCTGGATATTTTGTCAGTTGTCTCATCGTTGCCAGACTGTTTTGGATGGAGTATGTGCAGCGTTTTAAGTTGCTTGGGCTGAATGTGTTTTTATTATACACAGGGAGGTGTTTATGGTAGAGGATGGGAAGAAGCTGAGCTCTGTTTTTCTTTCGCAATTTATGTTTTTGACATTTCTTCAGTAGCCTTCCTTGTCACACTTTCACTGATCTCTCTCCCTCCCACACCCACACGTTTTACACCTTTAGCTTTGTTTCCCTCCTGCAGCTCTCCAAACAATCCCTCTCCAAACAAACCCTAAACAAGTTGTCCAAAGCCGGTGTAGGGGGATTTGGGGGGAGGGTTATGAGCTGGGCGGCGGCCACGGCTCGGCTGCATCCTATTAGGACTGGGAGTGTTGAAAAGGGGTGTGGCCTGGAGCCAGTAACATCTGTGCCTGTCCCCTTTGCCCCCGCGGCATTCTGCAGAGAATAGGCAGAGAGAAGGAGGTTAGGGAGGGAGTGGATACGCCGAGGAGAAGTTCTCGCCGGCCAGCTGTCTGTTTGCAAGATCTCAAACAGCAGCTCATGCTGTATGGCGAGTTCATCCCCTATTTGCCCCCCCCCTCGTGTGCCATCAGAGAAAAACTGTGTCCACCTAACTGGGATTTTCCTCTCGGCCGATTTTGACAGCCTCTGACATTCAAGGTGCTTATTACAGCGACAACTTTGAACCTGCGTGGATTACATACCTTGCGCAGAAAAAATGTGTGTGTTTTCTGTCGACAGTGCAGAAAGCTGGATACCGCAGTGAGTTGAGGATATAAAGGGAATGCAACAGAGGCGAGCTCACTCCTGGACAGGGTAAGACGAGCTCAACAAATCTGCCTATTCTACCCTGTAATCAAATGAGTGCAGGGGGAAAAGAAGAGCCGAAGCCGGCTGCTGATTGGAATGTGTGTGTGAATCGCATGTGACCGGTAGATAGTCCGAGGCTATCAGTGTGCGTATGTGGATGAGGGGAGTCAGGGCTGCTGGTTTGCTTTATCACTCCCCAGGATACAGGCTGGATTCCTCTCACCAAGACGTAGGTGATTGTCATGTCTGTCTTATTAGGGGGTGTTGGTGCGGAAAAACGGTGTTGCCTTAGTAACCGGGGGGGGAGGGGAGGATGACAGTGTGCTCCGATCGGGCCCCCGGGGCTGATTTCGTGGTGAGAGAGTTGTCCTGTGTATGCGGGGAATGCCCCATAATGACAAGGCTGGTCTGGAGACAGGGTGAGGTGGTGGTAGAAATATGTGTTCGTGCACAGAGAGGCTACAGGCTGCTACCTCCCACCAGCTTCCCACTGAGTGCAGCCCGTTATCAGTGTCAAGTGAGTGTGAGAGAGGATGGCATACTTTTTTTTTTTTTCCATGATGGGGGGGCGGGGTGCAGATAATCAGGTCAATGAAAAGGAAAGTCACCTTGAGCAGAGAGGGGTCTCCTCGCTCATTTCCTGTCGCTGCCCATCCTTCTCAGGTTCCACTCGCACTTCCTCATCTCATCCCGAGAGGGCATTGCATGTAAATACTATACAGACTGATGTATTACAAAGGACTAGTAGCTCTGCAGGGCTTTCATGGTGGCGCTGAGTGACTGCGAGCTAGATTTTACCCTGTAATCCTTAATGGTTTTGTTATTTGTTTTTTTGTCCGCTGAATTAGAGAGACAATCCTATTTTCCCCTCCTATAAACATCCAGAGCCAGATTAAAAAGGAGGGTAATGTGCGGTAGAAGGGGCTTACATTAAATCACCCACCCACCCAGCCTGCACCGGTCACCCACCGCTCCGGTTACCATAGCAACTGAGAGAGAGATTTTTAAAGGACAGGCTGCAGCTCAGGGTATCCTGAAAGAGATTACCACAATCTCCACGCCCCATTATTGACAGTCTGAGAGGTTATCTGTTTTACTACTTAGAAATAGATTTGTGACTAATATTTGGACTGTGCCCAGCTGTGGTGCACACATCATAATGTTTACTGTGCCTCCTCACACAGACAGAAGGAGGATCATGTTGCTGCTTTATGATGTTTTCAGTCGTTCAAAGTCCACAGCTTATATCTGAACTCACCAAAGGTTTATCCTTTTCTGTTCTTTCTTCATATTCAGCAGTTTCTCTCATTCACTGCTAATTTACAGTGATGCTGATCTTCGAATAGTTGCATCGTTAATGTTGATAGAAGCGCAGATGTAACCAGATAACACTAATTCAGTGATACTGATTGTCTTCCCTGTCTGCTGATAGTCAGGGAGTTATTGATCCTCTGCTTCAGTGTTCTCCAACCTTTTTTGTTTGATGTTCCCCCCACAGTCCTATCAGATGAGCTAAAGCAGACACCACTCGTCATGCTTCAAATGTGTTCAATCTTTTTTAATACAAATTAACCAGCTGATTAGACTGTTTTCAGGCGCTATAGGCCCCATAAACGTGGGTCAATAGGGGCCTACTACACCGACTAGTAGGTTTTATCATCTATTCACATGGTAGATCACCGAAATAAGGTATAAGAGAATACGACAGCGACCTCGAGTGACCGTAGTAATTAAAACACAAGGTTCAATCAAAACGTGACGTTTCATTCAGTTTTACAACATGTTACAACGTGTTGCTTTTAAGTTTCACTTTCACTTTTACAACATAGTAGGCCCCTAATGACCCACATATATGGTGCTTATAGTGACTGATAACACCTATTTAATAGCCTGACAACAGTCGAACTGGGTGAATTAACTGTAGTCGGCCACTTCGAGTGGCAGAAGCTGGAAATTTCCACCATTTATCCAAGACTGGCTGTCTATTTTATTAAACTATTTTAACAGTTATTGCTAATACTAATACTTTTAGCTAATTATTTATATCGTTTATCCATTAGTTTTAATGTTCTCTGCTTGCTTGTTAACTACTTTTCATGTACTCTCAATCCCAACATATGGTGTTCAGGTGTTACCGCTCACTCAATATGTGGATAAAAAAATTTTTTAACGACATTGTTTGCTATTTTTCTAATTTCTTGAGCAACTCCACAATATTTCACCTGGCAAGTGAAGAAATACCTTCTGGGTTATAAGTAAGCCTGGTTGAGAATCGCTGCTCTCGTTGAATCTGCATTAACTGCATATACATAAACACACTCAGTAAGACTTTCTCTTACGCTGTCGTGGTTATAACGTGACGGATGCAACGGGAATAACCTGACTGACAATATGGTTACCCTTTTTTCATAATAAATTTGCATAAAAGCTTCTTGATTCTCCAGTCCAAATGATAATACAAAGCATTTTCCAAACATCTGCTTGCTCACTTTGGTTCATTAGATTCAAGACATTGCAGTACATTTGTTATGAACTGCACATTTTGGATACAAATCAGAATTGCAAATTAATATAGCGGAGAAAAACAACCTCGTAATTTATAACCCAAACTTTAACCCGTATGACAAACACAGCTCGTAAAAGTTAAGCTGCTGTTGTGAAATAGGCAATGTCAACATCCATGTTATGTGTTAAACATCGCCTTGTTTGTTCACATTTTTCACAATTATGAAGCATGTTACGGGCTGCTCATGAGCTATTTTGTACACCAAACCTTCCTTTTTCACTGTTTTTGGATCATAGCCAACAAAGTGAACCCACATGACTGAGCTGAAACCCTGGCAAGGATATTGTCGCATGTTTGAGTAGTTTCCTTCTTTGCCCCGAGTCTAACCTCCACTTGAAGGATTGACCCGAGGAAGAATGCTAACACGTTAAGAGTGGGGGGTTGGAGAGTCTGTCTGCAGAACGAGTTTGACAACCTTGCCTGCGGAAAGAGCAGCAGCCTTTAACCTGCTTTTTAATCTCTGTCCTCCCTACATTTCAGCCGCACACTCCCCAATCCGAAATGTACATTTTTGTTGCTTTGTGTTATTATTCATGCACGTAAGAATTAACGGGGAGTATCACTGAATTACTATTTTAAGGCATGGAACAATTCAGTGTGTTTTAGACCACATTCAGTCTTATTTCTTACCAAAAAAGGGAGTTATTTTCCATCTAATTTGTCACCAAAGGCAATTAGATGATCATGAATTCTCCTCACAAATTAATTTTGGCCAAAAGTGCTGCTGTAATAAACCACCCATTAAAGTGTATAAATTGTAGCGGTCGCTGGCGGTTGGCAGTCAGAGTCACAGTCTGACAAAATATAATTTTAAGTTTACAGCCAGCAAACCCACATACAAAGGAACCTATACAGGTGCCAATGCATCGATTTACCCGTACACACAAGCCAGTAGTACCACAAGATGCATTAGCAAGTAAGAACCACACAACACAGCAGAATTCACTGTTCCCTACAGCGTATTTTATAGTCCGTGACAGTGCAAAAATCCAACATACAGTGAAAATACAACTTGTACCCGTTCCATCCAACCCTGCAGTCAATAGCTCAGTCTTATTAGTCTGTGTCACGAAGTACAGAAGTTCAAAACAAACATACAGTATGGTGAGTCTGCCAGTAAATGGACCATCTCTGGGCTTTTAGATCATTAGGAAAAAACGAAAGGGTACCACAAATTAAATTCACCAGCGATTGAATCTCTCCCAGGCAACACAACAACTTAACGGACAAACATTTGTTCATCAGCACAGGGTTTGCACAACCCTTTGTTCATGAACTAATGCTGTGGCCTCACTATGAGGAATGAACACAGTAAGTTAGTCAGCTTGCACTGATCACAGCCTTTATCTCCCTTTTCCTGTTTGGTGATAATTTTTGATCAGATCATTAACCTTGACTGTTGAAAACAGGCGTGTCTAGAGATACAGAGGCCGGTCTAATCTGATCCATTACAGACTGACAATGTCGCTGGATGAAACGTGCGAGGACCACAAGTTTGTTTAATGAGGAAGGATGTGGAAAACAATGAGATTACCTCCATGTGACATGGCTAATAGAGTCCTCTGTTTTCAGTTAGAACAGATACTGCAGTGTCTGCGTGTTGGTAACAGAGTACAGAATAGTATTTAGCTTTATTGTGAACTATTAAATGTTATGTTGAATATTACAGTTTTGATACTGGCCTTAAACAGTTCACATACTTTTTTAGATTTTAGGTGTTTGTTTTTACCCACCAACACATATGTAGGGCTGTCCTAAATACCATTTTTTGGGCTTCGAAGCTTCGGTGAGAACTATTCAAAGGTTTTCGAAGCTTTGCGGAGCAGCGACGCAGCAGGCTGACATGTTCTTCTGTTTGTCTGTCTCCATCTCCCCTGTTTCAGTTCTGCTAACCACTACTGTACACACACACACCTCTACACAACAAACAGCGATATCCGTCTGAGAATAACTTATATTAATTCATGTTGAATATGAATAATGAATAATGTTGCAGGATTATTCCTTATTTCATGGGCAAATTTGGGATTTATACATTATTATTACATACTTGTATATATACTGTATATATATTTAAAAAATTTAAAAAACAAAGTATTCAAATAGTGATTTATAGGTTGAATACCATGGCAACGGTCGAAGCTTTGAAGCTTCGAAGCATTCGGGTCAGCCCTACACATATGAAACCCAACAGTATTCAATTTTAAATTATACAAAATATGCAAATCTTTGAGAAGCTGGAACCAGAATGTTTTACTTTTTTTTTACTTAAAATAGTTGGTTCTGCACTAAAAAAAAGGCTATAAAGTAACTTCAGACTTGATGAAGAAGTTAAGGCAGTTCTCATTTAAGCTTTCTCTTATTATTTATTGTTTGTTTGAGCCTATAATAATATTGGTTTAGGAAACATTCAGTAGTGCCCTGTTTTTTTGACACATATATCAATTTGCACACGCACTTATGTTGTCATAAAAACTGGAAAAACTACCACACATTCTGGCATGTTAATGTTTTTCACAGAAGCTCACAGTAACAATGTCACAATCCACTGTCGCTACTTCAAAGTCCTACATGATGTGAACTTTTTGAACTATGTAGACAAGAAATGTTTAGTGTAAAATGTATCAGTTTGTGGAAGAAATGCTTCCTTTGTCTGTCTCTGTGCTGTTTCTCTGCTCTCTCTCTCTGTATGTTAATCCTGTAATCTGAGAGCCACTTCAGCACTACTCCCTCAACCATGTGACATTAATGCTCCAGAGGCAATGCCTTTGTCACATCTAGGCAGTACACACGATCCTGTAAGGTAAATGCACATGAGCACACAGGCATCATTGGAGCTGAACAGCTCTGCTACTGTAACTCTGAGGACAGTTTTGACGGCTCTCTGGTGTCTGACTGATTGATTTTAATCTCCTCTTAACCTGCCAGTTCAGCGTTTCCATCACGGCCCAGTTATTTTCTGATGTGTGTCCAAGTCTGTGCGTGTTTACTCATTTTGTACTTGGGGTGCCATTAAGTAATTGGCAGAACGAGCATTATGTATGCTATCCAGCTGTGCAAGACAATTGGGCACCACTTTGTCGTTTGTACCGTAGCTGCACCAGAGAAAATTAGACGATGTGAAACATCAACGTTCAACATGAAAGTAATTGCCAAATAGCTGCCGGTTTTCAGAAATAAAATGGGTCGGTTTACTTTCAGTGAGCAGGGAGATTTGAGTTTTTCTGTATTGGGTAAAAACCTAGCAGTGCATGTTCTGCAGCTGCATTGAGAAATGTAGATTGTTTTATTACTTTTGACTGTTACTATTGAGCATTTTGTGGTTGAGTCCACACAGTTTTGAGTTTCACACAGGTTAAGCAATCACTCTGTGTCCAAACACTGGGTTGCTGATTGATTTTCAGCAGAGCAGCTCCGAGCTGAAAGGACTACCGCTAGCCTTCGCTGTGTGACTCCCGAGCCTTTTGTTTGCAGCGGTCCAAATTTGATCCAAAATAAATTACCAAACGTAGCGCACAACAGTCATAGGGGGTTTCCAAAAGTCCAGAAACCTATTGAGTGTTGTACACTGCATGAACTGTGTCTCCAGTGGCTCTTTCTTAATATAAGTACACAGTAGTGGAATAGTATTAAACGGCACTACCTACAATGTTGAGCTGCTTTGCATTGAAAATACTGCGGTGCATCAAATTGCGAGTCTGATCCATCCCAAATCCTAAATCGGAAAAGAAGATTAAACTTCTGTGCACCAAATGCCTTTCTGGCCCGCCTATAACACAGCTGCAGCTATACTCTGTGCAACACAAGCAGTCAGTTAACAGCGTTTACATATTGTTGATTCAAAACAACACATGGAGATATTTGGGTTTTGTGTAGCTGTTCATGTTAAAAGCATGCATGATTGTGTGCTGTCTTGGGTTAGAGGAATGGCATAATGTAAGGATGACATTAACGGTAACATGACACTTAATTGATTCCATTATCCGTGACAAGTTTCACTTTAATTCGCTTGGTGCACAGAAAGGTCAGAGATCAGGGTCAGACTGAACATTTTGCCTGGAGCAGGGAGGGAGTCTAGTGTCTCACTCAAGGACATTTCAAAAAAGTAGATTATTTCTAATTATAGCGCTTGAGCCCAAGAGAGACATACTATGTCTCTTTTCAAAACAACTCAAGGTGAAGCAACCCTGCTGTATTGCTATTACAGCTCTAATACGCACATTCAAGGTTTCCTCCCTTACCTTTTGCGGTAGAGCTACTTTGCTCAATTAGAAACATGTTCTGCCGTGTCTTCTCGTCCCGACCAACATTAGTGCTGCTGGTGATTCAGGCAGTCATAGCAGCTGTAGATATCAAAAAATTAAAAGTGCCAGAAACTGCTGATAGATGCCAGCTGGTGCAGAAGAAGGTATTTCACACATCTGCTTTCAATACACTACTGTCCACTGTGTTCTCTCTCCAAGGTTGGATTCCTGCTCCCAAGTGAGGCACATTTTTGCTTATTAGCATCAGCTTTAAGTTGACCTGTTAGTCTTTATAGATTATACACAAATCCAACCAATAATGACCGCAATTGTTTTGTGACAGACTACCTAATTGACAGATTATATATATTTTTTTGCTCAGATTTGGTTTGGTTTAAAAAACGATTTTTTTGTCTTAATGAGTAGTTTGATTGCACACTTTGGCAAATTTCCTTCATGTTTGGCAGTATTCATGTTTGCTGTTATTATCTGTTTCTAAGTCTTTGGATACCAACTATAGACTGTATATAAGAAGTGGACATAGTCACCATGATGCCACCCATTAGTTTGTGGACCGTCGTTTTGAAGCCTTGAGTTTGGCCTTTTGGCGGTCATCATCTTGGTTTTTCGCCGTCGCCGTCTTGTTTTTTTGCAACCAGAAGTGACATGAGAGGGTGAAGCAGAGTATAACCGAACGCTGAATAAAACATTTTTAGGCGACCAAAATGTTACAATTATCTTTCATGAACTGAAAAACACACTGTGAAAGTTGTAAGAAGAAAATGCGGACAACACCATGGTAGCGACCTGTCAAGCCATGCCCCTAAAGCATACCCTGCTTTATGGTTTATTTGACTCTAAATTAGACCATAATTTACTAAATAAACATCATACTGTATTGAAGAAGACATGTAGCTAGCGATTGAGACCATAAACTCATGTTTACAATGTTTACTGAGGTAATAAATCAAGTGAGAAGTAGGCTCATTTTTCCATAGACTTCTATACAATCAGACTTATTTTTGCAACCAGAGGAATCGCCCCCTGCTGGCTATTAGAGAGAATGAAAGTCTAAGGCACTTCCGCATTGGCTTCACTTTTCAGACCCGGAGGCTGCCCACGGATAACAACACCACAAATTTCACTCAGTAGGGCCACTGTGGCGGTCAATTTTTAGGCACTTAAGATTATGTACCTCATGGGAATACTGTGGTGACCCAAGCAGCACCAGAGCAATCTAACCCACATTATTTCCAATGTAATTAATATTGATGACATTCAGCAAATAACATTGATCTTGAAGTAAGCTTGAACAGTGGAGGAGGCTGAAGAGATGAGTAAAATTGACGAAAGCACAAAATCAGAGAAAAGTCAAAGCTGGAAGAAGACAGCTGGATGAGAAGTGTCAGATCATCTCTGAATGTTCTTCATTCCCCTTTGCACATGTTCAGTAACGTGAGCGTCTCTCTGTGTTTAGCATCAGATGCTCCTCTCTGCTTCTGCCTTTTCTCCAGCGGACCTGACACTTCTGCAGGTTTAGCGGAGAGGTCTTGGGCACATCGAGCACCATGCACGGGCTCACTCTCATTTTACAAACACTGGGGTTCTTTTTACAGTCTGGACTCGCGCCAGGTCACCCGCCAAACCACATGGTCACGAAAACAACAAGGCTATCCAAGGATAGAAATCTCCTACGGACAAAGAGAGAAGTGTTTGTGTGGGTATGGGTGGGCGGGGTTTAATTATTGGATGTGTATGAATGAAGGAGTACAAAACGAATCTGCCCACTCGTGCTGTGAGCAGCGGCCTACAAAAAGTCATGATGTTTCTCCAGTAAAGTCCAAGAGTTGATTTATGTCAGCATAAACAGCATTCTTCTTGATTACATGGAAAGTGCAGCTGTTACATGGCATTATCATCAACTTGCAGACTGTTAACATTTCAAACATGCCTGCTCGAAGGATAATTCTTGAAAATAACCATTAATCGTGTTAACTTTGACTGCTTGGACAGCTAAGGGTGAGTTGCTTGTTTTGGGATTTGAAGTGTGTTTCTTCTCAGTTTGAGTAAGTGACAGTGGAAGGTGTTGTTGTGTGGGTGTTGTTCAGGGTCACAAAGCTCACCTGGCTATGACAGGAATGTCCTCTTGTTCTAACAGGCCTCTGTTATGTTGGGAACCTTGACCGTCTGACAGACAACCCCCGGGGGCTAATGTCAGAGCACTCAGGTCTCACAGGTTAACAATTACAGCCTAAACACACAGTCTTAGTAGTGTCACAGTCTGCATGCTCAAACCTTCAACGCTCCCCCTCTTGCCTCTTTGTGCCCTCCACACATCCGCAGGTTCTAGTAGCTGGATGGGGACCAGCGCTGTCCCACTCTGGCTCACAAGTTTATACAAAGTTTACAGCTCGCTTTAGCTAATGGAAAAGATGGGCAGTTTTGTGGACTAATATGGTCAAAGAGGGCTTTGAATTGCTTCTTCCCTTCATGCTAGAATAGATGGCGAGCGTGAAGCCAGGCAGCTGCTGCCGAGGCCTCTGGTAGTCTATTTGGAAAAGTCAAGGATGTGTCAAAATAAATACACTATTCAGTGTGTTAAGGGTGAGCTGCTGTGTACTTTATCCCACGTGTGGCCATTTGACCTCAGGCACCTTGTCTGTAGGACACTATAAGCTTTGTATGGGTATATATATATACTGTGTATTTGCTGTCTTTATTTAGAAAAGTGTGGATATCGTAGTCATGGAATACAGTTGGCTATTGTTAGTTTTGTTTGACGGTTTGCCCAGTTATTACTAGTTTGTTGGCCACCAAGAGACACAAGTGGTAATATGGACTTATGCATTGTGTGTCTGATTAAGTGGTCATTGCAACAAATCATTATCAACACAGTTTACATTGGAACAAAATTGTGAAATGGTATCTTATCTTATGTTTTGATTTCCTTTTCAGGGATTTGCTTGTTTTGTTTTTGTTGGAGTCAGCATATTAAAGGAGACATATTTAAAACAAAAAACGTTTTTGGGTGAAATATCCGGTGGTTGGAAAAGTCTCCCGACAGCTTTAGCGGCTGTTCCAAATGTGAAAAGTACAGCTGCTGGATAGCAGATGCACCAAAAAAGTGACTAAAATGGGACAGTGATGGCATCAGGCTTTATTTAGGTAGACCACAAAATGGATTTTCTAGTGACTCTTACACAAAGTTGCCACAGGAAATGTCCTCACTTTCCCTTTTGGAAGAGATAACTTTAGCTGTTCTCTATCCTCTGAGCATAATCCTCGATTACAGTGAAGTACGTGACCTGACCAGGTTAGATTTGGACTGCATCACACTGCATAATGATGCATTCAGTCTGGGCGAAAACTCTGGGAAAGGTCAAGTGAACTCGGTTATGTTCAGCGGGCCGCCGGTCACCAAGAAAAGACATCCAGAAATTCCTGCAGGTCAGCGCAGCCCTTGTGGTTTTGATACTTGGCCTCACACGGCTCGACACAGCAGGCAGAGAGACCGTAGAGCTGTTTTTGTGACATGCTGACGGCGGTGTCCTCGTGGATGTCTGGACACCACGTCTTTATTTGCCAGACAGCAGAGAGGTCTTGTGCACTTTATTCCCATTATTCCTGCTTGGAGTTGAGCCAGCGGGCCTGAGAGCACTCTCTTACCCTTACTGTGTGTTTGTGTGAATTAGTAGTTTGTAACAAATCAAACTTGTTTATGTTTTCAGTAGTGAGATTCAAGGTCTGTCTTGTCTCAAAATTCAGTTTTTAGCTTTAGCAGCAAAGTAAACTGTCACTCTTCATGTTTGAATAGCTGTAATACTTTAGCCCAGCGGTGCTTTGAGCTAAATCCTAAAGCTAGCATGACGACATGCTCACGGTGACAATGTTTACAATGTTCACCATCTTAATTTAGATGTGTTAGCACTAAACACAAGGTACAGCTGTGGCTGATAGGAATGTCTTAGTATTGCGATGATATATTGAGATATATCACCTTTATCAACTGCAAATAATGCAGTTTGTCAACATCTGTTTATATCTAATAAGATACAGTTTTCACTCTGTTCATCTCAGAGTTTTCATTCACATATCTTAAGGTCAGAGGTCAAGGGACCCCTTTGAAAATGGCCATGCCAGTTTTTCCCTCGCCAAAATTTAGTGTAGCTTCGGAGCGTTATTTAGCTTTCTTCCCGACAAGCTAAGATGACATGCTTGGTACCAATGGATTCTTTAGGATTCCATATGATGCCAGTATCTTCAGTACATTTCAGTCAAAACTACAAACTCATGGTGTAGCTAGATGAAGTCATTAGGATCACCAAAGTTATTACGATCCATCCTCTGGGGAACATGAACGTCTGCACAAAATTTCATTGCCATCCATCTAGTCCTTAAGATATTTTAGACTGGACCAAAGCGGTGGAACGGCCGACACACCGACATCGCCATCCCTAGATTCCTGCTGGCTAAAACCAGCCCAAAAATACTCTTCACCTGGCAGGACAAAACTTTCTGTAATGTGCTCAACCCTCCTCATCAATGTTGTTCATTTATGACAGCTGATCACTATGTATTTTTATCTGTGGTATATAGGCAGGGCAGATAAGGCAATAGTCCAACAGGATTGCACACATTACTGGTGAAAATGCAGCTGCTGGAGACCAAACCAAATGTGTAATCACGTCTACCAAGTCAGGGAGCCAGGAAGGGAAAGTCTGGTGTTGATGGTTATCAGGATGATCGAGGCAGTGTATGTTTGAGTTTGACGTGGACTCCACATGTTGCAAACCTCACCTGTCATTTGAACAACACGCAGGCCAACTTTACACACCCTGTGACTCGTCTCAGGGTTTACAGGAAGGCCTGTTTTTTGTGCTTTACCCGCGATGACCTAGCCAGTCTTCAAAACCACAAAAGGCCACACACACACCTTTCACCATGGTCATTGTAAAGTAAACACACCCCTCTAATCATTCCTCGTTAGGTCTTTAGAGGAAAGCCGATGCTGAATAGGAAGGAAGGGGAGATGAAAAGGCCTGAATACACTAATCCTGGCAAATTATGGTCTCCATTTCAAACGTCACACTCTCACGGCGCCCTATTGTGTAAACAATATAATGAAATCTTTCAGTGCTTGCCATCACTGATACAGTGCATTGTGCTTTTCCTTAAAAAATTATGACCCAGCATCATTAACTATTACCAGGTGCTGAGGGTTAGGTTGTAACTGTGGAAAACTCGTCATAGCCTTCATAGATTTTGTGTCATCCGGCTGCTAATAAGTAACAGTTCTACTAATGTCAGCATGTCCAAACCAGTTTTTACATTAGAGTTTTGCTGTGGAGCTTTGGATTTCATCCATTAGAACAGAAAGTGTCAATCTTTGTAACTAGTACCATCAAAATGGGTACATCTTAATATTTATGGGCTATATTATCTTCTATTGTTCATCTGTCTCTGAGAAAACTCTGCTTCTGTTATTGATTTTTGTGAATACCGGTTTAAAAAGACTTCCCTCCGCTATGTGAGACCAGATTTGTCTTGAAAACTCATCTTGTCCCTTCTCCCTGTCCACAGTACTCTCTGACGGAGGCCCAGCTCTGAGGTGGAGGAGGCCGTAAAGAGGCCCTGAAGGAGCCTCCCACCCTCCCTACCTGACCAGCCGGACGCAGCGGACAGCCATGGCTCCTCGGAAACGTGGTGGCCACGGCCGCGGTGGCCTTTCCTTCATCTTCTGCTGTTTTAACAGCAACGATCACCCGGAGATCACCTACAGGCTCAGGGAGGACTTCGCCCTGCAGGCCATGGAGCCGTCACTGCCGATGCCCACATACGATGAGCTGGATGGCATGTTCTCCGAGTTGGTGGTAAGACTTTATTCTGCTTTTTCTTGTTGAAGAAATTCAGACCAGAGGAATTGTAAGACTTCAAAAGAAACATTAAATTAATGTTTTAGTAAAAAATAAAAATAATAATAATTTAAAGGATAAGTCTGGTGTTATTCTATATTTTTCTTAATATCAGCAAATCCCTTTTTTTCTGTGTAGCTAAAGCCTGATATAGCATATTCCTCTGTGCCTTAGTCCTCCATTGTTGTCCAAAAGCTATTAAAAACACATAAATGAGACACACCATTGCACTTTTTATTACCGTGAGCATGACCACTTTACTTTATTTTGAGTTAATCCCACATTTACTATTGCACTGCTGTGAATACTCACTAGAGCACCAAATGTTTATTAATCCGTTGCTGAAAATAGTCCCCATCAAATTATGTTTACTCCTGTTTGGGTAACGTTTGCCAAAAACTACAGTGCCCATCTGTTAGGAAATTACTAAGCCTTTTTTTTTTTTTTGTATATTTGAGACTCGTTTTAAAAGTTTTAGATTTCGATTTGGTTGGAGATAAGCAAGGGACAAAATAATTAAAATATGTGTTTATACAATGCATGTTCAACATCTAGCATAATAGACTCGTCAGCATTTTATTAAACTCTTTAAAATCTAATCTTACCTCATTGTTTACACTGTCAGCTATATTTGGAGACATTCCCAAACAAACGGTCACTTCCTCCCAGTTTACACTATCTAGTGAGTAACGGGGCCAGGCTGCTATTCTTCCTCTGTCTTATTGTCACTTCTAATTTGTCGTGCTCTCCCTTCTCTCTCCTGCCCCATTTTCATCTCCCGTGGTTGCCACAGTAATCTAAGCATGACATTTTTGCACATGAATAGACCTCATTCAGGACCTCTTAATGTCTCGTCCTCCTCCATCTGCTAATTGCTTGTTTTTGTCTCCCACCCTTTATGAAGACATAATTGAGTAAGTTGAGTGTGACGACAAGGAGGCTTTCAGTTGCTCTGTTTACCAAAAGAAAACAGCCACGTGCTTTTTCTCTTGGCCCAGTGTGAGCCACCATGTGCGTGTATAATCTGAACGGGCTTGCTGGAAAAAAGACTCACGTTGTGGAATATAGTTGGAGCCATCTGCTCTGTTACGATCAATTAAACCCCGACCTTTGAACTTGAGATTCATTGACAAAAAAGTTTTCCAAACACCTGTAAATAGAGGTGAAGCTTCTTTTTCCATCCTACACCAGAGAGATAAAGCCATTCTCAATCAATCTAGGGCTAAACGATTTTGAAAAAAATATCTAATTGTGATTATTTTGACTGATATTGTAAGATATTATATGATATTAGAGGGAATGATTCAAATTTTCATTGAAAAATATATTCAACATTTTATGATGTGATTTTTGCAGGGATCTGTACCAAACAAAGATGTTTTGTTTACAAAAAAAATCATACATTATTTAATTTAAAATGGTATTTTGACACACATTTCACCTTCCGACAAATACTGCACCTCCTGCGATTTGAAAATTGCATTAGGCCATATTGCGATTTCAATAAAATTGATTAATTGTGCAGCCCTAACTCAAACAAAACATTAACAACAAATCTGTTGCAGCTTAAAAACACTTAGCTGCAATAAAACATACATTTGAATTAGTTACCTTTCCCCCATTCAATGCTTGCTAGTATGTGTGCTAATTCAGGAGATCAATCAATAGTTCACACAACCAATTTGGGCACATATTGATTCACAGGGCTTGATGGTTTTAGCAAAGAACATCTCCGAAGACCATGAAGAGCAGTCGCAATAAAACATTTAGCAATCAATCTGTTGGGTAAACTACATTAACTTAATCTCCATTGAGAATAAACCTGTGTTTAGGCTTGTGTTCACACTAGCCTGGAACTAAATTGCCTAAAAAACCTTCTCACAACCTTTTTCACATGAAGCTCATTAAAGCATAATTGCCCTAGGATTTGATTCATGTGGATTAACACATGAAACAGCGGAGAAAATAAATATCTTTCAGCACAAATCTGCCATTAATTGTGTCCCCATGCTGTGATGTAAAATGCCGATATCCAAACCCCAACATAAATTTCAGTTTAATGCTCAAATTAAAACTTGCTGATATGTTTTAATTTCGTTCTCAGAGTGTTCAAATGCTCTCTGGTATTTAGTCTTCCCAGCAGCACCCTTTGTGTTCCCCCTCTGTGAAATATCTGTTTCGCGTTGTGACGCATGTTGTCTCCAGATGTTTGTTACCACATGTTGAGCAGGCAGGCAGACCACGCCTTATCTTTTTTCCTCCCCATTACTCACACGTCTAAAAGCCTGCAAGACATCTGATTTGATTCAGAGTCGTATTGAGTCTGACGATGAGAGCACCCGGTGATATCCAAGTGATCATGAAGAGATTTAGCACGAACCCATCTCAAACTGAGCCTCCAGGAAGAATAGCTGGGCTTCAGCCACAGCTAATGGAGATCAGAATAAAAGATAAAGATAAAGCAGGGCTCTGGTGCAACTACTCCTGGCTGGCACATGTTTTTCTGTTTTGGGTGAAAACAGATTGATTTATGTGGATATTTTTCTGTGAGCTACCTTTTGAGAATGATGCTCTTTTTCTAGTCATTGAATGTTATCTTCTCCATACATGCATCAATAAAGGATTGTGAATACATAATACCTCAAATCTGTCCTCTTCCTTTGATCCCTCCTCGCCAACATGTTTTGACCTTTTCTGCTTTTTTTTGTCCCCACTATGCAGGATGAGCTCGACCTTAGCGAGAAACACAGGGAAGCCATGTTCGCTCTGCCTGCGGAGAAGAAATGGCAAATCTACTGCAGCAAAAAGAAGGTAAAAGACTCTCACTGTGCATCATCAAACTCCACATCGGCCTCCACAAGCTGGCTGCCAACCACTGAATAATATCTGCAAATATCACTGCCAAGTTTGTGTAACCGCCACGCTCATTGATTTGTTGATATCTGAAGCTGTGAGTTTTCTAAAAACACAGACTACAAAACCTTGTATCGCTGTATTCCTCTGCTCAGCACAGGCTTGAATGCGTTGTCTGCACAATGTTTAATATCGGGTGTATACAACTGCCTATATAAGATGAAAATGCACACATTTAGTATAAAAACTGTCAAACTAAACTGCCTTTAATGTACTGTAATAGAAGACATGCTATTATTATACGCAGATAATTACCTAAACATTTCAAACGCACCACTCCAGGACCACCAAGAGTACTTTCTAATAACATTATTCCCCAGTCTCTTATGTATCTCTTCAATTACAGTCCTCATAAGTCTATACTGCCTCTTCAAAGCTCCACCATGAATAACTCACCCAAGTGGATGTTACACAAGGTGCATATAAAAATAGGGATGTGTAGAGGGAGTAACACAAATGCTAAATCCAGCTGCTTCCATTAGATAATCGACGAACAGAGAAGGCAGTGTGTCAGGAATTATAAAGTACTGGAATATATTGCAAGTAGTATCTTGTTTCTAGTGTATTTTTCTCCCACACTATAAGGTCCGTTATGCCATTGTTCTCCCTGAGTCAAAGGGAGGATTTTTTAATCATGCAGTTTCTCCTTTTAGATAATACACCTGTCCCATCAAAGCATTCGTGTAGCCATAACATACTCTAGCACTCTGTGACAGTGTCATATTTCATTATGTCTTGTCTTCGTGATAAAAGGACTGTCAGCTGTTCCTCCTCTCCCTGTTTATGAATTCCCAGACGCCTGGTCTAGTTTAGATCACCCTGAATGCGCCCTGCCTTCACATTTTTACAACAGTGTTCCTCAAGGCCGTAGGTTTGAGTGTGTAGGATATCCTGTCCTGACTAATATGCACGGGGCATACTTTTCCTACATCCGGTTACAAACTAGAGGTGAGGAGTGTTGGGATCTAAGTGTGATGGACGGATAGTTTGCATGCCAGCGTACAGTACAGGTCCTCAGAAAACACAGCTGCAGAAAGGCACACCTTAAGTTCAAACGTGTTGTTACATTGAGCCCAGAGAGTTTAAATATGAATGAGGAAACCTCCTCCAATGCTGGACTGGTCATGATATATTATTTAATATATATTCTTACTAGGGCTGACCCGACTGCTTCGAAGCTTCGACCGTTGCCATGGTTATCAACCTCCAAATCAGTATTCAAATGCTTCATTATTTCATTTTTTTTAATATGTAATAATACTGCATAAATCCCAAAATGGTCCATGAAATAAGGAATAATCCCACATCTTTTTTCATTATTCATATTCAACATGATTATTAGTTATTCTCAGATGGACACGCTGTTTGTTGTGTGTAGAGGTGCGTGTGTGTTCAGTAGTCCAAAAAATGGTATTCGGGACAGCCCTAATTCTTACTGATATTAACATTAGATGTAGAGCTGTAACGATTAATCGATTAGTTGTGTCAACTATTGAATTAATTGCCAACTATTTTGATAATCAATTAATCGCTTTGAGTAATTTTTAAAGAAAGATAAGTCTAAATTCTCTAATTCCAGCTTCTGAGATGTGAATATTTTCTGGTTTCTTTACTCCTCTGTGACAGTAAACTGAATATCTTTGAGTTGTGGATAAGGAAAGACATTTGATGACGTCATCTTGGGCTTTGGGAAACACTTATAATCATTTTTCACCATTTTCTGACATTTTCTAGACCAAACAACTAATCGATTAATCAAGAAAATGAATGAAAATGAAAATAATCATTAGTTGCAATCCTAATTAGATGTCTTCAAATATTTTGGACCATCCAAAAAAAATAATTTAGAAGTAGTAGTTTAACATTTTGGGAATAAATTAGTGTGCTTTAGAGGTGTTGGTAGGTGTATTTGTTTTACTTTTTGAATGGAGCCAGGCTCGCTATTAACCCCTGCTTCCAATCTTTATGCTAAGCTAAGCAAACCGCTGTAGCTCCTTATTTATCATACGGACATAAGAGTGGTGTTGATGTCTTCCTCTAACTCTCAGGAAGACACATTTCCCAAAATGTTAAACTGTTCCTTTTAAAGATCCATGTGTGCATCGATAACTCATTTTGTTTTCATGCAGAATTGGTAAGTTTTGAGTATTTTTTGAGTTTATGAATATGATCACAAGCCATGAAGAATTATTAATTTTCATCTGAAAACTCGCTTTGTTTAATTCACTTGTGACTTAAGCTGCACACGGCGTCCACTAGCCAGCAGCAACAAGGCGAGAGGAGGTAGTGGAAATGGAAACAGCACGGTGTATGCTCCCGTTTCTACTGCGTCCCAATTAGTGGCCTCATTAGGAGTCGTCTCAGGGCCCAAAGTAGCCTCATAAGGCGTTTTGAAAATAACCCCCAAAATGTTGCTCTGCCTCTGATCAGTTTCTAGAGATCATGCAGAGGTTGTTGCAGTGTTGGTGTGAAGGTGGAAACAAATCTTTATGTGCAGCATCGACCTGCAGAAAGAGGGGGGGAGGAAGGAGTGACAGAAAGGCATCAATATTGCTGACTCGGCAGAAGGTTCTGGCCGCGACCCAGACAGATAAAAACTCATCTGAGCTCAGAGAGGAAGGGTAGGGTGTGTGTGGAGAAATGAGGCAAAGGAAGCGGTCGGGTATCCAAAGCAAACAGGAAGGCTTCACTTCCACAGGTGCAGCTTTTGTGTGTCTGGCAGGGGGGATGATGATGAGGAGGAAGGTGGGGTCATTACCAGGGCGCTCTGAGCCCGCGGGTGATAAGGGCGCTCTTTTTCGCTGGTGGTCTCTTGGCTTCATAAGTCCGGCCGGGAGGAGATAAGTCGAGTCAAAGCAGCAAAGCTTTAGCTGTTTGGTTTGGCCGGGCACCTGAGCCGATGAAATCACGCTGCAGAGAATCAATCTTCCTCCTCCTTCTTCGTCAGCTCTTTTCTAGGCTGCATCATGTGCCAAGAGGCGGATTTACTGATCTGGTTGTTAGCAGAGATTTTGCAGTTAGTCTCAAGTAAAAAACCCTTTCATATGTGAGAGGACAGAGCTGTAACTTAACTTCTCTTTCATGCAGACTCTAAATAACTGAGATTGATTCCTGTTTCCTGATGTGTCTTTGATCTTTCTTAAATGTGGAAAAAAATAAACTCCCCGAAATACACTCCCCACTTTCATCATGACCCTAAATAAACGAGACATGTCAGTGTTTGAAGATCGCTGACTTCCGAGTTGAAAGATGAACTCTTTAAGATGCGAAAGGAAGTGGTCCCACCTCTGCGTCTGCTCCGCTAATGGACTAAACTTCTTCCAGCGCCCGGCTGGTCAAACTGGCACCGGACGTGAGTGGAACAGCAGGATCAGACCTTCCCGTCACTGCACGATCCCTGCAGACCGGCCAAGGCCCGCAGTTTCTGTCAGAGCTGCCAAGTCTCTGCAGGCCGCTTTATTAACTGACGCCCAATTAGTTTCTGATGGTCACAGCTCGCTTGTGCTTAATGGAGCAGGAGTCAAAATGAAAGCCGGGGGCCCTTTTATGTACAAGCCAAGTTCACGGTCAAGCCATTTTCTCCTCAGTGTTTTTCCTTTGAGTTAGAAAACTAAATCATCTCAGAAATGTCTCAAAGTTATTTTATTTTTTTTCCATTTGTAATACAAACGTGCCTGTCAGGAGATTAATCTCAGCATAAATCAGGCCATGTCCTTAATCCAAAGTTTTAACATTCATTTGCTAATCTCAAGATGTTCTCAAGCAGCTGTGCTCTCTTTTTTCTGCACTTCTCACTCACCACATCCTGAAACTCAGCGAAGTGCTGGATGATAAAATGGGCTGAATATCTGTGTCGCCCTACTTTGAGTTCCTGCTCCATTTTTGGCTTTCGGCTATTTATTCCCCGGACCTTCTGTTCCCCGCGTGTTTGTATGTCTCAAGTCTTTCAAAGCCAATTGATCTGACAAATAACAAATATAAGTTCTCCATCTGGTTTGCGGTTCTTTGATGCATTCAAACATGTCACACAAACTAAATAACTTGTCCACTGATGAGACTTTTTGAAATATTTCCTTCAAAACCACGTTCTTATGTAACATTTTAAACTCCCAATCACTCCCAGTTAATATTCATAAACCAAACACATCTTTTTCTAATAATTATCTCATGTTTTCTTTCCCCATATCATTGTGTGACATTCCTTAAAAACGCAGCCTATGTGGATCACTGCACAGCATCATTCATTTTCTGTTATTCTCTGTTTTTCAGGAACAAGAAGAAAACAAAGGTGCAACTAGTTGGCCAGAATACTACATTGATCAGCTCAATTCAATGGCAGCTGTAAGTAATAACATGAACTCTATTTATTCTTTTTTTTTGGGGATATAAAAATGGTCACAGAATAGTCCTGGAGGAAGGGCCCGTCCTCATTTTCTGAGGTTTCTTTATCGATTCAAGTTTCCGAGATTGTAAAAAACCCTCTGAGACAAATATGTGATTCTGGGCTATATAAATGAAACTTAAAGGGATAGTTCGGGTGTTTTGAAGTCGGGTTGTATGAGGTACATATCAATAAATAAACTGATTGTGGCTAAATACCTCATATAACCCCACTTCAAAACACCCGAACTATCACTTTAACAACTTTCAACTAAATGAAGCTCGTAGTGAGCCAACAAATGACATACTTTTTAATTGAAATATTAAAGGATTTTATTTTAAATTCGCTGGGAATACATTTTCCATGTGACCTGTACATCTCTGGAAATCAATAAGACTCAGATCTTCATGATGTTTAATCTTTTGTCGAACAGAGAACGACGCTCCTCGCTCTGGAGAAAGAAGACGAGGAAGAGCGGAACAAAACCATCGAGAGCTTGAAGACGGCTCTGAGGACACAACCTATGAGGTGGACAAATACTTCCTTTGTCTTTTTTTTTTATCTCCTCCCTGTCCTTTACACATAATGTCATCCATCATCACATCTCCTCTCATTCAACCTCCTCTCACCTTGTCTTTTCACTCTTTTCAGTTCCTCACAGCATTATGTAAATGAGTCCTTTAAGAAGTGAACACCCATAAAGGTCACTGCAGTGTTGGCTAAAGATTTTTCATTGACGTGGATGTGCATTAAAGCCTTTCCATTTCGGGAACCAGAGCTTTTCACTGCACTCTAAAAGCAAATGTTATGGGTTATTTATTACATTTACCGGAGATGATTCAGGTATAGCACAAGGAAACAGAGTGGAAGCACATATACAAACATACATTTAGCATTATAATAATATTTCACATTAAAACTAAGTTGATCTGCTCTCCTCTCAGGTTCGTGACCCGTTTCATCGACCTGGACGGCCTCACGTGCATCCTGAACTTCCTGAAGAGCATGGACTACGAGACCACAGAATCGCAGATCCACACGTCTCTGATCGGCTGCATCAAAGCCCTGATGAACAACTCGCAGGGCCGCGCCCACGTCCTCTCTCACTCCGAGAGCATCAACATCATCGCTCAGAGCCTGGCCACGGAGAACATCAAGACCAAGGTGGCGGTGCTGGAGATCATGGGCGCCGTGTGCCTGGTGCCCGGCGGACACAAAAAAATCCTGGAGGCCATGCTGCACTACCAACGCTTCGCCTGCGAGAGGACGAGATTCCAGGTGGGTGGGAACAAAGTCAAGTGCACAGTTGTGGTTTTAAATCTTTCATTAGATAGATAAAGTCGTTTGAAAGCAACGTTGTGTGAAGATATTTATCAGACCTGTAATGACCTGTCATCCCGCAGACACTTATAAACGATCTGGACCGGAGTACGGGGCGATACAGAGATGAGGTCAACCTGAAAACAGCCATCATGTCCTTTATAAACGCTGTGCTGAGTCAAGGCGCTGGAGAGGTGAATTATACACATTAGACAGCTTTTATGCTTCCTTTCACACTAGAAGGTCATCATGTCCCTCAGCCACTCATTCAAGAGACTCTTTAAAACAGTGTTTGCTTCCTTTTTTTTCTGCTAATTTATAATCTTTTTCAATACAGACAAGTGTGGAATTCCGTATCCACCTACGATATGAGTTCCTCATGTTGGGGATCCAACCTGTGATCGATAAACTACGCTCTCATGAAAACGCCACATTAGACAGGTGAGTTGGAACATAGAAAAAGGGTAAATGTGTCGAGCTTTGAAAGAATGCACCGGCTCCAGACTGGTGCCAATCAATGTCTATTGATCAGAAGCTGAGCAACATGAAATAAAAGGATTAATTTGGAAGAGTTAGATTAGAGTATTTAATCACTACTTTCCAGAGAGATCTTGCAAAGTAAAACTTTCCGTATATAAATGCATCACTTTTGCAGGCTGCCTGTCTAATCCAGTCTTTCCCCACTCACACACTCAGGCATTTAGACTACTTTGAGATGCTGCGGAACGAGGATGAGCTGGCTTTGTCAAAACGTTTTGAGTCGGTAAGGAGTAGATCATTTCCTGACATTATTCTCACATTATTTGTGACTGTGAAATATTTAGCAGGAGATATTCACAGGGCTGTTGCTTCACTTCTTCTCCCTCCAGGTACATATAGACACCAAAAGTGCCACCCAAGTTTTTGATCTCATCCGCAAGAAGATGAACCACACTGATGCACACCCGCACTTTATGTCTGTCCTGCATCACTGTCTCCTCATGCCTCGTGAGTGTCTCTTTCAATTATTTATTACCGGGCTGTAAAATGTGATTAAAAGCTGATGAGTTTATGATATCCTGAAATAGGATGAATAGGTGTGTCCAACTCAATTTTAACTAAGGGCCACAGTGGAAAATGAGAATCACATCAAGGGCCAGACATATATAGTTTATTGACATGCTTTTATTTAATTGAAAAAATATAAATACAATGTCTTTGATTATATCGTTGGATGTCCCATTTAGCCCGTAAAGCCCTAAAAAAGTCAACAAAACAGTTGCTTAGCATTTAGTCAAGCAAAATAATACATTCTTAATACATTTTTACAAGTAGGCTGCCATACAGCCTGTTTCACAAGCCTGAATATGACACCTCAATGGTTGTGTGGGACCATTAATAAAAAAATAAAAGTAAAAGATCTTTGATCATGTGGTTTACATGTCCCAAACCGCCTTGCCATCTGGCGTCAGCTGCACATAAACCCTAAAAATTGTGCCATCCTGTGTTAGCTAGCTTGCAGACAGAGGAGGCACGCCTGTGTGTTTGGTGTACGGGGCATGCGTTGCTGCGTAGACAACAACTGGGCGGGCCAAAATGTAGTGAGAACCTAAATTGATATGTGAGCCGGATCAAAATTTGGCCCCGCAGGTCTTGAGTTTGACACAATTGATAATGAGACTCCAAACAAAGTAGTAGTATCATTCCCACAAAATACACAGTGCATTGGTACCTCCTGGTTTCTGGCCAGAAAGATAAGGATGTTGACTTTGTGCAGATTAGTCAGCACCAGAAATTGGATAAGCACATTCCCAGCCAAACTGAATACTTACTCAAAGTCGGAGACTGTATTTGGCTCATAATTAGGTTTTGATACCCTAAATCTGATTACAATTAGCCAGCTTTTCCTCATCATTTGACTTCAACAAAGAGCCACCAAACTGTTGAAGTAACCTTTTTCTTTTAACGCTCACCTTCCCCTTTAAGTGGCTTTTTAATGAGACCCCCTCCTCAGTTACTTTCCTGAGCGTGTAATTAACACTTCAACCGCAAGTGTTGCGGTCATACACTAGAGTTAATAAAGTGCTTGTGATGGTACTTAAATAGAAAAGAGGAATTAGAATAATATCACTGAATATGATGTGATGCAGTGAACATTTTATCCTGGTAGAGAGTAATAACAGGATGCCTTCCAACAGTAATGTGGCTATGTGTGTGTGAGTTTAAAAGGTTTTCAGGCTAAATAACAACAGTAAACATGTTGTCCCCCGTGATGGTTGCAGTCTCATCAATCAGTAACAAATACATGTGTAAACTAACTATAGTGCCTCCCTTTATCCCATCAGTTATGAGCAGTTATAAACTAATTGTTTCATCATAATCAAACAGCAGCTGTGGATTCAACTGCTTCTGTACTTTCTGAGACACTAATGGAGACAATAATCCTAATCTCTCTTCCTTCCTCTCTCCTTCAGACAAGAGAAGTGGTAACACGGTGCAGTACTGGCTGCTGTTAGACCGTATCGTCCAGCAGATGGTCTTGCAGAACGACAAAGGCCACGACCCCGACGTCACACCACTGGAGAACTTTAACGTGAAGAACGTTGTCCGGATGTGAGTCCTCTGGTTTCCTCTGAAACAGACTGGATGAGTGCATGGAACAGATGACTCGGCTGCCAGAGTGAAGGATGTAGAACAATGTTGTGTTTGATGAGAAATGAAAAAGCCGCGTGCTCAACAGTGTTGGCTCAAAAATAGCTTCCCTTTTAAGTTCAGAAAAACAATGACTGGAGTTGTTCACTGTAGTTGATTAATGTGTGTCATCCTCTCTCTGCAGGCTGGTAAATGAGAATGAGGTCAAACAGTGGAAAGAGCAGGCGGAGAAAATGAGAAAAGGTTTGTAAGACTATAAATGACTTACCCGAAATAGTTTGTTAATTAAAATCATGATTTTAGTAATATGATGAATATATCGCTGTGACTTCCCATCACAGAGCACCACGAGCTGCAGCAGAAGTTTGACAAGAAGGAGCGTGAATGTGATGCAAAGACTCAGGAGAAAGAGGACATGATGCAGACGCTCAACAAGATGAAAGAGAAGCTGGAGAAGGAGAGCACCGAGCACAAGAGTGTCAAACAGCAAGTGGCCGAACTCTCTGTCCGACTGCACGAACTCAGCATCGTACGTTGTCCTTCATATTCACTGGGTCACTTCATAATAACCGTAAAATAATGTTGCATTATGACAACCAGTGATGGTCCAGAACAATCAATGAGTTCACATAAACAGCTGTGTACATTCATCCCACACAATGCCCTAGATAAAAAGCAGAAAAGCAAAAATAGAAACGGTTTAACTCTTCTATCTCAGTGCATATTGATTTGTTACTTTACCTTGTTGTTTGCATGAAATAGAAACACTTTTTAGCCCTTATTATTATTGTTATGTCGTCCGAGTACTAGTTACCCAGTCCTACCAATGAAATAGATAAATGCATTAACAAAACATGTTACACAAAAGGTAATTTAAGTACTCGACCCCCAAATACTGGTTTTCTAGGACAATGCTTCCAACCTTTTTTGGTTTTTGACCACTCCTCACAGGTTATGGCCTTTCACTTGAAGGATTTTTAGAAGCCTGAAGAAAGGAAAGTATGCAGCATTTTTATAAGAAAGAAAAGTTAGAAAAGAATTGTTCATTTAGGGCCGCAAAATTCATCAAATTTCAATTACAATTTTGGCTTCCAACGATTATGAAAACAAGATAATCAACATAAACTGATTGTGCTGCATTTCATTTCACAATGACGCTCTCGTTTTGTCTTGTGTTATAAATCCAGCGCACCCCTTTCCTGTACAGCGTTGCACTTTCGCTCGCTTGGCAGGTAATGAACAGCCGCTCGGTGTGGGAGGATCCCGGATTAAATTCTTTACACTAGAACGAAGTTCTTCATAGATCTAGCCTCTTAATTTTGCTCTCAAAGTGCACCAGATTGATGCATTTAACTTTAAAATATTGGCTACAAAATTTTCTTTCTAAATACTATTTGCTATAACCAAGCAGCCCTACGTTCATATATCCCTTTAATCATCTTCTGACCCCTCAGGTTTGGAACCACTGTTTCAGGACATAAAGGACCCCCTAAGGGATTTGTACAGAAACATGAACAATTTAATTATTTTAAATGATAAGGCTGGTGATATTCTATATTTATGATCAGTATTTTCTTGTCCAGTGTTATCTGTGATATTAGAAACATTGTGTGTTACTCTCCCTGCAGAGACAGGCAGCGGTTGTTCCTGGAGGTCCTCCCTTACCCCCCGGTCCCCCCGGTGGTCCCCTGCCTCCTCCACCCCTACCAGCTTTTGCAGGCATGTGCCCACCTCCCCCGCCGCCTCCTGGGGGCATGATGCCTCCTCCACCTCCCCCACCACCTCCTCCTGGTGGACCCCCACCTCCTCCGGGACGCCCACCCATCGGAGGTATCCCTCCCCCGCCAGGAGCACCCCTAGGACCATCCCTGAAGATGAAGAACATTCCCCAGCCATCGAATGCACTCAAGTCCTTCAACTGGTCCAAGTTAGCTGAGGTGAGACCCCAAAAGACCTGAATATATAATATTATATAATATTATATTGATGCTTTGTGTTAGAATATGAGCTATAAATGTCTTATTGTCCTCTGCTCAGAATAAACTGGAGGGCACTGTGTGGATGGAGGTGGACGATGCCAAGGTTTTCAAAATCCTGGACCTTGAGGACATTGAAAAGACCTTCTCAGCCTATCAGAGACAGCAGGTACTGAGGTTGAAGCAGTTCATCTCTCCAGCTCACCAAATGTCGGCGTCTAGTATCAGAGAGGGCCGGGGGGTGGAGTGGTTGGGTGGAAGCTTGCTCGCATTTTTGTGATTTTAGACTCGGCTTGTGTTGAGATTTTCTAAAATTTCTCCTGTTTTGCAACTTTTGATTTCTCAAGCAAAGTTGGAGATGAGGAGAGGTCAGATAATTGACCAAAAAAAACAAAAGTCAGCCTGAAGTAAAAAACAAATGTCAAAGGGAGAAATTGCCAGATACATTTTGGGGTTTATTAGATGCCAAACTTTCATGCTTGAATCATCTTAAAACGCCTTCTTACATCTGAACAGAATGCTGTTTTTTTTGCTATTTTTGTTTGTGGTTTTGATCATTTTGCCATATTTGTGATTGAAAATGCATGAGTGAGCTGCTCAGAATCGACTATTTTCTTCTTTGTGCTTTAGTTACTAGCTTTTTATGATCAGTAGTGTCTTTATTAGTTGTGCAGAAGAGAATGAGCATGTCTTTCAAAGTTCAAGAAGCATGTCCAACACACATAATAAGATGGATTGAATATTAATGAATTGGAAGTGTCTCTGTTCACAAACACAAAGACAACCTTCGCTAAATTTAGATCCTCACTGTTGGCCTGATTAGTTTAAACAGACACATGACCGATTGATTTCCTATGTGCACAGCATGTGAACTGTAAGCACGTATTGATCAACTCACTCACGTCTCACTGCTGCTCACTTCATTACTGACGGATCCGTCGTCGTCTGACTGTCGAATGAGCTTTGATTCATGTGCCGTTTGTTTTTATGGGCTGCAATCACGTAACTGCTTTACTTATTCTAATGAGTGCTTACATCTTCCCTGCTTCTTGCCTGCATTTTAGGACTTCTTTATGATCAATAACAGCAAACAGGTGAGTGCTCTTACAGTACAGTACAATCTGGAATTTGTGTTGTTCCTCGTGGATTCAATCAGACTTTATTTATATGTCCTACGTCATGTCCCTGTTGTACTTTTTCTTCTTACTCAATGTGACACCAACAGAATATACGACCTGCAAGACTTTTGTTCAGTTGTTTGCATGTATTTATATATGTATTTGTGCTGTATCTTAAGGTCTTGTGTGGGATTTTAGGGCATGTGTTGTCTCTGTTGTTGTGTGTCTGTGGGTGACTGTAACTAAATTCGTTAAAATAGCTTGTTACGCTCTTAACTTCTTCATCACTTTGCTCACAGAAAGAGGCAGAAGACGACACGCTGAGCTCTAAAAAATCTAAGGAGCTGTCAGTCATCGACGGCCGTCGCGCTCAAAACTGTAACATCCTCCTCTCGCGGTGAGTTTGTATCAGCATCATAACACTTATAAAAACAGTACTGACACTGCACAGGTTGTAATGGATTTTTTATATTCTTTCTCATTGTGTCTAAAAATGTATTTACATTTTTTTTGCGGAAGTTAAATTTTAGGATATACAATCTTGTTTTCAATGAGATCAATAAGAGTCAATAAAAAACAAATAATATATAATAATATAATAGCATAAAGACACACACGTAATAGAGTGACACCAGACAGAAGCAAGCAGGGCTCTCCCACAACCCCAAACCTCCCCTACTACAGTAAAGTTTTTTTTACAAGCATCATCTACAGGAAACTAAAAGGGAGAAAATATAATTAACACATGCCAGACCAAAAAGTACTGAAGTACTAATAGTACAAAACTACACAAGGTCGAGAAAAACATACAGATAAGAACAAACATAGTCTTCAAAGATGATGATAAATACAGTCAAAGTTATTCCAGTCTGACGGGGCTTTTTATTTAACAACTCATCTCTCATTTTCTTTAGAATAATGTCTAGTATGTCTAAGTGAGTATGATTAATTAAATGTAACTAAAAGCTGTCTTATGGCGCTTTCACATGTCAACACTTTGTCCGTTTTAATTAGTACACTATTTAGTAGTGAACCAAAACACAGGCTGCCTGTGTGGGCATTTGTTGAGACGTACGCAGGTAAACGACAGGTTAACATAAGTGGGAGAGGACTGACCTGGACTTGTGCAGAAGTCCGAGGTTTGCTTGACATCTGGGTCGAAGAGAACATAACAGAACATACTAAATAAAGTCCACAAAAATAGCAATGTTTGTAGACCTTTCCAAGCTTGACAACAGAGTCATACCAGATGGGCCTCTTTTGTATTTGCTGTTACAATGTTTGTTCATGCAGTAGCTCACAGGAAGTAAACTTGGACCAAAGTTGTTGCCATAGCAACAGAATGGCAATGAAAAGGTCTATAAAATCATTTGAGATAAACTGGAAGAGAAGGGATTCGTGCAGAGTTGATCAGTGCAGAGTCAAAAAAACTTCAACAGCAATGCGTCAAAGTCTTCGGCAGCTCTCGACATGGAAAAGATAAACTCGCTCTTTCGTACATGCCCCTCAGCAAAAAAATATTTTTTTATTTGGTCCGCTTTAATTTGTGCGCTGTGAAACCGAACCAGACTAAATGGAAAACGAACCAAAAGTATAAATTTCACTCTGATTCGGACTAGCCAAACAGACTATGACTTGTGAAAACACCCTTAAATATGAAGGATAGCTAAAGTAATGCATCTGTTTTGTGCTGCAGGCTGAAACTTTCTAATGAGGAGATGAAGAGAGCCATTCTGACCATGGACGAACAGGAGGACCTTCCCAAAGACATGCTGGAGCAGGTACGCCATCAGGTTTAGGATTAACAGATGAATCAAATGTGCTTTCATTTAGTGACTGCACTTTGACCGCTTACTAAAAATAGCAGCAGAGTGAGTTCATGCCTGTCAGCACCACCTTCAGCTTTTAGCCATTAGCCGTTTTCAGAGCCGAACATCAGCCTGTGCTGCAACTCTGATAACAGTATATTTAATTGATTTTCTTCATTTTGCAGTACAGGCGAATGTTTGAAATGTATATTAAAGAGTTTTTTTCCTGTTCCATCAGTTGCTGAAGTTTGTTCCAGAGAAGAGTGACGTTGATCTTCTGGAGGAGCACAAACATGAGCTCGACCGAATGGCGAAACCTGACCGTTTCTTCTACGAGATGAGCAGGTACTTTACAGTTTTTCTTCCTCATGTGTTGCCTTTTTATTTCTGTATTAAACAGACTCTAACCTCATACCTGACAGCATCAGATCAGTGCAGCACTCTGCAGATTAGATGACAAACAATAGCCATTGTTTCCTCTCAGTCGGGGCAGATAAGTGAAATGACACATGGGTTTTTGTATTTACCAGGAACAATAGCTGAATGTGTGAATCACTCTTAATGTGTTGGTTAATAAATCAAGTCTGTAATATAATAACAGTTATGTAATAAGTCCTGTGAGATAAAAAGGAACAAAGGAAACGTGTCACGACTCGTCCACTAAGTGCATAAATACATTAAAACCAGAGAAGCGTACGTGTCAGTTAAATGCAGAATTATACCGTTTGTTTTTTTGCTTTGTTTTTAATGATTTACTGTAGTTTGCCAGTTTTTTGTCATTGGAGTTTACTCGGAGTACAGAGTGGACTGGAGGACAGATGTCACTGTGGTATTCATTAGCTGCAGAGTCAATGGTTTATAAGCTAAAATGCAAAAACACTGCCAAAAATAAGCTTCATTACCACAACTTTATATGTGAGCACACAGGCGGCTTGGTTTATTTTGCTCAAGCACAATGTCCATGTTTGTGGCTTTTGTCTAAATTGGTGGATTTCCCGTGTTTATAATTTATTATTTTTGACTTATTTCTGTTCTCCTCTGACACGCATTTTCCATCCCCTGTCCAGAATAAACCACTACCAGCAGAGGCTGCAGTCTTTATACTTCAAAAAGAAGTTTGCAGAGCGGATAGCTGAGATCAAACCCAAAGTTGAAGGTGGGGAAAGTGACATTAACTCAAACACGATTGTTTTTTGTATAAAGATGAAAATTATATTTGAATTCAATTTATTTTTTACCATTGAAGCATCTCTGTTGTCATATTTTTCCCTTTGTATATTTGCCAAGCTACTTAAGTCTAAAAACACATCAGTTAGACACCTTTAATCACCTAAAAACATGTATTTTCTTTATGTTTTCCTGTCTCAGCTCTGGCAAAGGCGTCTAAGGAGATCTTACACAGCAGGAGCCTGAAGCAGCTGCTGGAGGTGGTGCTGGCCTTTGGAAACTTCATGAACAAGGGTCAGAGGGGGAACGCTTACGGCTTCAAGGTGTCTTCGCTCAACAAGATCGCCGATACCAAATCCAGTATCGACAAGTAAGAACAGTTTTTCAATTGCAACATCAAAATTTGCAGGCGGTAACTAAAAGAACGGCGTGCAATATATAAAACTCACATCTGGAAACAGGGAATGTGATATAGATGAAACGCCATCTGGTTATTCATATCTGACCGTACATAATAAAAGCGATATATTGCACATTTGACACGTTCGCTGCCTTGAAGGTCGGTCCGCCTCAGTGTGTCTCTATTTGCAGGAACATCACTCTCCTGCACTACCTGATCACCATCCTGGAGAAGAAATACCCCAAAGTGCTGACGTTCCAGGAGGACCTGCAGAGTCTCCCAGAGGCCGCTAAAGTCAAGTAAGTGGAGCTGTGGAGAACTTGACTTACTCTCTTGTTTGCTTTCCATTTTTGTATGACGCTTTTTTTTCTTCTTTTTTTGCAGCATGACTGAGCTGGAAAAAGATATCGGCAACATGCGCAGCGCCTTGAAAAGTGTGGAGAGCGTGAGTCACAATGAACTATGACATAACACTGCTGTTATACAATGTTTAGTTGCATTTTTATTTTCACTTCAATTTCCTCTCCTGGATAACTTTCACTCGTAGGAGCTGGAATACCAGAAGAAGCGACCGCAGGAGATGGGCGACAAGTTTGTGTCGGTGGTGAGTCAGTTCATCACCGTGGCCAGCTTCAGCTTCTCCGACGTGGAGGACTCTCTCACCGAGGCCAAGGAGCTGGTACGCACCACAGCACCACTGTCACTTGAAAGCATGCATCCCATTTCCTCTCGGCACAGCTGTTTCTACACGCCTCATCGACCTCATCGACCTCATCAGTCACCTTTGTGGGGAAGCGAACAGCGGGAGTGAAGTGTGTCAGCTTCCTGCTGCAGCACCTCTGATGCTTTATTAGTCAGCCTGCTCGTCGCCATGTGTGCAGGTCAAGAGAGGAAACCAGGAACAGAGGCGGAGGATGTTATTTTACTCCATTGAGCACTTCGTCGTCTCTAAAGCAATCACAGCTAACCTGGATTTTGTTGAGGGAAATAGGCTTTTTTACTACCAGAAACCTGAGCATATTCACCTTTCTAGGGAGAGCTTGACACCCTGAAGTTAAATTTATGTGTCTGCCCACATTTATTGGTGCAGAGTTTTTTTTTTTTTTATCTCTGAGCATGTTTTTCTCCCCATAGTGTGGTGCTACAAGGGCTCAGCTGGTCACATGGCAACCATTAGTCTCTGTGAATCATTTACGGTGTCCAGCAGTTAAATATTTGTTTACAGTGGTCCTCTGTACTCATGACTGGGAACCAAAGAACATGCTGACCCTTTAAACAGCATCGTAACATCTGGTTTGTGTATCACACACAGTGCAATTAATAAAACTGTTTCAGAATACCAAGATGTAAAGAAAAAACATGACATTTTAGGCACTTTTGTCACAGAAATGATGTCCCAAAACACATCTGAATGCACTGCACATTAGTGAACTATTAATTTGAGTGATTACAAATAATTAGAGCTGCAACGGTTAATCGGTTACTCATCAACTATTAAATTAATTGCTAACTATTTTGATCGATTAATCAATTTGAGTAATTTTTCAAGAAAAACAAAGTCTAGATTCTCTGATTCCAGCTTCTTAAAAGTGAATATTTTCTGGTTTCTTTACTCTTTTAAGACAGAAAACTGAATATCTTTGAGTTGTGGACAAAACAAGACATTTGAGGACGTAGTTTTGGGCTTTGAGAAACACTGATCAACATTTTTCACCATTTTCTGACATTTTCTAGACTAAACAACTAATCAATTAATGGAGAAAATAATCAACAGATTAATCAACAATGGAAAAAATCATTAGTTGCTGCCCTACAAATAATTTCAGTAAGTTAAATGCATCTTTGCTAGAGCTGATAGAGTTTGCGTGTCATGGACAGATCTCAGAAGGTGTATGTTCTCAGCATGATCTCACATCTGGATGTTCTCCTTTTTAACTTACTGCGAAAAACACGTTGACTTAATTTGGGCCCTGGCTCCAGTCTGTGGCCTGAGCTGTAATCAGTAGCCGGTCAGATCTGGGTTAGCATGGGCTTCAAAGCCCGACTACTGGTACCCTGCTCTTATTTCAAAGAGCTGAGACCTAACGAGTCTCCTGTAAAACAGTCAAAGTCGGAGTAAAACATGGTCCTACTGCGTCCTGCTGTAAATCTAATCCCATGTGTGCCCCCTTTCTCTTTGGTCCCACAGTTCCAGAGGGCAGTAAAGCACTTCGGTGAGGACGCCAGCCGGATGCAGCCAGATGAGTTCTTTGGCATCTTTGACCAGTTCCTGCAGTCGTTCTCTGAGGCTCAGCAGGAGAACGAGAACATGCGGAAACGCAAAGAGGAAGAGGAGCGCAGGGCCAAAATGGAAGCTCAGGTGTGTGATCGTTCCCCGTTTCCATATGAGAGTAGATAGAGTATAATCTGAAATATTCTATAAACTCAGAAATTCAGAGTTAAAGCGAGACTACGTAACTTTTGACAGAAGCTAAAATCACAATCTTCCTTTTACAATTCAAAAGTTGAATTTAGGTTTGTTGCTACAGCCTTTACAGTCTTGCTTTAAAGGAACAGTGTGTAACATTTCGGGGGATCTATTAGCAGAAATGGAATATAATATTCATAACAATGTTTTCATTAGTGTATAATCACCTGAAACTAAGTATTATCATGTTTTCTTTAGCTTAGAATGAGCCCTTCATATCTACATAGGGAGCGGGTCCTCTTCACGAGTCCACCATGTTTCTACAGTAGCCCAGAACGGACAAACCATTCACTGGCTCTAGAGGAGGCCTTTTGTGCTTTTATGTTACCCGAGGGCCACCGTAGTTCTCCGACATGCTTGTGAAACTGCGATAATGTGAGCCGCAAGAGCAAAACCGTGGTACCGCCAGCCGCCGTCTGACTTTAGTCGCTCCTAAAGAAGTGTTATTATGGTAAGGACGGCCTCTGAGGGAGGCGAACGGCGTTACCACGGTTTTGCACTCGGTGGCTCACGTTACCGCAGTCTTGGAAAGGAAGGCGTGAGCGGAGGGGTACTCAGTTGGTTGCAATCTGCAACCACACTACCAGATGTCGCCAAATCCTACACTGTACCTTTGATAAATTCAAAGAGAATCATTTTTAAAATACAATCACTTTTATGTCTGCATCACCAGCTGAAGGAGCAGAGGGAGAAGGAGCGAAAGGCCCGGAAAGCGAAGGCAAACGGGGAGGACGACGGCGGCGAGTTTGACGACTTGGTGTCGGCGCTGCGATCGGGCGAGGTCTTCGACAAGGACTTGTCCAAGATGAAACGCAACCGCAAGCGCATCAACAGCCAGGCCACAGACGCGAGCAGAGAGCGACCGGTCACAAAGCTCAACTTCTAAGCGGAGTCGAGGTCATCGTCCTGGTTTCGCTCGCCCACACCCCCTGCTCATCATTAGTTTCCCTCTGGGGTCGAACTGACATTGCACATTCCTCTGCACCGTTCCCACCCCTGGCTCGGCCTTGCATCATCGCCGCAGCGCCACACACAGCACAACCTTTCATCCTCTGAGATTTTTGATGTTAAACTAAGCAGAAGCCAAAAGTTGTTATTGACGACCAAATCAGATAATTCCTGGAGAAAGAGGATCGGTTTGGTCTAAAGAAATGTTTTAAGCGGGACGTCTTCCCCGCCGGAGAAATGTTTCCTTCCAGGTGTAAGAGATGCTCTCGCCTGTTTGATAGGAACCGTTGTGCTGTTTTTGTACGTCTATGCACAGAGTGAAACGTGCAGCGAGCAGACTCCTTCAGGGCTCAACTGCTCGATCCAAACAGGAAGATGATTCCATTAAAGACACGGGGCCATTTTGTACGGACTGATTTCATAGATTGAGCGGGGCTGCTTTTGAGTCGTCCAAGAGATCGTTATTTTGGAGAAAGACTGAATCTGAACTTCCTGTTGACGCTGCCGTCCTCCTGCAGTCGGAACCATCACAGGACTGAGACACTGCGGTGTTGGACAGACATGGTTTCGACTGCAAGTGACGCAGCTGAGATGTTTCTTTTCTATTCATCATTATTGACGTGCAGCATTTATATATCTGATCACTGTCTGTTTTATTATTTTTTCCTGTTAAGAGCTGGCCTTAACTCTGTTGTTTTAATTGTTGAGTAGGTACTCTCAAAAGGCCTGGGCCTCATCTGCAATTTCTCAACAAGTGTGGACACCCATAGATTACATATATCTATATATATATAAGGTTGCGTGCTTGTTACACATGCACATATAAATCCATAATTACTATGCTAAATGCCATTAAAACAATACCCAGTGATGCAATACACCTGTTTTCCCCCCTCTGAAGGGAGTGCCCTCCTTTATGTTTTTATTGAATATATGAAATATGTTTTCTCTACACTGGCTGGATTTACACTACAAAAATGATTTTAAACTCTGTGAGATCCACATGTGATGTGTTTTCATTCTTGTAGAAAACATCACACGTGGACGTGAAACCTTTTGATTTGAATTTGTCCCCTCGGCCGTGTGAATCCATCCAGTGTCAAACACCTCCATTGGTCTTTTATAATTTAAATATTGCCTTCCATTGTACAATGACCTGATGACAATAAATGGGAGAAAATAGTAAGGAGTTTTTGTATTTAGCTAATAAGCACATGCACTTGAATTAATTCTTAAAAAGGATGGATGGATCTTTTTGTGTTTCTTGAAGTATTTCTTGAACTGACAGCTGCCAGGCTCATGGCTCCATCTAGTGGTCAGTAAATGATACTGAACAGAATACCTGACCTCCATGGTGTCACACATTTAATACAAATCCCCCAAAAAAACTTTGTTAGTCCTCATGAATGGTGGATAGTTTCACCCGAAATGAAATCAAAACAAAATGTTACATACATCATTTATTAATGTATTACTCACGTGTTCTCATCAAAACTCGTCACATACTGACGCTTTGTCAGACCGCTCAGCATGTTTTTTTGGTCACAGTAAACACATGCTGAATGTTGCAAAGTAAACAAAACATGTGCTTAGGTTTAGGAAAAAAACAACGTGGTTGAGTTAACAGCTACTACGTTTTGCGGTATCAAATGCCGACGGCCATGACAAAGCGTCGGTATTTGACGCCCTGGGAATGAGAACAGGCTGTTAACTCTTAGATAGAAAACAGAAAATGTTGATACAATCTCTTTAACACAGTTTATTACAGATCCAATACTCTTCTTGGAGAGCTTTTCTGTTGGGTTTTAAGCTGTTTTTTTTTTTTTAATAACACAACCTGTAATTGAGGCTCACTTCAGTAGAAAACCATGTGTCAGCTTGTCATCTGGCTCCTGCACAAAGCGCGAAACTCCGGTGTAAAAAGCTCTGCCGGCAACTTCCACCACTACGGCCTTGAAGTCTCCACACTTGGTCTCCTGAACAGAAAATCACAAACATAAATCTGTCAACAGAAGTTTGTACGTTGTATTTTTAGAAATGGAAATGTTGCCATAATAGCAGAACCACAATAACAACAGTCCTCATAAAGGTTCTTGTAAGCCTGAACTCATCTTGTAACCAGAGTGACTTGTTGAGGTTTTCTGCTCGCCACATAAATCCAGTTTAAATACTATAAAAACCACCATGAAATTTACATTTCTACAATAGAAAACAAATATTCCGCAAGCCTACAGAGTCGATCCACTCATTTACTTAAGTCTTGACCTGATATTTTAGTTTCATTCTGTATCATAAAATCATTTTGACCATGACAGTCAAACCCAGAAACCTTTATGAAAGAAACCCTGGTACCTCGACAGCTTTCCCTGTGAACTGGGATCCAGTAGCTCCACTCTGAAACGTCCTGGTCTGGTTCAGCTGGATGAGGCCTTTGTGATACTGAAGAGCCACGCGGGCTGTAACACCAGAACCACAGGGGCTCCGATCCACCTGTTTCAAAGGTTTCAGATTAGCTCTCCTCAAAAGTGTCAAATGACAAGGTGGTATTTTCTCAGCACCAGTAAAGTACCTGAGCTTCAGCGAACACACACATGTTGGCGGTGGGATCAGAGGAATAATTATCTTTGCCGTCAGTGAGGATGGTGCCATAGAGGAAGGCCAAATCATCACTGGTTGGGTGGTGCAACTTCACCTAGGAGAGAATAACACAAATAGAAAAATCAACATACGCAATGTGGACAACCCCTTTGCATATACTTGTGTTCCTAATACTTTTTGTCATGTTTTTTTCCCCAATTTGATGTGTTCAGAGGTCGGCTCGGAGCCCCAACCTCAACCCCACTGAAAAAAGCTGTAACGCTGACTGCGACCCAGTCCTCATCACCCAACATCAGCGTCAAACCTCACTAGTGGCTGAATGGCAGCAAATCTCTTCAGCCCGGTTCTAAAATCTTGCAGAAATCCTCTCCCAAGAGGGTTGAGGCTATTATAGCAGCATATTGATGTCCAGGGGGTTCTCATGAGACATCAATAACTACATATAAGTGTAGGTTTTGGGTGTCATATTTTTGGCCATGTAGTGGATTTGGGTAACACCAAACTGTGAAGTCATGCGGTGCTCAAATTTACAACTAAAAACTTCTGGATCTACAAACTTGCACTGTGCGTTACTGATATTACCAGGTTATTTTTTATTTATTTATTAAAAAAACAAACTTCAATACATACAGGAGCCATCTAAATAAATTGTCTTGTATCTTATATTCATGATTAGTAATGACTAAGCCAAATGCAAATTTTATGAATGGGAAAAAGTGCACACTGCTGTCGAATTAAAGCTGCACTACACAAGATTTTCTGTGCTCCCCTTCATTAGTCTAGAGAGTTTAGTTGTAACGTTAGTACATCCAGCAGTAAAGGTGAACGGCCCGCTGCAGACGACATGCTCGACTCTGAAGCCCCGTCGCCGCTGCTGCTCAGAGCGCAATCGCTTGTTTATTAAAAGTTTGTTAATATTTATTACGCTGCTTTATTGAATACTCGATTCTGATTGGTAAATTACAGCATTCTACGGTCTGTTATTTCTTTACAGCAGACCGTTGCTATATATAACAGACCGTTGCTATGGGCGCAGTTCTGATGTTGGCCTCTGGCGGACCGTTTTTGTGTCAAATTATTGATTTCTTAAGTAAGTAGCCATGTAATAAGCGGGATAATGTACAGCGAGCTGGTCATTGTTGGGAAATAAACCCTTTCAGGGCGATGCAAGACAAGTGCTGCATCGCACTGTTGGGGTTTATTTCACAATAATGACCGGCTCACTGTACATTATCCCTTACTGAACGCGTCGCATGTCCGAATTGCACCAAATTCGACAAAGCACTCCATGGGGTCCTCAGCAATACCCCCGCCAAGTATGAAGTCGAATGGACGAACGGTTCTCGAGATACGCGAAGGACACACAGACAGACAGAGATTCCTTGCTTTATAGTTAGATAGGGGTGTCCAGCTCTAAATAAGGCTTTATAAGTAATAAATGAAATCAAAATTCTGAATGTTATTGTGTTTGTTAGATGCACATTAAGTGTCTGCATCTACGTCTACTATGTAGTAATTTAACACAGGGTTTCTTATTTCCTGTCAGCTGTACAATATGAACTGATCACCTGAGATTTGACGGCGTTGGTCACCGCTGTGGCTGCGTCGGCCAGATCTCGAGTGCTGGACTTGGTCACATCGAGGCCAAACCTCTGGGCGTCTACGAAGGCGTAGAAGGCTCCACCATAGCTGATGTCAACCATCACATCACCAAACTTTTCCACCGCCACCGTCACATCTGGTGAAAAGTAATTAAGTGAATCATGTAGAATATAAAAACACCTGAAAACAGTTTGGTGAGTGTCCTACCTGTAGCAAACGCAAACGCTGGCACGCTGAGAAACCTCACTCCTCCTGTTTTACCATCAGAGTACTCGACAAACGCCTTCACCAGACCACAGGGACAGTGTATGTTCACTTGAGTCTCTGGCGACTGTGGTTCTTTCACCAGTTTGTAGTCCACAGCAAAGCGCCCCAGCGCGATGACGGCGTGCCCACACATGGTGCCGTATCCCTCGTTGTGCATGAACAGCACCCCCAGGTCAGCCTCGGTCAGCTCGCTGTCCACGATCAGGGCACCGTACATGTCGTAGTGTCCCCGCGGCTCGAACATCAGCACCCTCCTGAGGTGATCCAGGTGTTCCCGGACGTAACGGCGTTTGGACAGCACGCTGTCACCTTTGACCTCTGGGTAGCCGCTGCGGATGATCCGTAAAGGCTCTCCACCTGTGTGCATGTCGACCACTGACAGCTCGTCTCCCTCGTGAGGCGGTAGCTGCATCTCCATCTCGATACTGATTAAAAAATAATAATAATAATAATAACAATGCTTTATCAGAAAACTCATTTTCTAACATCATGCTGGCTCATTATTGTAAATCATCTCTTCATAGAGGTTTCCAGATTTAGGGACATACACTAAGTTACCAGTTTATTAGGTACACTTTGCTAATAAATCCTACTTTAATGAAGGTTATAAGTGTGATAATTGTGATGGAATAATTGATACACAAGTTATCTTTGGAAGGAAGAGGTCCGGAGCTGATGATGTCTTACAAAAGAAGGTTTATTGAAGCTTGATCAAGGAGAATTGACAGGTCTCCACAATAGATGCTCTCTGCGTGAAGGCCTCACAACTCTGTCCTTCCTCCCCGGTGCTCAGTGTCTTACCCCTTATCATGTTTTGACTTACTCCGTTCCTCTGGCATCTCTGACCCTGGTTGCCCTAGCGACTGGCTCTACGGTCTCCACTACAGGCACAGATAACGGTGGCTCCTCTAGACAGGACTCCAACCCAATAATGTCAACAGAGGGACACTCTGACAAACACTCTGACCTTTCTACCAATAAGAGAGGAATTGATGGAAAATTCCATCACAATAATTTACTAAAAAAGAATTATAACTTCTCCATTTCAAAACAAAACGTTTCCACTGTCCGACCCAGGATTTGTCCAGGGATTGAATTATAATTTTTTTTTTTTACAACTCTATTCAAAGAAACAAGTAATTAACAACGACATTAACCAGGGGAATGTCTTCTAAAGAAAAACATGAAAAAGAAAGCAATCATTTTAACAAAGCTTCCCTATTATTTGAAGAGGATATTGTGTCACGGTTCGAAAATCCATTGCATTTGCATTTATCACAGTTCCTGTAACATCCAACATCACAGCACTACTTTGAGAGGGCACATCTCTTTGCAAATGAAATAGAGTATTGACTGAGTTAATCTTTACATGTAAACTATTAATTCACATCAATAGTGTTTCTGAGAAAACATGATTTTCAACATATTTTATATTATCTTACACCCATAATTGACAATAGAGTTAGTAATGTTAATAGTGTAGTTAAAAGTGTTTAATAGTAAAAAGCCTTGCAAGGTTAAACCTCTGATGTCCCTCCACCTCCCACAAGTCAACACTCTTCAGGTGGTCTGTTCTCCTCAGGTGTAAGGGGGCGTGGCTTGGGGAAGAAACAGGAAGTGAATTGTTTGGGGTAGATGTTTTGGTTTTATTAGTGAGGAGAGATGGAGGAGCTTTTGACTTCGGGTGAGTTTGACTCCTGTTTTTTGTTTTTTTTGCATTGCTTTTTTCCTGTTTTCTGTTTTTTAAATTTTGAAGGGAGGTCATCTCAGCTTTTTCTGTTGGATTATTCTGTCTCATTAAGGACGTTTTGTGTTTTTGAGTTGGACAAATCTTCCAGTGGACATTCCTCCAGTTACTGATCTTTCTTTATATCTTTAATAATGTTTCTTCGCAAAAAAAGGATTTATAAAAACTTTGCAACACAATCCTTTGCCCAGTCTTTAGTTTTCCTGTCTATATATCTACTATATTGTGGTCACTAAAACCAACATGGATACATTACTGTAAGTCCTCAGAGCAGAGTTCACTGTGTTAGTGCAATGTCCTGTTGACAAAGCTGCAGGTTGAAGCTAAGAAAAACGAGAAATGTGAACAAACTCTCCAGTAAAATGCTGCAAAAGTCCAGCGATAATTAAACCAGTAAAACTCCAGAAGTTATTATATTTACCTGCTTTCTTACTTTGGTCCCAAACTGCTGCAGCCGTCAAGCCTGGTTGTGTCTAGAAGGTAACCCACAATTTGGGAAGCTCTCTCGAGATAGTTAAGGTCTCTCGCGAGAGTTTTTGCACGTTTTCGCAATTTGCGGGTTACCTTCTAGACACAACCCTCAAGCCGTTTTTGTTCTGTGCATGCGTGTTTCCGTTTGCAAAGACACAAATAAGACATTACTGCCACCCTGTGTTCTGATGGACTGCATAAACATTCAACATAGTCCTATACTGTATATGCATTAACTTGAGTGCAAGCCATTGTTTGCAGACTTTTGAGCTTGCTTTAGGAAAGTGATTTTTTTTTTTAATTATGTAGCCTATAAGCTACTATTTCCATATCAGCACTGAGAATAAGAAAGGATTTTTCTTTTTAATTTTGAAAATGTGAAGACGCCCGCTCTCGCCAATACCAAAAGTGACCAAGTTTGGCACCTTCGTTGTTCCCTGTGCCCTTTCCTCATGTTTCCTTTCTGTCTCTACTGTCAACTATTAAATAAAAATAATCCTAAAAAAGAAGAAGTAACTAAATAATTAACCTGATTGCAACAACTCTTCATGTTCACAACTGGCTTTGATCGCTTGGATCAATAAAGACATACAAATACTCTACATGTTACAGTTACCAATGTTTGATTTGATTGATTTGCATAACTGACTTTTGTTGCATAACAGAGGAGAATAAACAACAGATGGTGAGCAGGCATCAGTTTTCATTATTCATTTCATAGTTGACAGGTTCCCAGGATGCATGCAACGTCATTTATACATGTGATATGAAATAGATGAATCAACTAACAGCCACATGCTTCCTCACAGTTCACACTGAGATGATTCACAGTCACACAAAAAAAATTGTAAACATCTTGAACTAAAGCTGTAACCATGCTGTCTGTTCATGTACATCATTATCATTATTATCCAAACAGAATAAACAAATGTTTGCATCACCAGTTCAGTTAGATTTGCATAGCGGTGTGTAGTAACCCATCATTTTAAATCTTCTGCAATCTAAAAAAACATGATTTTCATATCCATTTAATCTTAGAAGAAAGAAAAGATAAAACCATTCGTACTGAAATTCAACATTAGAGCAAATATACCTGAGCAAGTGGCATAGTTACATGAAGGAATATACAGTGCGTCTGCTGCAGTTGTTGAAATATTGTTGAAATATCCCCATCTTGTTTCAGGAAAATACATCTTTCACCAAAAAAATTGTGATAATTAACAATAAAAATCTATCATTAAATGCCATTTATTGCATTCCTATTCCGATTTCACATCATGCATGGGAATGAAGCTCAAACACAATTTAAATAGTTTTTAAACAGTTCATAAAATGAATGCATAGAGAGAAAATCCTCCATTATCCTCTAAAAATGGGTAAAAAGCAAACAGGGTTAACATTTCTATTATAAAACATTATGCTGAAAAAAACATAAAGAGTTGATTATGTCTCATCAAAACAACCCTGAATGAGGCTATAATAGTGTAAGGCACATATTATTACCTGACAGTTAATAAAGGGAGACATTTATTTAACATACATGGTGCATGTGGAAACTTTTACTGAGCTCCAGTCTGTTCAGCCTGATAAAAGACATGAGCAAGTTAAAGTTGTTTAAAGAGCACCTATTATGCTCATTTTCATGGGGCATACATGTATTTTGGGTTTCTACTGGAACACATTTACATGCTTTAATGTTCAACAAACACTTTATTTTTCTCATACCGGCTGTGCTGCAGCACCTCTTCCTTCGTTACTATCTGAAACGCTCTGTTTCAGCTCCTGCCGCCGCCCCAGTATGTTCTGATTGGTCTGCTGGCCCACTATGTTCTGATTGGTCAACCAAACCAAACTCTTTGGACTCTGCCCAAGCTCCGCACTAACTAGCTTTGTTTGAGGGAGTGCCAACTGCTAGGCAGGTATTATGCAAATGTGTTACTTGGTGACATCACCATGTTACGGAAGAAAAGGCGGGACTTCAAGCAAGGCATAAGCATAATAGGTCCCCCTATATGTAAGTTATGGCATGTGTACCTTCTTGCTTAACCCTTTGGTCAGGTGTTCTGCCAAAAACTGTAAATTAACATTCAGGAAAAATGTGACTTGACTTCAGCTCCTATCAGTCTCATATGTTTCAACAAAAGCCTTCATCAGTCTCATACATGACATACGTAGCTTTATGTTGTTTCATAATGCCTCTAAAATGTACTCATTTCCTAGCAATAACTGTTTTGTTTTTTATTGTTTGTGCAATAATTGTTCCTGTTTCTTTTTGGCATTCTCAAATCTAGTATTATATCAGCCCAGTTGCACAGCAGTTCGTGAAATAGTCCCGTTAAAGTTAATGTATTGATTTGTGTACATAGACACGAATTTCACAAAGCCTAACCAAGTCGATCTTTTCCTAAACCTAAATAAGTAGTTTTGTTGCCTAAACCTAACCAAGTGGATCTTTTCCTAAACCTAAATAAGTGGTTTTATTTTTAGAAGAATGGAGCAGAAATTGACACATGCGTCATGTGTTGTTGGACATTTGTAGGAAAACGCACAAAAAATACCTTGTTGAAGTTCGAGCTGAGCGTCACAAAAAAAAGGTAAATTCGTGACTATGTACACAAATCAAATAGATTAAATTTCGTGACTATTTCACGAACTGCCGTGAGACTGTATTGTGTACACAGGACCATAAAAGTGCCTCACAAGTCAAATAATATTAGAAAAGTCCCTGGGTTTTTGTAGTGCTATAAGGGAACATTAAAAAGGGGATTTCTGCATGCAGTCTAGTGTTCAATGCAAGACATTTCTTTGGCAGGCCAGAGTCCAGCAGGTCATGCAAACTGGTGCTTATAGAAATCAGTTTTTAAGAGATCCAGGTTGTGGGTTTTAAAATCTGTCAATTCAAAAAGGCCCATCGTCTGGTTTCGGTGTGACCGGCTTAGAGGCAGCGACTGAGTCTGACTGATTTTTCACTCTGGCCCTTGTCGGTTGCAGTGAGAGTCTTCTTTTTATCGACAGCAGCCTGAGGATCTCGTTCACTTGAGACTCGAGGACCGACAGGCGGCCGCTCAGTTTCTGAATGTCTTCCTTCAGCTCCAGCTTGGCCTCATGCAGGGTGGCCTGAAGGAGCGCTTGTTCAGACACCGGCTGAACAAAAGAGTGTTTGAGAGAGTCGACCCCGAGACTGTGCTCGAACGGGTTTCTCTCCATCGGGCTCCTTTCCATCGGACTTCTCTCAAAGGAGCTTCTTGAATCTCCGGCTCGGTCGATGCGTAGATCGCTCTTCGTGATGCCGCTGTCACAGGAGTCCGTTTTGTGCAGGGCGCTTATCTCTTCACCTGCCTCTCCAGCACTGTTGCCCCCCTCTGTGCTCCTCGTCTCTCCGCTTTCCTCCAAATCCTGGTTCTTGTTGGCGGCTGCTAACTGCTCTGAGGACTGTGACCCTTTCGTCCACTCTTCTGCTTTCTGCGGCTTCTTTTCTGGCTCGACAGCAGGAGGCGGTGGTGCAGCTGAAGCGGCGTTTTTGAACTTTGCCCAGCCTCGAGCACCTCTGCTGCTGGCGACACCACCTACAGCTCCCTCTCCACCAGCGCCACCGCTCCGTACAGGGCTGTTGACCCTCTGACAAAGCTGACTCGTTGCACCAGGCCTCGCTGTGGACTCCCCAGCCTCTTGTGTGCAGCTTTGCTCTGACGTCTCGGTGTGGACGAACGTTTGTGGAGGTGCGGCCACGCTGCACCCGTTGCCTGCGTTCCCTCCTCCCGTGCAGGGCGCATTGTTCTGCGCCGTGGAGCCGTACTCCTGCTGCTGAGAAGATGCAGACTGACACTGAGTGTAAGAGTTTGATTCGGAGTGATGGCGGTGCTGCGGCGGCTCCACCTGCAAACAGTTATGATCAAAGTAGGTGCGAGACTCTCCCGACGGTTGAGCGTCTCTCTGCTGCCTGAACCTCTGGAACAGCTTGCGGACTGGGTGGTCGTCAGGAATGGAGAGAGTCACATCGTTCCTCTGATGCTCCTGCTCCCTCTTCACATCAGCAATCTTTCTGAAGATGACCTGCAAGAGGGAGAATCTGTGCGTGAGGATGTGGGACGTTCACACCGAGGCCACATTTTAAATTACACTAGCAGAGCTTTACTCGGAGGAAACAGACCGTACATATATAATGCAGCTTTAAAGCAAGGGTTAGACCTGTTGAAATATTAAAGAACTGAAAGCAGCAATGCACTAGGGGAACCGTTAATGGAGCAATAATGAAGTAATGGAGCGATCTCTATCTAGGTCCTGAGAGTTTCTGAATTCCCTCAGAAGACAAAGAAGTGAAGTTGATACAACTTCTAACCTTAAATCTATCTTGTTGAAGAGACTGTGATGGTAACTATAAATGCAATAACCTCTGGTGTTCATAAAAATAATTCAAAATTCAAATCATTTTCACGTGTGAACTCCTTTTGGCAGTTATATTAATGTTTCATCCCCCATGTTGAATGTTTACAAGACTTTAGAAATTCAACATTTAACTCATCCGTGGGTTCATCTGAAACTACCGGTAACACTTCTTATAACTATCATTAATAAATGGTAAATTGATAGTTAATTAAGATTTAGTTAATAGTTATTTACTATGATAATTAATAATGTTTACTAATTATTAGTAATGCTATAATTCATGTTATTGTAACAGTTTATCATTGCACACATTATAACATTTTATATATTATATTAAGTATTTTTTAATGATTACTAAATGATTTGTAAACCTTTAAGAAATCATTTGTGAAATATCTATAAACATTACATAGACCAGATATTTGTAACACTTTGTTAATGGTTAATAACTCGTTTGTAAACAGTCTATAAACATTATTTGGATGGCTATTAGAAAATTGCAACAAATGATTATAATATGTTGTTAAATGGTTAATAAATACTTAATAAAGCACGTATAAGCATTATTTAGATAGTTAATACTTTGCCAATGTTTAATAATTGTTTTCTGGTCCATAATACCTAACTTAGATTTTATGTTTAAAGCTACAGTGTGAGAGAAAACCTCCATTACTGGAAATTTCTCGGTCTAATCTTGATCCAATTGCCCAGTTCATCTCTACAAGCTCTATTATGGTAAAAAATAAATGTTTAATCAGATCAGCTGCATAAAACGCAAAAGAAAAAGACACTGAAAACGACAGGAAAAGGTTAAAAATGTTTCTGTATAACCCATAACTGATAAAAAATAAATCCAATACATTTGAGGAATTGCTTTCGGGCACTGATTGTACGGACTGTAACATCTTTAGCTTGTGTCCGTGTGCAGTTTATATTCACATCAATGCAAGTTCACGCAGTACATGCCAGTAAAGAGGGCAGAGAGTAAATCTTAAACTCATGAAGGCACGAACTGTTTCTAAAGCTGCTCAAATGAATAATAGATGGCTTTGTTTTCACTGAATACATTTTAAGTACAAGACATAAATCTTTCAACATGTAGCCACAATTTGCCTTGAAAATGTTTAGATTTAGAGCTGCTTCACTGACTTTATGATTTCTGTATATATTATTACATAAGACCTCTTATAATGGAGCTGTAAGACACTTAAAGTATATAGTTACTTAAAATATTATAAAATCATTATAAACCTGCGTGTTTCTGTGAACATGCTGTTACGACTGTTTGCTTTGTTAACTTGAGGCACAGCCCTGAACTTTTCTAGATACAGAGATTATATAATATAAGTATAAGTAAATGTGAGTCTGTTGAACTCATCATAAAAGTGCATGTTTTAATTTATAACATCTACTGTACCTCAGAAGTATCTCTAGTTCATACAAGCCAGCCATGAACAAAGAGCACAACGACCCATGTTGACTTTAAAGGGAATATTCATTAAGAATTAATGTGATGTTCTTCCCACTGGATAATATTACAGCGATATATGAGCAACTCACTTTCAAGACTGCAAAGAAATACATCTCAATGCCTTAATGGGATTAATGTATGTGTATCCTAGCGAAGGTTTATCAAATATTAATTAGAGTCTTAGTTGGAACCCAGAGAATAACTTTTTCTTATTCTCACTACATTTTTGTGATTGTTCTTTTGCCAAATAACCTTCTGAAATGTTATCGTTGTATGTGCAGAGTTATTTAAAGGTTGGGGGTTTGCAATTTTCCCCAGAGAACACTTCCACTAAAGGAAATAAAGAATTTCAGTTGCAGGCACAAATGGGTTAGGAGTCATTTTTTACCCGTTTTCGTAGATTGCAGGTGAGGATGAGGTTGCGGGAGAACGTGTTGGCGAACGCCGTGTAGAACTCCAGCACCCTCATCAGAGCTTCTCTCCTGATGACCTGCAGGTCGCAGTAAGTCAAAGCTCGGACATTAGCACATGCCCGGGCCTGCGTGGTCTCTTTCCAGAACACGTCTCCAAACACATCACCTTTACCTGGATGGAGGCGGACATGATCACTGTGTTTATAACAGGCAGAAAGTGTTGAATTCTTTGACATGAACATCTCATGTGATGTTTTGTTTTTAAAGGAGAACACAGGGGCATAGTAGTAAACAGAAATTGTGGATCTATAGCATACAGAGAGCTTTCAGTGAAAGAGAAAACTTATAATAGGAATAAAAGTGTCTATATTCAGATAGCCTGTAAGTATAATGGGCTGAGGAAAAAGTTCAAATGCATCTTTGAACTGAGACAACCTTTGCTCTAGTTTTATCTATACCAATATGCACAGATAAACGTTGACCCCGGTCTGTGTCATAGTATTGTGTTAGATTACCTAGTATTGCGATGACCTCATCATCCTGGATGACTTTTATACCGACAGGCACAGATAAAACCTGACCCGGTCTGTATCATAATATTGCGTTGGATTACCTAGTATTGTGATGACCTCATCATCCTGGATGACTTTTATACCGACAGGCACAGATAAAACCTGACTTGGTCTGTATCATAATATTGCGTTGGATTACCTAGTATTGTGATGACCTCATCATCCTGGATGACTTCCAGTGAGCCGGAGACTACAAAGCAGAGGGTGTCGACGCTCTCTCCGATATGGAAGATGAGGTCTCCGGGTGCACAGTGCGTGGTCTGAAACTCCACAGCTAGAGAGCGTAGACAGCCGTCGCTCGCCAGACGGAACGCTGGGTGGTCGTTGAACACCTGCCGGTTGAGGTGGACGCAGATGTCGGCCCGCATGTCTTTGGGACAAATTGAGAGAACCTGAGAGAGATGATGAGATATCAGAGCAGTTAATATGTCATCAAAGAAGAGCTATTATGCGCATTTCCAGTTGCATACGTGTATTTTGGGGTTCTACTAGAACATTTAACATGCTTTAATGTTCAAAAAACGCTTTATTTTTCTCGTACCGGCCTCTTTTCACCCTCTGAAACGCTCTGTTTGAGCCCCGCCCTTCCCAAAAAGCCCAGTCTGCTCTGATTGGTCAGCTGGCCCACTTTGTTATGATTGGTCAACCGAACCAAACTCTTTGGACTATGCTCCAGCTCCGCTCAAACTAACTTTGTTTGAGGGCATGCCAAACTAGCCGCCAGGCTAGTATTATGCAAATGTGTTACTTGGTGACATCAGCACGTTACGGGACTTCAAGCAAGGCGTTTCGGGCAGTTCAGGAGCAGTGTCTCTGTGGGAGAGAGTAACTCCCTTTGGCGTAGACTTTGGGCTTTGTAACTTTACAGACCTTCTACATGCACAAAAAACTATATAACACACTAAAGGAATAAGCACAAAAGCATAATAGGGTCCCTTTAAGGGAACATGCATTAGCTATGTATCATATATCATATATATATATACATGTATATGCAGTATATACTGTATACTGTATATATATACTGTATATATACCCATTTGTGGTACTGTAAGCATTTCCAAAGCAGTCCAGCTAAAAGTAATAAGTAAGTAATTTTAAAAAGGTAAAAATGTACCCTTATCCATGTGTAGGATGTGGCATAAAAAAAACAATTCTAGTCACTCAAGATTTGAGTTTCCAGTGGAGGATTATTATAAAAAATGACGTCGGTGTATTATAGAAAATACAGAGACACACTCTTGCCTTCCTCAGGGTGTTTTTCCTTTCCTTTTTAAAATGAATTATAGTGATTATTAAACTATCAATCTGCTGTTACTTTGGCGGTAGCTCATCCAAAATATCACTTACTAACATGTTATGATTATGAATAATCTGGCATCCCTTTCCAAAGGTGCACAATATCCAGCAAAGTTTCAGTGAACCCTGAGTGTCAATGAGTGCACTCAGTGATCTGTTGTTACCTTTGTCCATCTGTCAACCCGTATGTTTTTTATGATACTAACAATGATAATTATACCTTATCTGTGTCGATGCCCTTAGACATGGCCCAGGTGGAGACGATGAAGTCCATGACCCTCTCACTCAGACCTCTGGGAACCTGATAAAGCTTCAGGAAATCGCGCACGTTGTTGAGCATCTCATGGTAGCGGTTTGTGTTGGTGTACATCTGCTGGAAGATGGTGGTGACATTTCCAAAGATGGTTGCATACAGCAGCGCTAAAACAAAAGATGAAGAGCAAAGTCAGGTACAAACAGACAACATGAGAAGAACGATATGTTTTATTCTAGGAAACCATTTGGGGTCATTAGGAGTTTGGTTCACATGAAGGTCTGAAATGTTTTTAAGTAATAACAACTATATTTATAGGATTTGTACTCCAAACATTCTTAAGGCATTTCACCTCAAATATGGGTTTCATTGTTGTGTAAATTAATTTTTTATTACATATTTAAGTATTTTAATAGATTATAAGCATGTTTTAAAGAGGTTTAAAAAAATTTAATTTACAAAAAAAGAAAATACATGTACCCTTTAACTTGTATCTTAAAAGAACCATTATGTTTTAGGAGTTCACAAGTGAAATTATTTTAACATATAGAGGTACTTTAATGGATTATATGCACGTTGTAAGGAAACATAACATGGAAGGAGATGGTTATCATGGATACATAATGAGGGGTGATTTTCATGGTTTGGTCAATTTTAAGGATGTTTTACCCCTTAAAATATGAAAACCCATAAACCTATATGATAAGATTCATAGTCTCCCTTATTGACTATTCCATTACCTTAATACCTTAATATATAACCATTAATTTATCCATTCCTTTTCCCCTTAAGCTTTTCATTTCCTCCTTATTTGGTTACAATTACAATTTTAAGGTTGATACCCATACAATATACCCGTATTATCTCTCAAAAATACCATTTTATATTACAATCCATTATCTATTCATTTATCCCTCAAAATCCCTTTACAAATACCTTAATTAAAAATTCAATGTTAACCGTATAAAGCCTATCATGTGAAATAATCATCAGAAAATTATAATTTTTTCCAATTGAGTTGATACTAGAACATTTTAACAAAATAAAAGCATATTATGAAATTTCAATTTGCATATATGATTTTCTGTTTGCATCATTGAGCGGTGGATTGAGCGTTTGTAATGTAATTCATAATGCACATTTCCTAAGTGAGAGTTCTGTGCTGCAGTGACCTCAAAGAGTCAGTCAGTATCTTTTATCGTGAGGTTTTACCCACTCAAGAGGAAAGAGTCGTCTCCAGTCGCCACAGCAGGATCGCAGAGGTTAGGGTACATATCTAACGTGATGGCTCATTGTCCTTTTACTACACTCCAGCCTGCAGGCAAACTCTCCCTTTTCCTCTTATCCTCTCGCATAATTACTGTATCTGTAGCATGAGATTTATGGGCGGTAATTGAAGCCGACACTTCAGTGTGACTGAGTGATCTTCGTGATCGAAACACCGCCAGAATAATGGGTGTTTAGTTTTGGAAGTACAGACCTTGAAGCGTGGCTGTCAGTTTGTGTTTCCCTCACTGTTTTTATTGCATCACTTTACATGCTGTTTTAGAGGAGAGGGTCAAAGGTCGGTGAAGAAAGGCAAGTCGTGACTGTAAGCAAAGGCTGACAGTGGACGCAGTGACGCTGAAGGTGGAGCTATTACTGTAACTGCAGTGGCTGATGGAAATAATACAGACACCTGCATAAAAATAGATTTCTATTTATATGAAGAAGTTCAAAGTAAATGAAATTGGTTTGTCTTATTGTTTCAGATATAATAACTTCACACAAATCACTTTTTAAGGTGAATAGACTCGTTTTTGTGACTGAAACATTTGGGGTAGATGGGATTAGGTGAATTTAATATTCACCACTCCCTAAATTACAGGTACATTGAGTATAAAGTTAGACACTGAAAGAGACTGTTTATAAGCCAGTAGTGTTATACAACATGCTAAGGTCTGTAGCAGCGCATCACTTGTGAGTCCCTCTTACACAAGACTCGACATAATAAGCTTGATCTGATTTACAGTCGCGTCCTATTCAAAACCGCTGCTCCACTGGATCTGAATCAAAATCAGAACATATACAGAATGTAAAAAAATATAATGTATTGTGCTTGTTGTAGATTTAAAAAGAAAATCTTTCAGATTGCTTTTACTGCAAGAAAATAGTTGTCCCTTGTATTTTTCATTAAGCATCAGCGACCAAGCAACAACAACAAATTAAAGTAGAGAATGGGCCCAAAAAATGTCAATATGAGTGAATTAACACAAAGACAATAGTGATGACCAACCTTCAGACAGACTTACATAGAGCAGGCTGTCTGAACATGTCACTTTTTATTATCGACAAAGCCGAGTCCTCTCCAGTGCTTCAACCACAGAGGCTGCAGCTAAATGTGAATTACACGACCAGAGTCAAGAGAGCCTGTGAATTACTGAACACTGTTGAGTGTAAAGAATATACAAAATGATCTATTATTAAAATTAAAATAAAATATCAAAATAAGATTTAAAATGCCAGTGAAAATATCTGTGATTGCATGCAAACCACATCAAGTCAAGATAACATTATCTAAATTAGTGTACAACAATGTTGATCTGTTGCTACACCACATATTTATCAGTAAGAAGAAGCAGCTAAGAGTTGATGATACTGAGCTTGAATTTGACTTTGCATCTGTGCAGAAAGAAACCTGCACATCTACACCATATGTTGCTTTACTGGCAGCTGGCATACAATCAGCCGGGCCGCAGAGCACATTATCGTGATTAGCATGCAACCAGATTGTTTTGGCTCCTGCAAGGTTGTGCTGGCACATTATGAATGGATGAACGCATGAATGAAATGGAATCAAAAGATGTATGTATCGTCTGCTGTAGAGTGATGGGAAGATCGAAAAGTGGCGAATGCTGTACAGCTGTTGTTCTACCGAAATATCACTTCCCATCTGCAGCTGCTGACATTAACTGGTAGCTTGTGTCACTATAACAAGTGGCAGATAACCTCTCTTTATAGGCAGCTGTCACTGTCACACTAATCACTTTGTTCTATGTAGCTGGGCTGGCTAAATATTAGCCCTGTATGACTTGGTTCACACAGAAAGTTTCAATGACAAAACCATAAAATTGTTAAATTCTACTTTAAGTTTATATTGAATTATTTTTCTAAAGTTGATGTTTGGCACTTTACAGATACCGTCTTAAATGTACAACCTTCTCACTGCCTTGAGCATCAACTTAACCTGACAAACTGGTGTATGTCTGTTGGATGTGGCATCTGCCAGTGAAACATGCCATTTTAGACAGTGAGTGGCATATGCCAGTAGAAATTGGTATGTCACAAACGTAAAAGAATTCTAGTGAAGAGAGCGTACACAATCATATTGCCTTCATGCCACTGAAACAACAGTGGAGCTGCTGTTCTTTTGTCCTCTGCTGTAGATTTATTTAGACTGTCAAGGTTGTACTGTACGTCCATTGAAGAAGAAAAACAGCGGCCACTTTGATTTAAGCTGTTCTGAAAAGCTTCACTTGAATTTCACTTGGCAAACTGTCCACCGGCCAATGATACGTTTAGGGTTTGTGCTATTTGTCAGAGGCTTGGAAGAACTGCAGGAACAATTGTAGGCCTTGTGCTGTTTAAATGTGTGTCTGTTCATGTGATAGAAAGAGCTTGAGTGTGTATCTGTACTAGATAGCTGTGTGACTCCATTTACTGCTTCATTAACCCTCATCCCACCAACCTATTTAACATACAAGGACTACCAACTGGGGGTCCCAAGAATAAACTACTGTAAGAAACAGCCATCATAGTAAAATGTTAACTTATTTCTTCCCCAACATTATTAGTTATGTAATTTATGTCATCTGAAAAAACAAAACAAAACAGATTAATATTATTTTAGGAAAGTTACAGTTAATTTGCATATTGTGTAAAACGAAAATAGACAGAGCACATGAGTAAAATAGTGTCTGCTGCATCTGTGTCCGTCTCCTTCAAAATGACTGATAGTGTGATACTTTAAATTAGGACCCATGGCAAACATTTTATTAATCTGTTCTATTTTATCTATTTAAACTGCATAGGCTGCAATTTCGTGCTTTTGACTGGAGTCCCCCCGCTCTATCCAGTTGGTCGCTATATTCGACCCAGTCGGTCGCTATACTCGACCCAGTCGGTCCTTATACTCGACCTAGTCGGTCCTTATAATCGACCCAGTCAGTCACTATACTCGATCCAGTCGGTCCTTATACTCGACCCAGTCAGTCGCTATACTCGATCCAGTCGGTCACTATACTCGATCCAGTCGGTCTTCATTCTCGACCCAGTCAGTCACTATACTCGATCCAGTCGGTCTTTATTCTCGACCCAGTCAGTCGCTATACTCGATCCAGTCGGTCTTTATACTCGACCCAGTCGGCCACTATACTCGACCCAGTCGGCCACTATCCTCGACCCAATCGGTCCCTATACTCGACCCAGTCGGGTCATATGCCTGAATACAAAAAGCACCATCACCTGTCAAAATGCCACGTTTAACCACCACTCATACCAAGAACAGTAATTTTTTTTTATCTGCATCTTGTTTTTTGCATTATCCCCTTTTCCTGCTGTACACTGCAAATGTCCCCACTGTGGGACTAATAAAGGAATATCTTATCTTATCTTATAATGATATTATTTGTTATGTAATATTAAACTTAAACTTGTTTTCTAACGTGATTTAGAAAAACATCACAATTTCACACTACTTCTTTAGATTTTATAAAATGTTTGAAACACATAATTGAATACTTACAGCCCACCATCATCATAGCCACTGAGAAAATCTTCTCTCCATCTGTAGCTGGAGCGATGTTGCCAAATCCGATGGTGGTGAGACTCGTCATGGTGAAGTAGAGAGAAGAAATGTACAGTGTCTCCTTGTTGGGACCCCCCTCCCACTGTCCTGTACCACTGGCGTTGTAGCGGTAAGGAGTCCCAATGCTCAGGGCCAACTGGTAGAGCCAGCTGTCTGTCTTAATGGTGTTGGTGGTCTCATCGATGACCTCGTAGTCCCCGATGCTGTACCAGATGCAGGCCAGCCAGTGGGCCACCAGACCGAAAACGCACACTAGCAGAAGCAGGACGGCTGCTCCGTATTCCAGGTAATGGTCCAACTTCCGGGCCACCCGGCCCAACCGGAGCAGGCGGACCACCTTCAGGGAGCTGAACAAACTGCTGAGACCCTACGAGAGACGGGAGGAAGATGTGAGTCAAATGAATCAGCAAATATTTTGATGATCAATTAATTAAAGCCACAAAAATTCACTTTAATTATATACCTATTACACCTATTTTCTGGGTTTTGTAGTCTATTATGATTATAAACTGAATATCTTTAGGTTTTAGACTCTTAGCTGGACAAAACAAGCAATTAGTTTATGTCAACTTAGGTTTGGGGAAATTGTGATGTGAAGTTTTACACTGTTTACTGACATTTAATCGAGCAAATGCTTAATTAAAGCAACAGTATGTAAAATTTTGGAGGATCTATCAGCCGAAAAGGAATATAATATTGATAACTATGTTTTTATTAGTGTATAATCACCTGAAACTAAGAATCGTTGTGTTTTCCTTATCATGGATTGGATTGGATTGGATGAATTGATGATGAAAATTACTACAAGTTGTAGCCCTGCGGCATTACATTTTATGGTTTAAAAGGTTTCCCTTATGGATTCAATAAGTGCTGATATTGTTGTACAAAGCCATTTCTCCACTCTTACAGTTAAATTAAAACACTAGTCTCTATACCTGAACAGGACAGGTGATAATTCTTTGCGGATTTGTCACTATAAGTGACTCCTTTAACATTACATGCAGTCATTTGATCCATTATCAATATAAAAAATATGAATCATAGCAGCTTTAAAAAGAAAAAAAACATGTATTTCCTTACTGGGAGTAGAGAGTCTTCTGCTCGTGTGGTATTCCTGTGGAAAATTGAAGACTCGCGGAGATGACTTGCTCGAGAAGAAGATGTGATGACCTCCTTCATAGTAATCAGAAATGTTTTGATTTTCATATGCAGTGTTAAGTACCAACGCATAAGACATTTTAGCAATAAAATAACAAAATTTCACTCACGTCATTTACATGTTCAAAGGCGTTGATGATGTCGTAGGGCAGACAGGACAGCAGGTCGATGACGAACCACGTCTTCAGGTAATTCATCCGTATGAGCTTCGCGTCTGAAATGACCTCCCCGGCAGGACCCACAAAGGTGGTGTGGAAGTTGAGCACAATGTCAATCAGGAAGATGACGTCCACGACGCTGTCCAGCGCCAGCCAAACCAAGTTGTTTTGCTTCGTCTTAAAGGAGACGTTGTAGGGCACCATGATGGCGGTGTAGAAGGTGAAGATGAGGATGACCCAGTCCCAGGTGGTCTTGAAGGTGCAGTAGTGGAGGATGATGTGTGGGGGGGTCATAGGGGCCTCCTGTTTGTACTGAGGGAGGATGTCTGACCCCAGCTGGAGAGCCTTTCATTGAGAGGGAATATTTAACATTGTGAGTACATGAAGGAACTGTAGTTAAGCACCTTAATCTTTAAAAATGTCTGTGAAATGCTGAACAATTTTGGGGTGGATTTTTCCTTTATGTTGGTAAGTATATTAATTTTAGACTCTTCTGTCTTTAGGGCACTTTCTTGATTTAGTTTGAGGTATTTTAAGTAGATACATAGCATTTGAAACCAAACTCTTCTTTTAGACCTGGACGCTGCTCACCTCAGCCAGTCTGGAGGGCTTGTGGCTGACCTCCGTCGTGCTCAGCGGTGCTAACTGCTGCACCAGGTTGCGATTGTTGGTCAGCGCCCGCGTCAGCCTGGCAAACTTCGTCCATCCTGCTCAGACACAAAAAGAAAGACAATTTTATGCAGGCACGCAGCACAAAATATGGATTTTCATACAAAATTTTCCAACATTTAAAATTACATTTTTTTTTTTTTTTATATCACCCATAACAATAGTGACTGCATTACTGAAATGTAAATAAAATGTTTCCCACAAAATTATTTATTTTCTCCAGCGTCAACAACCATACAGGCAGGTTTAAAAGATACCTACAGTTTAGAAAGTCATTTTTCCAGGACTGTTCTTGGAAGAAACTGCATTTCTAGGACTTGAAGGTGTTAAAATCTTCACTGCAAAACTAGTCAAATTTTGTCAGCTGGCTGGGGACTGATATTCTTTTATTATCTCTGCGTATAATCAGTGTTTTCATACATTTGCCATCCCCATGTGGCCTGAGTGTCCTTTGTTTCTGCTTGATGTATGAAAAAGTCTTAGTGGCACACTTAATCCCCTGGGACATGGCACCCTCAGAGACCAGTGTTCACTGACCCGCGCACGTAACACCTGGACAGTTGTATGTTACAAGCCAGGAAACAAACGTCTGTTAAGTCACAGCCACTCATGTGTGCTTGAGACTTTTTCGGCTACACTGCACCCTCCATGGTGTTGTTGAGCTTTGGCTGGACCTTAATGAGACATTTACTTGGATGTAAATGTGTGTTCTAGTGCATTAAAATGCCAGGATGAGCTCTAACAGTTTATCATGATTCCACTGAAATGCTGAATGCAGTCTGGTTGAAACCATGTGGTCTAGATAGAAAAATCTGATCTGTCTCACCTTTAGTTGCTTCATCTTCTATTGGCTGTTTGAAAAGCGTAATGTCCCTGAAGGTACAGAGGAAAAGCACCACCTTGTTGTTCTCATTTCTGATTGGAGCGACCTGCATGTAGAGCCATATTGGTGTTCCTGTAGGAAGCAATTAAAATGAGAGTTGAGAGAAAGCAAACAAACGGGACAAATAGGAGTAAATGTCATCATGCATTTGATGATTTTAGTGAAAACATATATGGCTCAATAGTGATACTTACTATTCTTTGTATAGAGCAGCACCTCATAGAAATGGGACTCATAATTATCAAAGGCCTGTCTGATGTTGTCTATAGTCTTCTTATCAGTCAGGTCACCATACATGAAACTGCAAAATAAGAGAGGACGAATACCAAGAAGCAAAAGGGAGCGTGTTATTTTTAGCTGGTAACCAGGAAAGAAAGGCAAAAGATAAAAGAGGACCCATCATGCTTATTTTCAGGTGCATACTTGTATTTTGAGTTTCTACTAGAACATGTTTACATGCTTTAATGTAAAGAAAAAAAGACGCTTTACTTGTCTCATACTGGCTGTGCTGCAGCACCGCTTTTCACCCTCTGAAACGCTCTGTTTGAGCCCCGCCCTTCCCAAAAAGCCCAGTCTGCTCTGATTGGTCAGCTGGCCCACTCTGTTGTGATTGGTCAACCGAACCAAACTCTTCAGACTCCGCTCCAGCTCCGCTCTAACTAGCTCTGTCTGAGGGCGTGCCAAACTAGCCGCTAGGCAGGTATTATGCTAATGTGTTACTTGATGACATCACCATGTTATAGAAGACAGAGCGGGACTTCAAGCAAGACATTTCAGGCAGTTCAGGAGCAGTGTTTCTGTGGGGGAGAGTAACTCCCTTTGGCGTGGACTTTGGGCTTTGTAACTTTACGGACCTTTTACATGGACAAGAAAACTATGTAACACACTAAATAAAAGGGGAAAAGCATAATAGATCCCCTTTAAAGACAAACATTACTACTTTTTCTAAATTTCTTTAAATCTGTATTGGAGTTGCTGCAAATCAGTGGTCACACTTTCCAGAGATAACAATAGCAAGATTAAGGATTTTTGGAGGTGCTGGAGCTGTGATTAAATATGAAAAAGAAAAAGCATCTGCACACTCTGATCTGTGAAATATATTACTTATAGATGCAAGCTTTCAGAGACCTTCTTCATGCATCAACATTAACAAAAACAGTATCAGTTACTTGATGATTCCTGGACCTGCACCACTAGATATGAAGCCAATCAACATATACTGTATGTCTTAAATTATATAAAATATAAACCACCCCACTGCATTGTCACATTCAGGCCATTATACAACAAAAACTATCTTACTTGCATGCGCTACTTCTGTGCATGACTTCAGCTCTGTGGTATCCAGACAGCTTGCAGAATCCATCGTTGCTGTAAACGACCGGCCACTCCACGATCTGTGCGTTTCCCAACAGGAAACTGGTTTCTGCAACAAAATACAATAAAGCTAGTCATGACTAATAACACACCGGCAGACTAAAGTGCACCTGTTGATCAACATTTTGGGGGTTTGTCAGTGAAAGCCGGAGCATCCTTATGATCATCACAACTGGAGTTATGCAACTGCAACCTCATTGAAACTCCACTGATTTGTGCTGTGTTACCATTGATTGATATTTTTGCCAATTATGTTGTAAATTTCAACGAGAAAATAGTTGGTCGAGTCTGATATGTTGATATTTGTTTTACAATTTACAATCTCCCATGAATCCTGCTGACCAGTGTCATGCAATAGAAAAAAACCTCAGCATATACAGTATGTAAATCCTAGGTTCATATCACTATAAAGCAAACTCTCCCACTACTAACATTATTTTAATAATCATATATAATTGAAACAATATCATTAATATGTAAAGCAGCAGTAAACAGTGCTACTCAGACGAGTCACTGTGCAGGAAGAGTTGTTGATAAAATGTTTATGGTCCACCCTTAATGTTAATTAAATATTGATGAGGAGCTGCAAAGTTCTCCAGCTTTGCAGCAGTTTGGACAGAGCTGCTGTCTCCTGAGAAAAGACTGAGGACATATTGTCCAATTTATACAGTCAGCAATGAAGCTGTCAAACTCAAAGCATCAACTGCAGGTTTATCTTGAACTTGAGGCTTGGGTTTATGTTGTAATCAATGCTCTGCAGCCGTTTGCAGTTTTTCAGCGTCTGTGAGATTCAGACAATATTGACTGAATTTCAGATTATTGTCACAGACTATATTTTGTCTAAAGTATACAACAGTAATTTAATTGATGTTGCATTATCTTTATACAACTGTTTTTCTGACATTTTGCACTTGTGATGAAAACAATCAATCTGCACACACACTCAGCCTCACTCTCATGGGGAAGCTATTACCTGCCACGCAGACTGGCAATCCAAATATTACATTTTTAATACAAGTATTATCTTTCTGAAATATAAAACAACAAATACTACTGCAAAACGATACACTAGTTAATGGGACACTGCAAGAGATAAAATAGCCTATACCATAAAGTGCAACTGAGTCACCATAAACACAAATCACATTATACATCTCCTAAAAGAAAATTAAAAAGGCGTTTGTAAGAATCCAGAAGAACTCATCAGAAATAAAGGAGATTTTTATTATAAAGGTTAGCCATCATAAAATAAGCAATAAAACATAAAATGGACTTCGACAGAGCAGTAAATCGTCCTGTTTCTTAATGATTATAGTCATTAAGAAATCATATAATCATAATTTATGATATATTATGGTTAAGAAATATATCATAATTTATGATATATTAATGTGAAAACATGGGTCCCTGAAGTAATACTTCATAAATGCACAAGAATGCTGAATAAGCATTACTTAACCTTAATTAACCACATATTATTGCTCTTTGTGACCCTTATTGTAAAGTAGAAACATTAGAGTAACATTTCATAAATACACAAGAAGGCTGAATAAGCATTACTTAACCTTAATTAATAATGTATATGTTAATACCTTAGTTAACATGAACACCGTTAGTAAATGCTTATTAGACACTTTAGTTACTGTTAATAAACTGTTAATTTAGGCTTATTAGTGCATTAACTAATGTTAATTAATGTACCCACTTTAGTTACTGTTAATTAACTGTTAATTAAGGCTTATTAGTGCATTAACTAATGTTAATTAATGTACCCTTATTGTAAAGTTTTACTGATATTAGTATAACAGTATATGTCTTTAGGGGTATTTTAAGAATAATCTATTATATTGACTTTAGTTTATTAATCCAGGGAATTTGGACATATTGCATAACTCATCAGTGTGCATATATTTCATTGTTAGGTAAAAAAAATGTGGAAATTACAATAAAGTCTTGCTGCTTTCCATCAAAAAAACATGTGAATAACATTAAATGTTTACTTTAGCATCCCGTGGAGGCAGCCCCCGTGTGGTACCTTGATTGACATGCCAAATCAACATTCATTCATTCTTGTTTTCCCTTTTTAGAATAAAAACTCACCACTGGAGCGCCGGACAATGTTTTCCAGAAAAGTGTTCTGCGGAGCCACCAGTCCTCTCTTGCCCCCATGCATTATGAGGGATCCGGACAGAGACTCGGAGCTGCTCGGTGGTCGTGCTGATGATAAATATAATATAATATAATACCCCCCTCAGCTCTGCTGTCTGCAAGACCAGAGCGTGGACCACAAGAGTCAAGTTCACCAGAGTTATGACGTACTTCCGGACTGAGGTTCTACAAATAAAAGTCTGTGCCCATGTAAATCATATTACTATATATTTTCTATTAACTTATTTGTTGATTTAATTTATTATTACTCTCGTATTTTTGTACTGTTATTTTATTTATTTTTTTGTTATGTGTGTTTTTTTTTGTTTTTTTAACTTTATTCTTTCTTTTTATCATTATTATTATTATTATTTATTTTCTTAAAGGGACTGTTTTTAACTTTTTACACATATAAATCTACTGGGCCGGTGTCCCATGCGCGCAAGCGTGTGACTACGCTGTTCAGACTCAGACTCCAATACAAACTACACGGAAGCACCAAAACCGCAAAGTTATATCTAGTGAAGCCCGTGTCTCCCCTGTTCCCTCCGACCGCGGTCGGGAGGCTGAAGCAGGAAAAGCCAACACTAGGATCAGCAGTGATTCATGGAGAGACCTTCGTCTGGTCAGATAACATTACTGCCAAGCAGGTGAAATATAGAGTGATATTGTGGATTTAGCTGACGTGTGTCGCCTCACTGTTGTGATCGATGCTCGTTAATGTCTATTTGGAGCGAGCACAAGCGCGAACCCGATGCTGACTTTCGTCGACTTAACGGCCACAGGTGTCGCTGTTAACAAGCATTTCTGAAAGTTACAAACAGTCCCTTTAATTTGATTTCAATTTTTAATGTTGAAGTTGTTTTCTCTAGTGACCTTAATGAGTGTGTCTATAAGCACATCTACTTAAAAATTGGTTTATAAACTATTGTAATTACGAACTGTAAATTGCATGTCTGAAAACAACCTTGAAAAAAAAGGGAAAAAATAAAGTATAAAAAAAATAAAAGTAAAAGTCTCACTGCCGAATGTGGCATTTTTCAGTGTAAATACAATTATTTAATGTGGAATCTGAGCTAAATGGTACTTGTAACACATGTAAGGCTTTAGCTATGTTGGTCTACACTTCAGGTGGATCTTAACCTGTTAAATGTAGATCGGTCTTCAGATACATCATGTTCAAGTATTACATAATAGTCACATAAAAGAAACACATTAAATTGGATGCTTTTATTTTGAAAGAAAACCTGCTGATTTCCGGTGTTATTCTGGTCGTATTGTCTCTGGCTTCTCAGAGCTGTATGCACTGACCTGGAAATTAATTTCTATTTTTGTATGAACTTCAATTTTGTTTTTGCTTTTGATATGGATATCGATTCTGAGATTTATTTATTTATTTGACAGTGACAATATATGTAGGCATTATTACACTTAATTAAAGTGCAACCGATGCAATGTAGTATATAGGATTTCTATCAGACCATGTCCCTGGATAGGCTTGTATTTGATGTGGGCTTAAAGTTCCTGTGTTCACCACTCATAACTAATAATATGTGGCAAAAGGTTTTTAAAAATGTTACTGGAAAATATTTGTAATTATGTCAGGAAATATGTGTGTATTAATATAGCTTCAATCTATGGTATCTGGAATTTCTAAAATATAATTGGACTACTTCGGAAAATGACTAAGAACATTTCCAAGTAGGCCTACTGTACTTAAGGCTACAATTTTGAGGTGTTGGTACTTAACATGATTATTTCCATTTTATGCAACTTTATACTTAGTTACTCCTCTACATTTCAAAATATAAATATTGTACATTTTTATTCCATTACTTTTATGTGACACCTATAGTTACTAGTTACTTTGTGGATTAAGATGTTAACGTACATTCAAAACATGATCAGTTTATAAAATGCAATGCATTGTTATATCTTAAACTACCCTATGTTCATAAGAATCCAATAAAATAATACATTTTGAATGCAGGACTTTTTTTTATACTTTATTTTTATTGTTTTTCCATCACAGAAAGACAACATACACATAGAACATTAAAACAAAACAAAAAAACATGAAAGGATATAGATTGCCCTGTCTCTACAAAGTTTTCTTATTGCTATGACATATTCAATGGTTCATTCCCTCATCTTCAAGATCCGTGGATGACAAGATGCATCTGATTTTTGCAATGTTTCTTATCTGGAGAAAGCAGATCTGGACAAGTTTAGTAAAAGTCATATTCTGGTCAAAGATGATACCAAGATTTTTTAGCTGTAGGACTGATATTGGATTGAAGTGGGCCAATAAACTGATGAACTGCTGTAGCAAAATTGTCTGGTCCTATTAAAAGAATGTCTGTTTTATCAGGGTTGAAGTGGAGAAAGTTGAAGAAGAAGAAGAAGAAGAAGATATAAACAACACAATGGAGGTTGTAAAATAGGCGTTGGTGTAATGGATACCAAACTTGTGACCTTAGTGATGCTGAGTGAATGAACCTTTAGATGATGGTTCTATGAATGTCATTTACAATCTCCACAGGTTGTCCGGTAAGAACATGAATATGATGACGATGTATCAATTAGTCCAGGTCACACACACTCTCTTTGAGATACCACTCATTTATTGATTGAAGATGGTTTTTAAATCCTTTTGTGAATAGTGTGGATAGTGGTTACTAAATACAGAAAATAAAATAGAAAACATGAGCAGGTATTAGTAACATGAAGTAATAATAAACAAACAGTATTGTATGAAATACAATGCAAGCTAAACAGTTTAAACGGGAGTAAAAAGGAGGAGAACACAGCCTTCTCAACTATAAGGGAGCGTCAACAAATAACAGACTCAGGCTCTCATGCAGTTCAGTGAGCAGAGTGCACACAGAGGGTGATATGATGAATTGTGCGACGGTCCCTTAATGACGCCCGCATATGCCCGTTCACTGCGCTGCTCTCTCTTACAGTTTTTCTCGATTGTTTACACACATTTTCTGAAAGCATGCCTCATACTCTCAGAACTCTACACACAAATCAAAAAACACACACACAATGGGCAAAACCCCTCAATTCTCCTGCAAAATGAAACTTTACATTCAAAACAATGTTATTTCTTCTCAAAATGGTATTTTGTTTTCAAATGACACACACAAACCATCATATGAATAGACATTTATAAGAACCAGTTGAACACTGATGTGCTCAATGTAAAACACTATGATGAATGGAAAACACTTCTCCATTCATCATGATGACTTAGGCCTTTTTTTTGTTCAGTGTTACACTTACTACAGACAGTACATACATAAGTGTGTTGTAAAATATTTTAGAATATTGTTTTTATACTCAGAACACACAAATACACGGTAACAAATATATTTTATTTTCCCCACAAAAACAATGTACACAGTGTACATCCCAACCAACACAAAGTTGCACATACAGTGGTCTACATACAAAACAACAGAAGAATTTACTGTATACAGTTACAATAAAAAAAAACGAGAAAAAAAACTATGCTGCATCCTCTCTTCTGTTTCGGTCTGGCCACAGCACCTCATCCACATCACAAGCAATGTTTGCCCTGGCCAAGCAGCGGGGGAAATATCGCTTAGCATGTCAAATCCAGCCATGAAAAGCATCAACTGATTGCTAATTGTAACACTGTGTGACAGGTGTTTGCCCATGTGATGAGTCAGTGTGCATAGTAGGGCAATTGACTTTAGAATTTTGAATAACAGTGTGTTCCTTGTGAAAACGAGATTTTCTTCATGAAAATTGTGCCAAATGCAGAGAATTGTGTGTAGTGTTTTGAAAAAAGTGTGTTTTAGAACTGCAACTTGAGTGTAAAGCAGGAATTGTGCTTGTAGTTTAGCAGAATTGGTTCAGGGGGTTGGTGCATGAGTTACATGTTGTGGTCATTGTGTGTCAAGTACCAGTATTTGTGTGTAAACAATTGAGAAAAACTGTAAATGATGTTGACACAGAAACACACAACTTATCATTCAAACTCTTATAGACAAACGAGTATGAGTATTATGACATGATACAGGTGACTTTAGAATTATTATAACGATGCAGTTACTAAACAATAGACAACTATAACAAATACTCACTTTCTCATGGACGCACAGGAAAGACCATATCAATAATAAATAGAAAAGAGTCCGGAAAGGTGCAACACTGATACTGAGCTGAGTTGGAGGACAAATGAGGCTTGCGATCTGCGCAGAAGGTGATTTGAATAACAGCACTATCTGATCATGTGAAGACCGGTCATGCGCCAAGCCACAGGCTATTGGTCCGTGCATGTGATCAATGCACGGGCTGGTGAGGGGATGCTTTTGGGTTAAACTGCTGCACCTTCTGAACAGAGTTCTATAGATGACCTGTGGAGGGCAGCAGCGCGCCGTTGTGGCGTCGAGTCTGCCGCTAATTCAACTGCCGAAGAAGAAGCAGAAGAAGAAGAAGGAGAGTGAACAGTGAATAACGGCCTGACGCAGTTAGTTGAATTATAGGAAACACCTCGACGTTAGTAATGGTTAACTGTTACGGACTTTGGATGCTGCCGTCCACGCCGGAGGTCTGTGTTTTGAAACCCGGTAACTGCTCCGTTAGCTGCTCAAATCACTGTTGTTTTTATGTGTTATTAAGAGGAATGACACCACTTCTCCTGTAAAGCTCACTCGATGAACATGAACTCCATGTTTTGAGCATTTTTAAACAACACAAACAGTTATTTTTAAAGTCATGGCGACCGACTTTGTAAAGACTTTTGTCCAGATGTGTAAATATCTGCAGGATCCGCGCCATGTAGCGAGGTTTCAAAACGCATGCGGCGTTAAAGGGACATTTCCGGTTAGGCCGACGACGAAGCCGGAGAAGAGCGGAGGAGAGCCGGAGCCGGAGTATCCCGGACTGAGGAAGAGGGTGCAGCCGAGCTCGGATGTTAGTGTTGGTAATGGAGCAGCCGGGGATGGGAGCACATCGCAGGTTAACGGGATGCAGGAGGACATCACCGGTGCAGCAGCAGCTGATGTCGCCGCCGACACCGCTAGAGCAAAACCCCTCCGGAGAAACTCCCTGACCGGAGACGTGGGTCAAGAGTTCCTGATCCACAACAAGTTCCTCTTCTACCTGTTCACGTTTGGCACCGAGCTGGGCAACGAGATGTTCTTCATCGTCTTCTTCCCGTTCCTCTTCTGGAACATCGACGCCCTGGTCAGCCGGAGACTCATCGTGGTCTGGGCCTGGAACCTCTTCGTGGGACAGTCCACCAAGGACATGGTCCGCTGGTCCCGGCCAGCCTCCCCTCCCGTGGTGAAGGTGGAGGTCTTCTACAACTCCGAGTACAGCATGCCGTCTACGCACGCCATGACGGGGACAGCCATACCCTTCTGTCTCTTCATGCTGACTTATGGACGGTGGCAGGTGAGCACATTGTTTTAAACGCACAGAGCCCCTGAAAGGCAAGGCAGCTTTATTTGAGCACATTTCAGCAACAGGGCAATTCAAAGCGCTTTTACATAAACATTCAAGAACATTGCGACAAAGTGCAAAAGAACATTAAGACATAATTAAAACAGTTATGAAAACATTAAAGATTGGAAAATAAAAAGAAGCTAAAAATAAAAGCTAGGATAGAAGCTAAAATAGAATATAACACACAAGAGTAAAAGCTGTAGTGCAGTATAAGATCATTATCTGGTTTAATAAAAGGCAGCAAACAGGAAAGTTTTAAGCTTTGATTTAAAAGAACTCAGAGTTGGAGCGGTCCTGCAGGTTTAGTTCTGACTCTGGGGACACTAAGCAGACCTGATCCAGATGACCTGAGAGGTCTGGATGGTTCATTACATAGCAGAAGATCAGAAATGTACTTTTGGCCCTAAACCATGTAGTGCTTTGTAAACCAGCAGCAGTATTTTTAAATCAATTCTCTGAGACAGGGAGCCAGTGTAGAGACCTCAGAACTGGACTGATATGATCCACTTTCTTGGTCTTAGTGAGGACTCTAGCAGCAGCAGGTTCTGAATCAGCTGCAGCTGTCTGATCCATTTTTTTAGGAAGACCAGTAAAGACGCTGTTACAGTAGTCAAGTCGGCTGAAGATAAATGCATGGACTAATTTTTCCAAATCCTGCTGAGACATCAGTCCTCTAATTCTTGCTATTCTTCAGGTGATAGTAGGCTGTCTTTGTAATTGTCAAATACAGGTGAAAACAAAGTGTTTCAATGCAGTTGCTGCAACCAGAGGCTGTGCAGTGTATAAGTACAACCTCACAGAGCTCATCAGGGCTGCAACTAATGATTATTTTCATTGTCAATTAACCTGTTGATCTTTTTCTTGATTAATCGATCAGTTGTTTGGTCTATAAAATGTCAGAAAATGTCGATCAATGTTTCTCAAAGCCCAAGATGATGTCCTCAAATGTCTTGTTTTGTCCACAACTCAAAGATATTCAGTTTACTTTCACAGAGGAGTAAAGAAACCAGCAAATATTCACATTTAAGAAGCTGGAATCAGAGAACTTTTTCCTTTTTTTCCCTTAAAAAATTACTCAAACCTATTAATTGATTATCAAAATAGTTGGCGATTAATTTAATAGTTGAAAACTAATTGATTAATCGGTTAATCGTTGCAGCGTTAGAGCCGATAGCATGCAAACAAAGCGTTTCAGTGCAGTTGCTGCAACCAGAGGCTGTGCAGTGTGTATGTGGAAATGTGCAGCTTGTGTGCAGAAGTAGACATGCCCAAGGCTGGGTTGCCAACAAGGGCAAAGGGGACAACTACCTCAGGGGCTCCTAAAGGCAACATGTTCACAGTTTGGCAAGTAGTTTGTTATAATTTGATAAATTGGAAAGTTTAGAGCTGAAATTATTTAGTTGATTAATTGATTAATTGATTTACAGAAACTGTTTTGATAACCAATTACTCATTTTTCAATCCAAAACACGCAAGACGCATTGCTTTCTGCTTTTCTTTGTCTACTATTATATGATACCAAATCAATATCTTTAGGATTTGGACTCCTGCTTGGACAAAACAACAATCAATTTGAATATGTCAACTTGGGATTTGAGAAATTGTGTTGTTGGAAAAATAATCTTACGTTGCTTGGAGTACTGAAACACAATATAAACAACAGGATGTCCTTCAGGAAATTGTTCAGCCGAGTTGGTAAGCCACCCAGACCCTTGTTCATTTCCTATCCTATCAAATTCGACCGCCTAAACAATAATCACACTCATAAAATACATGGATAGCACCTCTGCTCCTCTTCTCTGAAGATAAGTGTTTTAATTCCTAAAATGTGAAAATATTTTATTATGTTAGCGCCACCTTGGAAACCATTAGCTGAAATGGTGAGGTGTCTCCTCCATTATTAACCATTATGTCCTGTCTTGTATGGCCTTTTCAGTTTTTATTATGCTTACATGGCGCTTATTCATGTTTAATTACACACAGTAACCAAGACACTGCACACCAGGGGAGTATTCCAGCTCATCTAATGGGTACATTATGTTAAATGCAACAGGATATATACACAATGCACAGACAGTGAGAGGAAATGGGGGGTTAAAAAGGGCCCATAACTCATTTGTAGCCCCGCTACAGTGTTAACCCAGCTCTGAGGTAATACACAGTGTGGAACTGGTGTTATTATTACAGACAAGACAACTAGGCTGCAAACTTATTCATCTAAATGAACAAATATCTCAATGCTACACCAGTGTTATTCTCCTTCTTCACGTTACATTAGAATTCAGTGTTCTAGCCCTGATCCACAGGATATGATTATGTTTTGATAACCCGCAGGGATGTTAGGGAAGTCCCAAACATTCAGTGAGCCATAGTTTCAAATGTTGAGAACTTTGCAATCTCTTTTCACATCATACTTCTTTCAGTGTATGTGTTTGTTTCAGGTCAAATCTAAATTAAAGGACCAGAGTTTAAGAAACGCACACGGCACCTGACTTAATAACTTATTAAAAGCTCCACATGACATTTTTCTCCACGGCCCCCCCACTGCAAAGCAGGGCTAGTGGGTCATTCTGGCCAAAAGAACAAACTGCCTTTTTAAATAGCTGTTAATCCTTGTTGCACAGACCACAAACATTCCTCTGTTTAAACAGGCGGTTAACAAATGACAGGGCGTGTCACAGGTGTGCCGGTGAGGAGTCAAAAGGTATCTTTTTAGATAAACAAAGACTCACTGTTCTACATTGTGAGACACACAGACAGAGAGAAGGAACTGGTGAATGTGATTCAAGGGAAGTGAAAGTATCAAATTCAGTTTCAATAAACCTTTTGATCTAATGGACAGCAGTGCAAATGAACAGAGTAAGACAGTCAAGGTTGAAAGAACACGTGTTCCTGTGAGAGTCTTTTCTGGTTAAGATGAAGGACAGAGAATTGGGATTGGAGAGGGTTACTTTACTGCTGGGATGTTAAGAGAGAGATTAGATCAGCCGGATCAGAGAGGTCAAAGCAATAGAAGTTTCCCACCTAATGATAGGGCTGTTAATTCCATGAGTAAAGCCAAAGAAAAACTTGGCTGATGTTGGGTTTGTGTGCCCTCTGCACTCTCTGCTCTAAGATCATTTGTGAGGCAAGAACCTCCTCTCCAGTCTTTTGAGTTGCTGTCATTAATAACCTTAGTTTCTTCAAAAGTTGAACACTAAACCTAAAATGATTCACTCAGGGATTTGAATTGGATAAAATTCTATCAAATCCCAACCTTAAAATCCCACCAAGAGTTCAGGCAGTTTGCCAAACTGCCTGAACTCTTGGTGTCGTCAAGTTCACTGACAGTTCAGGTTACAAAAGGTTACAAAAGATAAGATGCAGTCCATAAACCGCTTCCAGGAAATGGAGGAAGATTCAACGTGTTAGGTTAGCCCCTTTACTTTTACCTCTAGCGTCACCATGAAGTTGACATTTGTGGTTTTGTAAAAATGTCTCAACAACTATTGGATGGATTGCCATTTAATTTGCTACAGATGTGCATGCCACCTCAGGATGAACTGATGAACTGTAATCACTTTGGTGATCCTGTACCGTTTTATCTGGAGCCATCATCAGGTCAAACTTTTGAATTGGTCCAATTAATACTTTGGTTAACTAATAACATTCCCATCAGCTTCAGCTGCACTTTGTGTTTAGTGCTAATTAACAAATGTCAGCATGCTAACATGCTAAATTTAGATGGTGCACATGGTAAACATTATACCAGCTTAACAGCAGCATGTTAACATTGTCATTGGGAGCATTTTAGCATGCTGACACTAGCATTCATCTCAAAGCACCACCGTGCCTAAGTACAACCTCACAGAGCCGATTAGGGCTGCAACTAATGATTATTTTCATTGACAGTTAAACTGTTTTAGTGGGCTAACTGGGTTCGTGAGCCCACTGAAGAAGCTCTTTAAACTGTGATCTGTATTTTTTGTATTTTTTGATGGTTCATCTTCAGCCACCTTTCTAATATTAATGTTGTTGTTTCTTATTCCATGTTTTTATGCTCTCTCTCCTAGTACCCCTTCCTCTTTGGCTTTTCTGTGGCTCTCAGCTGGAGTGTCCTGGTCTGTGTAAGCAGAGTCTACATGGGAATGCATTCTGTTCTGGTAAGTATATTTAATAAATAATATGAAATAAATAATCCCTCTCTGAAATATGAATTAACTAGAGAATATAAAGTGATGCTGCTCCACCTGGACACTTTGCCTCCACTGACACCTATAGTCCAGAATGGTAACTCAATGAGGTCTAACTCAGCTTGGTCAAAAATGTTCTCTTTACAAATAACCTGTGCATATTTTACATTTCTGTAGGTGGACAGGTTATTTCTTTTTTTTAATACATATTCTAAAATAAATGCATGCGATGTCTCAGGAACACCTTGAGGGAATTTCTTTAAATTTGGCACAAACGTCCACTAGGACTCAAGGATGAACTGATTAGATTTTGGTGGTCGAAGGTCACTATGACCTCACGTCCGTCCCATTCTTGTGAACACGATATCTCAGGAACACCTGGAGGGAATTGTATTACATCTGGCACAGACGTCCACTTGGACTAAAGGATGAACTGATTAGAAATTGGTGGTAAAAGGTCAAGGTCACTGTGGCCTCACAAAACATGTTTTAGGCCATACCTCAAGAATTCATATGCTAATTATGACAATTTCACACAAATGTCTAATAGGATTAAATGATGAAGTGATGACATTTTTGGAGAGACATGGATGTAAACTGCAACTTGACTAGTTGGCAGAGGCATACAACCAAACGGAAACATTAAGCAGAGCCAATAAACAAATCAAAGCCAGTAGATAAGGTTAGATTAGATTTGGTGGCCGCGTAGATATTGTTTATGTCTGCTGTACAACAGTAACCCCTGTTTATAAGTCAGCAGCTCACCTGATTTCTTTTGTTTATTTGATGATAAATAAACTGATGCTAAAAGAGCTCGGACTCTTTGTGCATTACTGATGTAAAGAATGTCCAAATATATTTAGATTGTAACTTCTCATCTTAAGTCTGCCAATCATAAATGGGCTTTATAAGTATTTTTGTAGAGTGCAAATATGAGTAAAACATATTGGCTTTCATAGGGAATACGCATGGCTTACAATGATTTATGCCCCTGTGTTGCAGGAGGTAATCACTGGCTTCCTGTACACCCTGCTTATTTTAGCCTGTTTCCAGCCAATTTTGGACAAGATCGACAGCTTCTACATGATGAACCGCTTCGCTCCACTCGTGATTATCGTGTCACATGTGAGCCTAGGACTTGTGGCTTTCTCTCTGGATTCCTGGAGCACCTCTCGGGGCGATACAGCTCAGGCTCTGGGCACCGGGGCGGGAGCCGCCATCGCTACCCATGTAAACTATCAGCTGGGGCTGATGCTGGATCCACCACTGTCCTCACTTCCTCTAACTTTACCACCGATCAGCACTAGTTTGGTGGTTCTCTCTCTGCTGCGCTTCGTCATCGGAGTCGGCGTCATCCTCGTCACGAGAATGGTTATGAAAGCAGTGACTATTCCGTTCTTGTGTCGACTGTTCGGGCTGCCGTCAGATGATGTGAGACAGGCGAGGCAGCACATGAAAGTAGAGCTGCCGTACCGTTACATCGTCTACAGCGTCGTTGGTTTTAGTTGTGTCTGTGTGTCGCCTCTCCTCTTTAGGATCTTAAACCTTGCCTGAGTGTTGTGTGTAAACTGTCATTTACTGCTGACATATTCACCTACATGGTGAAGGCAAAGAGCACTTGAAAACACGCTGCTAAGGCTCTGTTTCTGCACCACAGAAACTGCTTTAAAGAATAAATATGGTGATATTCTGTATTTTTCGTATTGTCGGTATTCCTCTGTGACATAGAGCTCCATCGTTGTCTAAAAAAAATATTACAAACACATCAATGAGTCACACTGTTGCACTGGGTGACATGTTCCTTCATGATGAACATGGGCACTGTAGTTTATACTGAGTTGATCCCACACACACCATTCTCACACTGTAAATGCACCAAAAGTGTATCAATCCGCAGCTGAAAATAGTCCACAACAAATACAGTATTTACTCCTGTTTGACTGTCAATTGCCTGGGAAATAATTTAGCCTTTAAAAAAAAAAAAAGAAAGTATTTATTTGTGACCCATTTTAAAAGATTTACATCGTCAGGAGGAACCAACGGGCTTCGGGGCCCAGAGCCACAGACTGGAGGAAGTTGGAAAGTATTAAGAGACGGACCAAAGCAGTGTTGGTTTTGGCCTTTTTCTTGGGATTTGTTGACAATGACAACAATATAGAACATCACCAGCCTTATCCTTTTAAGATCCACTTGTATCAGATGTACTGTAACGATGCTTGCATTCAATAATGAATAATGGAATCTGTTGTACATTTACATCATTGATCAAAATAAATAATAACATGTTATTGGAGAATCCCATGCTCTTAAGAATAAACCAAACCATGAATCAGTAACGTGTGAAGTCACTTCACTTCTCATTAGTTGCTGTGCTTACATCAAATCAGCCTGGAAGCAGCAAAATACTAGAAGTATTTAAGCTCACAAAGTGTCTGGTTAGTTACACAATATCTATTTAAATCTGAAAGACTGGAAGAGCAGGTCTGTTGTATCAAGAGTTTTCTACATTTATCATAGTCGGCATTATCTCATCTCCTCCTTTTTGTACATGTCTGTGCTTGTTTCAAAAACATTTGTAATTTTGGTCCAAGTGTGAGTTAAGTGCTCTGAATAATCATTTGAAAACATCTAAATAAAATAACAGATATTTTTGATAAAGTATTTTGCCATCGTAACTAACTTGAGCTTAATTGTTGCTCTAGAAAAAAAAAAATCAATATAATGTATATTATTCATACTTGATTTCTAAGAATATATATTTAGGCGGCATTTCAAACTACGGTATATAAAAACACTGATCCTAGCACTTGTTTGAATGTTTTAATTGCTTATTTGCTGTTGTAATGTCCCAGTAATGATTTGCTCTAATATTCATGCCTGAGCATTTATACCTTTTAAGTACTCGTGAAATATGTATAGGCCTATTATTAACATCCATTCCCACATCTTTTTTTTTTCTGTTATGCAAGGACTGTATCCTTTGGAGAAAAAAAATATGGAAACAACAAGGAGAATAAAATATTCCAAAAAAGAAAAGAAAAACATTTTGAATGCGTTTTATTTTCAGGATTGCTCGAAAAGAGTCTTTCTTGCAAGGAACAATCACTCAATCAGTGCATGTGAGATTTTAGACTAGTGTGTATTCTGCTTTTGAGTACTGTGAAAATGGATGTTATATATACAGATAATGTCAGTTTCATTAACAGCAGTCAGTTTGCTGACATGAGATTTTCTCTAAAACAATATCAGATCTGAAGAAATCAATAATTACAAATAAATGTAACAGGAACTTTGAAAGTTGGCCTACTAACAAGATGATAATAGAAAATGTCAAGTACTGGTTATGTCATATTTGATAAACATTTGTTTCAGCGAGGCAATTCAACACAAAGAACACAAATCCAGAATAACTGCATTTTTGTTTTGTCAGCAGTGAGGGAAGGCATGCAGTATAAGCAGTGTAGTGTCATGTGTTCTACTTCCTGCGTCGAAATAGCTCAGTGGGTTCATGCTTAACCTTTGACCAACAGAGATAAAGTATTAGGTCTTTATCTGATTTGTAACCAAAGCGTACATCCAGCCCAATCAGTGGTCTCCTTTGAGCTGCTCTCATATCATCTCGAACTCTGGGTGATGGCTGTTTTTAGCATCTAAATCAAAAGAATGCAGAGGTCAGCACGTGGCCTGACTGTTGTGCAAGCTTTCACCATTATGCATTTAGCAGCTAATGAAAGATTTAAGCTGTTGATGTCAGTATTTCAAATAATACTCAGCAAAAATTTAACTAAGCATAACTGAACAACTTTTTCCATAATGGAATTTTTTTTTTTTTTACATAGTTGTTTTTAATGAGGTATTATTCAAGCTCTATTTTAAAGCCTTTCAAGTATCTTCAAGCTCTCTGGGCTACACCCAGGTACCCACAACCATTAATAGCCTCTTTTTATAGGCCAATGCCCACTTTTTGTTGGTTTTTAACACAGTGGTTGTCCAGATGTGGCTCCTATTACCTTAGAAATAATAGCCACATGACACAGTAACAGACTATAAATACTTTTATTATATACTATAAGTCCTTAATATCTGGTAACAGTAATTTCTGGGTTTTAAGAGAGATATTATATTTCTGCAGCTTTTCAGGCATATATCTTTGTCACTAATAGTTTTGTAATAAGCTTGTAAAATCTTTTTTTGTGCCTAGTAGGGAGTTTATGTAGTGTAAAAGTGGCATTTTTGTATTCTTCCTGATTGACCCTGGTATAAAATGCTATGTAACCTTTTAATTTGAAAAATCGGAGCACATTACATCAGAAGTCCAGACTTTTACAGTAATACTCCACACAAATGTAACTAGGCATGGCTGACAACAATTAATTTTTTCCATAATGAATATAATTCAAGCACTAATTTCAAGCCTTTCACCATTACCCACAACCATTAATAGCCTCCTTTTATAGGCCCATGCCCACTTATTTTTGTTTTTTAACACTGTGGTCGTCCAAATGTGGCTCCTATTACTATAGAACTAATAGCCACAGGACACAGTAACAGACTAAACATACTTTATTATAATCCTTAATATCTGGTAACAGTGATTTGGAGGTTTTACAGGAAACGGCATATTATTTGCAGGTATTCAGGCATATATCTACTGTATGTCACTAATGGTTTTGTAATAAGCTTGTAAAAGATTTTCTTCGCTATGTAGGGAGTATATGGAGTGTATGAGCAAAAGTGGTATTTTTGTATTTGACCCTAGTATAAAATCAAGTGCAAAGGAAGATTTATTTTTTATTAGCAAATGGCTTATTTTACAATTCAATTCCAATGTGTATCAATATTTCTTTTGTTATTAAAACAAATATTGAAACCAGAAAAAAATTAATTTAAATAAAATAACATAAGTAATTAATAATTATAGAAAAACATGTGGTAATGATATATTATTGATAATGAACCTATCCTTGTATAAAATATACTTTAACTACATAATAATAATAATAATTATTATTATTATTATTATTATTATTATTACACACATATCTAGGGCATATGCACATTTATAACTGTGAAAGCGTCAGTGGCGATCATAGTTTGAATAAATAATAATAGAAAACAAAACTGCATGAAATCATACTTTAACTACATAACATATTAACATACAATAATAACAATAATTATTGTTATTATTATTATTATTATTATTATATTGAGTAAGTGAAAATATAAAAATATAAGATACATTCAAAATAATGATTGAAATAATAAAGAAAATGATTAGAAAATTAAAAAAACATTAAATAATAAACACACATATCTAGTGCATATGCACGTTTATAACTGTGAAAGCATCAGTGGCGATCATGGTTTGAATAAATAATAATAGAAAACAAAACTGCATCAAATCAAACTTTAACTACATAACAAATTAACATACAATAATATTAATAGTAATAATCATAATTATTATAATTATGATTATTATAATGAGTAAGTGAAAATATAAAAATATAAGTTACATTCAAAATAATAAAGAAAATTATTAGAAAATAAAAAAAACATTAAATAATAAACACACATATCTAGTGCATATGCACGTTTATAACTGTGAAAGCATCAGTGGCGATCATGGTTTGAATAAATAATAATAGAAAACAAAACTGCATCAAATCAAACTTTAACTACATAACAAATTAACATACAATAATATTAATAGTAATAATAATAATTATTATAATTATGATTATTATATTGAGTAAGTGAAAATATAAAAATATAAGATACATTCAAAATAATGATTGAAATAATAAAGAAAATAATTAGAAAATTTAAAAAACATTACATAATAAACACACATATCTAGTGCATATGCACGTTTATAACTGTGAAAGCATCAGTGGCGATCATGGTTTGAATAAATAATAATCGAAAACAAAACTGCATCAAATCAAACTTTAACTACATAACAAATTAACATACAATAATATTAATAGTAATAATAATAATTATTATAATTATGATTATTATATTGAGTAAGTGAAAATATAAAAATATAAGTTACATTCAAAATAATAAAGAAAATTATTAGAAAATAAAAAAAACATTAAATAATAAACACACATATCTAGTGCATATGCACGTTTATAACTGTGAAAGCGTTTGAATAAATAATAATAGTAGAAAACAAAACTGCATAAAATCCCCCCCAAAAGGAACCTTTTATTTTGAAAAACAAATCAGAGCAGTTTACACCGGAAGTCTGGACTTTTATTTTGTACCTACCAAAACCCAAACATCCTCCTCTCTTCAGCAGAGCTCAGTGAAGTAGCAAGCAGGTAGCTAGCAGGTAAACTTAAAGATCGATTACACGATGCTAAAGTTAGAGACATTTAAGCTATTTATTGCAGCCGTGATAAGTAACAAAGCTGGCAACTGTTAGTTAGTTGTTTGTAGGAGTTTGTTATTGTTATTCTCCTCGATAGTCAACAAGCTAACAAAGTGTAGCTTGAACACATGTGAAGTTTTATCTCTCTCAGGTAAACATTAGTTAGCCTCCTGCCTCCTGTGCAGATGCCTCGTTTGGAAAAGACACATGGCAGAGGGACAAAAAGGTAAGGTACTCCTCCAAAGCTGTAGGATTTGACATTTGAGACAATAGTGAAAAATACAACACTGTATTGTGCAGGCTAGTTTAAATGTTGGTGTAAGGAGAAAATGGTTTTGTTTTTAAGATTTATTTTTTATTAGCAAAAGGCTTATTTTACAATTCAATTCCAACATGTTTCAACATTTCTTTTGTTATTAAAACAAATATTGAAACCAGAAAAAAAATAACATAAGTAATGAATAATTATAGGAAAACATGTGGTAATGATATATTATTGATAATGAACCTATCCTTGTATAAAATATACTTTAACTACATAACAATAATAATAATTGTTGTTATTATTATTATAATGAGTAAATGAAAATATAAAAATGTAAGATACATTCAAAAATAATGATTGAAATAATAAAGAAAATGATTAGAAAATTATAAAAAATGAAGAAAACATGTCAAAATAAATAAATAATACATATTGAATAAAATTCATGAATTATTATTATTATTATTTGTATTATTATTATTATGAGTAATTGAAAATATAAAAATATAAGAAAATATGTAAAAAAAAAAAAAACATTTCATGCATGTGACCACAGGATGCAAGTTCATGAGATTCAAGTGTTGCAATTTTTCTAATATAATTTTATTTATATCTCTTGCTGTGCATAATTCAGACTGAAATTAGACTGGAAGTTTGTCCAGAGGCTCTGCGGCATCCAGAAGGTCCTGTTCCCATCATGGACCAGTCAAAGTGCTCTGTTGTTTGGGACGCTGCTGGCTGTCACTCTGACAGGTAACTGCTTGACTCACAATATTTTATTTTTTTTCAACACTGTTTTTATTGTTCTTTTAACAATTGAAACTTGCAAAACACAACTCTCCACATGAGGTCATACAAAGTATAAGAATAATAATTATACAATTGGTAATAAACAATCTGTTATATAATACAAATGTACAGTTCACAGAAGAGTGTATTGCCTTACCAACAGTCTTACCAACAGAAAAAAAGAAATTAATAATTAAATTAAATAAATAATATTATTAAAATGATTAAATACAAAAATAAAATAAATAGAAATAAATAATAATATTAAAAATATTAAATACCAAAATAAAATAAATGAAAATAAATAATCATATTAAAAATATTAGATAAGAAAATGGAAACAAAATAAATAAAATAAAAGAAGTGGGGTGAATGCCTATTACTCTTGTCAGCGAACCAATTGGTGTATCTGCAGAGGGTGTGTCCAAATTCTGTTTCTACAATCAAGTGTGACTAAAGAGTAAGTGGGGAAACTCATAATGAAGATGGTGGTATATTCATATTTGTTAATGTTTCTGATCTGCCTAAAGTAATTTATAAAAAGCGACCATTTTTTGTAAAACTTACCCTCCTGTCTTTTTAATGAGAATTTTATTTTCTCTAAATCCAAATGCGTCATCACTTCTCTCATCCAGTTTGCATGAGTAGGGGCTGCTGCTTGCTTCCAGTTAAGTAGTATTAATCTGCGTGCCAGCAGACTAATAAACGTTATCATATATCATATAATGTTGGACTAGTTTTCCCCACTTTAGGATGTATAACAACAAAAACAGCCGTTAGAGGGTCCAAATCAACATTTCTATTCAATACCTTAGACAAAGATTGAAAAATACTTCTCCAATAGTTCAACAAACTATGACAAAAGTTATTTATTCAAGTGTGATAGCCAAAAGGGGAAAAAAATAGTCACAGTCAGATCAAGCTATCTATAAACTGTAAATGAAATGTCTCTCACATGAAGCCTCATCATGAGACTTACTCACTGCCTGTTGGACAATGCTTTTTGTGGCGTTGTAAACACACACTTCAGATAACACTAGACTGCATACTATGTTTTTTTCCTGCTGACCTTTTGCTCAAAGGTTGCCTAATTCCCCTACGTTATTTTACGAGTCTCTGTTGTCCCAACAATGCGCTAACACATCTCTTTTTTTTCTGCCATCAGAGCAGCTGATCATTTACCAAGTGGGTGTCCTCCCCAGCCACTTCTACAATGTGCTGGCAGACAAAGATTACTCAGGCTTCAAGAGTCTGGTGGGCACAGCTCTGGTGCTCATCTTGATCAACTCCACAGTAAGTTGAAGGAGCTGTGTGGGATGGCACAAGTTGACCTTCCTACTGATAACAGTTGCCTAAAAGTACCAAAAGAGTTGCAATTTTGCTTTGTGGAATTTGGACTTTTGACAGTTTTCTTCATGGCAATGTGTTTTGTTTTATTTGTGTTACATGCAATATGCCTCCAAGCACTAGGTGCTGTTTGGTTCAAGGCCACAGGAAATTTGAGCAACATGCCAGTTATTGCAGGTGTAACTGATTGGGAAAGAAGCAAGCAGTTTTTGACTGTGTATTGACTAACATCATGTGCTGTATTTGTTTAATTTGGAGCTCAAACTTATTGGAAGTGATGGAAACGGATTATGGACACTGTTGGTAAAATAAACGTCATGATAAATTATAAAATATTCATAACTATGTATATTGTTTTTCTGAGCACACAGCAGCCAGTAGCGGCTTAAGTATAGGACTTATAGTCACTACAGTGTGTGCAAATGCTCTACGTCTCTCTTATAATTTTCCTTTGTGCCCAGCTCTGCTTCTGATTGGTCTGCAAACTTAGGGGGTTGTTAAAAGTGTCAGTACTTTTTTAAAACAATAGTCAATCCATCATCACAGATTTCCACTCCACTCCACATAGTTTATTGATATAAAGTTTTATTCTTTATCAAGCCCTCTCCTTGAAAATTCTCAATTTACTGTAGGCACTTGTTTGTGTGTAAACTGTATATCATGAACAGTAACTTATTTCTTAAATATGAGCATGGATTTATTTATCAACGGAATATTACACCACATCCATGAAAGTTAATTTGTTATTGTGCATAGCAGTGCCACGGTAACAGTCAGGCAAAGGATTTATTGTTTGTGATTAGAGTACAACATTACTATTTTCATAATTGGGACAAATCCTATGTTCCCAATAGTGTGCATTATCTGCATGGATACACATTTAGATGTGTGCTGAAACTAAATAATCAGGTACATTGTTTGTTATTGTATGACATCATGTTTGATTTTGGATTGCTGTTATAATAGACAACTTTACAAGGTCAGGACAGCCTGACATGTTTATTTTACGTCATGATGGATTTTGAACCTGAGAAATTGCAAGCGGTAGCAGGCCTTTTCCTAAATATGAGGAATCATATGACATTTAGTCTCATAGAGATTGTCATATAGTTCCCGTTTATTGTCTCTGTGTTACTTTACTCTCTAACAGACAGTTTCTTTCTCTCTCTGTGTTCCTCTCTCTCTCTCCCAGTTGAAAAGTATCGACCAGTACATTTGCAATCAGATGTATCTTAGCTGGAGGAGGACGCTAACTGAGAGCCTCCATACGTCCTACTTCCAGGGCCGAGTCTATTATACACTCAATGTACTCCGAGAGGATATAGACAACCCGTAAGCTTTAATGGTTTTCCTCTTTGTCGTCTTATCTAGTGCTTTTAGACATAAATGCAATTCAATTCATCAACATTCATCAACAAACAAATCATCTGAATGTTTTTATGTATGAGATCACGTGGCTGTTAGGAAAAGAGGAATCATTTAATTGGTTTGTTTTTGTATCTTTCTGTGTAACTTGCAGAGACCAGCGAATCAGTCAGGATGCAGAGAGGTTGTGCAAGCAGATGAGCACCATGGCTAGTCGTTTGATTGTATCACCGTTCACACTGGCTTACTACACCTACCACTGCTTTTATAGGTGAGTTTGTAGAGCACCGTGGCAACTGTAGTACATCACACTCTTTAACACATTTAACACCTACTCTGAAGTTCAGAATTATCAGAGACATACATTGTGCTCTGTTAAGGTATCACATAAGGTTATTACAGCAACATATGTCAATATTTGTGCTTGAGAGAGGCATATTTACATAAAAAAAAGACTGAGAGAAAAATTAGAAAGTTGTCAAAAAATAAAGACTTCCCTGTTTATATATGATTTTGTATCATATCTACATAGGGAGCAGGTCCTGGGAGTAGCCCAGAACGGACAAACCAAACACAGACTCTAGAGAGAGTCTTTCATGTTTTTACGTTACCTGAAGACCACCCTAGTTCTCCGACACGCTTGTGAATCTGCGGTAAAATGAGCCGCAAAACCATGGTACCGCTATCCGCCGTCTGACTTCCTTTGCTCCTAAAGTAGTGTTATTATGGTATGGATGGCCTCTGAGTGAGATGAACGGCATCACCACGGTTTTGCACTCGGCGGCTCACGTTACCGCAGTCTTGGAAAGGGAAGACTCAGTGGAGGGGTACTCAGTAGGTTACAATCTGCAACCACACCACTAGATGCCACCAAATCCTACACACTGTCCCTTTTAATGCCTTATGTTAAGCACTCTGAATTACCTTTGTGTATGGAAAAGAGGTATATAAATAAAGTTGCTTTGCTTTGCAGCACCGGCTGGATCGGTCCTGTGAGCATCTTCGGCTACTTTGTGATCGGGACCACTGCCAATAAAATACTCATGGGGCCGATTGTGTCGACTCTGTATGAGCAAGAAAAACTGGAGGGGGACTTCAGGTAAGTTCAGCGTTATGTCGGTCATGGTGTATCAAGTGGCAAACACACAAGTGTCTGTGCCAATATGAATGTGTGCTGACAGTCAAACAGAGCAGGATTGACCTAAAAGTGGTTGGGTATTTTTGCCAGTGCTTTCAGTGTCCATTTCTATGGTCCTTTGTTAAGAGGAAGTGTCTGTGGACTTTGGCCCAGTGCCTTTTGCCTTTTAGGAAATAACACCGGATAGGCGTCAGCTATGAAAGAGGAATTGTAATTTAATCTGTCACAAGTTAAAACGATGTGATTTTGTGCTCACAGGGTGACAGTTGAATGAAAATTGTGTTATATCTTAACGTTTGTTGAAAGTGAAAACAATTTTTTTTCAGAGATATCTTTTTGTATCTTCAGATTCAAGCACATGCAGATCCGTGTCAATGCAGAGTCTGCTGCTTTTTACAGGTGAGGCACAAACACACGATTTATTTAACAGGGCCAACCTTTTCTCATTTATTTTACGGTGCCTTGTGCATGTATCATACCTGAAAGAGATTGCTGAAATGGAAATAAAGATGTCACATTTACCGAAAGTACTGACAAACTTACATAGAAAGTATGGTGTACTTTTTCTATAATAAAAAAACATTCAGTATCTGACACTATCTGAATTGTTCTGACACATCAAATCACACCGATCACAGAGATAAAGCAGGTCGCTGCTGTCTGTGTGTTTTTTAGAGCTGGTAAAGTTGAGCACACGAGGACCGACCGCAGATTGCAGGCTCTGTTACAAACTCAGAAGAGTCTAATAAACAAAGAGCTCTGGCTTTATAGTAAGAACACTCTACACACTCCCAACTCACCGACTCATATCTTTCATCGATTGCTTTGATTAAACCCGTTAACCTCTGACCTCTTCTCTCTCAGTCGGGGTAAACACCTTTGACTACCTCGGAGGTTTCCTCAGCTACATTATAATCGCCATTCCCATCTTCACCGGTATCTATGATGGTCTCACTCCCGGCGAGCTCAGTGGACTCATCAGTAAGGTACGCATGTTTTATGCAAGAGGGTTTGAAAGGTTTGCCATCACACAATAGCTGACTGAATGTGAATGTGTTGCTAATTTAACCACTAGGTGGCAGCAAAGGCTTTCTCTCCTGATAAAACGTTCATGCTGAGCTTGAATGCATGGTCCTAGACTAAAGAGTTCTCACATCTAAATATCTAAAGGAGTATTATTGTAGCTTCAGAACTGTCTCAACCACATGTAGACAAGCACATTTAGGTATTACCACCAGCCAGTATTGAATTCCTCTTTTCATGTTGTCGTCCAATGGGCCTCGTCGTTACTTCCTTTTGTTCTTCTTTTAATAATCTCGTCTCTTATTTACTCTCTGCTCTGGTTTCTCCCTCTCCTTGTTCATATTCAGAATGCCTTTGTGTGCATCTACTTGATAAATGGCTTCACGCAGCTAATAGACCTGTCAACCACTCTGTCAGACGTGGCTGGATACACCCACAGGTATCACACTGCATACTTACATTCACTTCCTGGAGGACAGATGATGACAGCAGTGTTTGTGCATGCCATCCACCTTCCTATCACTGTATCTGTGTGTGTGTGTGTGTTGTGGTCAGGATTGGGGAGCTGAGGGAGGTGATGGATGACATCCTACGCAAGCAGTGCGACTATGACCCTGCGTCAGGGGAAAGCTATGACTTTGACAGGTTTGTGTGAGCACTTTTACATTAATCTCTGCTGTAATATAGTGCAGTTAAAGATTCAAGCAACAGACTGCATGTTAAAGGGTTTGAGGGTAAACTTTGATATTTTTCAACCTATTTTCCCAAGTTTTTGTGTCTTGGTGACTAATGGGAACAACAAGTTTTGAAATTGGTCCAGTATTGAGGGAAAGTGCTGTAACCGGCAGCCACTACATGAGCTACGAGGGCAAGTGAGCAGCGTCAGTGTTACTTAACGTCCACTAAAAGTGCTTGTTTTTGCCACTGACAGGCTCAGATTGTTATTATAAGAGTCTCGTTGTGAAATCTGAATATCCGTATACTCTGGCTCAGATAAGTACAGGCAGCCATCGAATTCAAAGACCTCATCCACATTGTGGAAATCATCTAAATATTCAGCCATGACATTGAGCTACACTTTCTGTACTCCAACACAACAAACTCTGCCCGGCTGGCACTCACGTTTCCACCATGGATGTATTCCACTATTCCACCGTTGTCTTCTGGCAACACGTCACCTCGAGAGATTTCAGAACGAGACTTCTCCTTGAGCGAGACTCTTTCCATGATGTCAGACACTTATAATAACAATCAGAGCCTGTCATGGCAAAAACAAGCACTTTTAGGTGACGTAAATGACGGTCTTCCCTGATAGCACCATATTGCAGCCCGTGAAGCTGCCGTCTACAGCGCTCTCCCTCAATACTGGACCAATTTCACAAATTGTTGTCCCTAAAAACATGGGAAAATAGAATTAAAAAAAATACCGGTTACCCTTTAAGAGAGTGCACACGTGGTTAAATTAGATTAAATTAAAAGACAAGTCAAAGAGCAAAGAAGTTGGCAAAAAATGAATTTAAAGTGCTCATAACAAAGGCTTTTATCCTCCATATGTTCTTTTGTTTTTTATTTGATTTCTCCACACAGTGACTTCAACGTCCACGCGGGGCCTGCTGACACTGCCTTCATCCTGGACCATCTTTCATACAAATCCCCATACTCAGACAAGCTGCTGGTGGAGGATCTGAGTCTGAAAATCAGCCAGGGAACACATCTACTGGTGGTGGGGAACACAGGCACCGGCAAGACGTCACTACTGAGGGTCCTCAACCGACTCTGGGAGGCGGACAGCGGTGAGAGAGCAGTGAGACTGTGGCTGTTGTCTGAGGAAATATTGCACGAGTCAAAAGGTTGCAAAAAAGCTTTGTGATATCTGCACACATTAGTAGTGTCATGACAACTGTCTCCCGTCTCCATCAGGTTTTGTCCAGATGACCACGTGTTTCGGGCCCAGAGGAACTCTCTTCCTGCCACAGAAACCTTACCTGACTGATGGCACACTGCGTGAACAGGTCGCTGTCTCGTCTTTTATGTTGTTTCTCTATAGAGCCTCTGTTTTGTTAAAAAATAGATGTGTAGATGCGTGTTTTAGGTTTACCAAAAATAACTAACTTAACTGGAACTCTCTTCTCCAACAGGTGATCTACCCATTGAAGGATATTTACCCTGCATCAGGTATGAAGGTGTCACTCTGACTGAACTATATATTAATCATCGCAACATTCAACATCAACATTAAATAAATGCACATAGGTAAACGTGTGTCATTTTGACATTTTAATACATTAAAAGTCAAGGAAACGGCTCATTTAATACTACAATAATAATACCATTAAATCCATAGATCAGTGTTGTATAAAGATGTATGTGTGTATGTACAATATGTATATTTATATCAATCTGAACTTGGTTTTATTTATTACTTAGTGTTGATACTGCCTCCTGGAAGGACTGAAATAATTGGTCATCTGAGTTTGTGATATTCATATTGTTATTTTTTCAGGGTCAGTGGACGATGACAGAATTATACAATTCCTTGAACTAGCTGGAGTGGTGAGTGACTTTATCCCACAGTACATTCCTTTTAAAATAAAATCTTTAATTTGTTTTGCTAAATTGCTTATTCATCTTGAATATTTCACTAAACAAGTTTTAACATACACTGATCCTGAATCAAACTTCTATCTGTGCTCCAGTCCAGTCTCCTGAAGCGTACAGGTGGGCTGGATGAAAAGGTGGACTGGAACTGGTAAGAGAGATACAAGAGGAAGAAACACAATGACAAATGTGTTTATAACTTCTTCAAATGTGCCACAAAATGATGTAGATCTCTGAACTAGTTTTTCTCTGCAGGTATGATGTTCTGTCTCCAGGTGAAATGCAGCGTCTCTGCTTTGCTCGTCTCTTCTACCTGCAACCCAAATATGCAGGTGGGTTGTTCTGGATTTCTGAAATGTATTCATTAAAGCATCCGAGGAATCAAGACTTTAAGTGATTCTGACAGAGCAGTTTCAGGGGAGCCTCGCCCACTGTCTTTGATTTGACACCTACATTTCAGATTTAGCATATGCATGTTTTCATCCTGTCCTCTTTGTTAGAGGTGACCAGAGCTTTCTTAAACTACAGTTTGTTAGTTTTTTTTACATTTATTTTCTTTGCAGTGTTGGATGAAGCCACCAGTGCTCTGACGGAGGAGGCAGAAGCACAGCTGTACCGAACCTGTAAACAGCTCGGCATGACTTTGGTCAGTCTGGGACACCGCAGCAGCCTGGAGAAGGTAAACTGAACACACATGTATCCTGTCCAGAGGCCTGTACTACGAAGCAGGATTTGGGGTTAGCGAGGTACCTTCAGGTTTAACCCTGGGTTTTCAGTCCTACAGCAGTGGTTCACTTCTAACACTGGCTCTAGAGAGCCTTTTGCGTTTTTACGTCACCTGAAGGTCACCGTAGTTCTCCGACACGCTGATGAAACTGCAGTAACGTGAGCCTCAGAGTGCAAAACCGTGGTACCGCCAGCCGCCGTCTGACTTCCGTTGTTCCTGAAGTAGTTTTATGGTAAGGATGGCCTCTGAACAAGGAGAACAGCTTTACTTACCACGGTTTTGCACTCGGCGGCTCACGTTACCAGTCTTGGAAATGGAGTGAGCGGAGGGGTACTCAGTTAGCTGCAATCTGAAACCTCACCACTAGATGCCGCCAAATCATACACACTGTACTTTTATCAATTAGATCATACATTACTCAGTCCTCCTCTAAACTGTTTAAAGTTGTTGGTTTTTTTTGTCAGTCCATGATTATTCGGTTTCAATATGTACATTTTCTTACATTTTAGCACTTACCTCATCTCGCTTTTTTCTAATATCTGTCTAAATGTTCGAAGGATATTAACTCTGTCTTTCTGTTTGTCATAGTACCATGATGTCCAGTTGAAACTGTGTGGAGGAGGCCTGTGGGAGTTAACCAAGTTAAAAGGAGGCAGCCTCACAGAAGAAGACCCGTGACTGCAGGGTCATCAGTTTGAAATCCTGGACCTGCAGGACAGAAAACCCTCCTGAATTCCTCAGTGAGTAACACTCCAGTGCTCTTAAAATCCCAGTTCCTCCAGTTGAGGTGGACAACTGCACTCATCCAGTTTGTATGTATTCATGCAACATTGAGGCAGAGCGCAACCAAACTGTTCTGGATCCAAAGACATTGCGAAACGAATAGTTTGGATGGCTCTGCAATCGTTAAGAGTAAATTCACCTGTCATGACAACAAATCAGGAAAGAAAAGGGACCCTTTTGACCTTTTTGGATTCTTGTGTGCCTTTACATTTGTTTATTGTATTATGTTTACAATCATTCCATTCATTCTTATTTTGTAACAAACACTATTTTCTCAGGTCTCTGTAAGTCCTATGAAGAGAAAGTACATCTGTAGATTATACATAGGTTTTGGGGCTTTTCACATGACGCGTCTAAAACGCCAGCCGTGCCGCTTTCGTCCTTTTATCCAAGGTGCACGTATACATGTAAAAACGTAGTCACTTTAACTTCTCCTCCATATATCAACCGTAGACCGAGATTTCTGGAAAAGGAGATATCTGCCGGCTTTGATTGGTTGTTCCTCGTCACATGACATGCTGTGTTCCAAAAGTTTAACGATTTTTATCTCGGACAGGTCGCTCTCGAGCTCACCTTTTGTACGTCTACATTGACAATGAATTTAATGGCGCAAAAAACGCGGCATGTGAACTGCCCCATAAAGAGTTGTTTACCTAATTTCATAAAATTGTCAATATGTACAATAAAAAAGAAAAGAAAAAATTGGCCTTTATAATTATTTTTGATACAAATGGACCAGTCTGGTTGAGTGAAATAGAGAGTAACGTGCAAGCATCACTTTTATATTCCTCTTTAGATGAGAATGTTTTCAGGAAACACATCGTCAAGGTTGTTGTTTACTACAGAGCTCACGGTGACCTTGGATGATCTCTTGAACTGCTGCAGGATCATCCAGCGTGCTGAGGTCACCCAACCCGTTCAAGTCTCGCTCCACCACTTTCCGCAGCACCCGCCGCATTATCTTACCTGAGCGCGTCTTTGGCAGCCGCTGGACGAACTGTGAAAAATGACATGAAGTGATTAAGTACAAGTTAATCTTAAATGTCTGTTTGTAAATTTAAAGTCAGTGAGACAGAAATTACCTGGATGAAGTCTGGACAGGCGTACTTGGCGATCTTTTTAGATACCATGTCGTTTAGCTGCCGGGACAGGTCCACCTCTTGAATGTCCACATCCTTTTTTAGCACCACAAAGGCATAAACACCTGACAACAAAGAAAAGTCTTTACTATGATGGACATTCTTACTGTAGTTAACATTGCTATACATTTTGTAACTCTAGTTTTATATAATGTGGGAAACACATTTTTGACTGAATAACACTGACAAAAGATGTCTTGCTCACCTTGTCCTTTGATGTTATGCGAGTATCCTATGACGGCAGACTCAGCCACTGCAGAGCACTGATTCTGTTACAGAAATCACAATCAGGATCATCTGTACACTTTATGGGAAAAGATTTAACTGTTAAAATACAACTGTATCTTTAATTGAACATTGAAGAAAGTACTTTAAATCAAACTGAAACTATCTCAACCCTGCTCAAAGATATCAACCTTTTTCCTTATTACTTTTTAATATAATTTTAATTACAATTTTATTGCTTTCATATCCAACTATTGACATATTTGTCATTTTGAGAACTTCAACTTCTGTTCTACTTTTTAACCACACTAAAAACATGGTTTTAGGTATAACAATATTGGTCCAGAATAAAATATCTTGATAAATACAGGATAGATTGTCTTGTCTTCGAGACAAACATTAGCAGGTTACCATTATATGAATGTAGTAAGCAAGGCTCAAAGACAACAATAATTAGTTAATCATTGATTGACCTTACCACCACATCCTCTATCTCTGCTGTCCCAATCCTGTGGCCGCTCACATTGATGACATCATCGAGGCGGCCCGTGATTTGGTAATACCCCTCCTTAGAGCGATAGGCGCCATCACCAGTAAAGAAGTAACCTATTGGCACAAAGAGAGACATGTAGAGACTGAGTTTTCACCAAAAATCTAAGGAATTGAGAAACATAAAAATACAGACAGTTTTTTTATCTTGAAAACATCGTACTGTACCTGGATGAGGCTGACAGTAGGTCTCAATGAATCTCTGGTGGTCGTTATGAATGGTTCGGGCCATACCAGGCCACGGCTGAGCTATACACAGAGCTCCAGATGTGTGGTTGGAAGTCAGCACTTTTCCCTGAAGAAAATAATAATAAAAAACAGCGATAAATGTAAACGCAAGAAACAATAACAGAGTTATAAATCAATTTCATAAATGCAAATAAGGATTTTGGTAAACGCACAACACAACCGAAACAAAACCTACAGTTTATTCCTCTAAACATTGCAGAAAACAAGCACAGTTAGAATGCCACATTAAACCCTGTGAAAATTGAAGCTCTCAAAATGCTGTGTTTTTGTTGAGGGAGAGGAAGAGAGATGAGCTCAAGAGACACCACTCCCAACTGTCTGCACAATCTGTGCATTTCAAAAGCAACTGCATTAGCCACAAAGTAGTACGACAGATTTCTATTAGGGAGTTTGGCATGCACAGACGGGGAATGACGGGTGGGAGCAGGGTGGGTATCAAAAGTGACACAGCTGGTGACTATTTTATAATCCTAATCTGACCCTCCATCCAGGCCGTTCCCAGCTATTTAGGGACAGCACGCTACATACACACACACACACAGGGATGAGTCCCACACCTCAGTGTCCATGAGCGCGGGCTTAATGCCAAAGAAAGGTCTCATAGCCATTCCTGGGACAATCTCTGCGTCTGGGTCTGATGGCCTTGGGGTAATGCAGATGCCACCTGTCTCTATGAACACAGAGCAAAACAAGGCAGATTATAAAGATGCTGTTATTCTATATATTTTTTACTGTTAACAAATCCTAGAAAAAGACCAAAACCGACAATTTGTCAGTTGTTTTTTTTCCCCAGACTTCCCTGAAGATCTTAAAAAACAGGTTAGAAGATTGGCATGTCAAAAATACGGATTGAGAATAACCTGAGAGGAAATAAATAACTGCAAATCACTTTTTTAAAAGAACTGAAGATGCACCGAAGCAAACTGGGGAAAAAAGTCAAGTGAAAGGGACAGGAGGGGAATATAAATGACAGAGCCAACTAACAGTTTGTAAATCTAGCATAAACCCTTCTCGTTGCTACAGATGTAGATTGTTGAATTATAGCCATACTAAGTAAATTAAATTAAATTAGGTTTGCATGGACCTCAGGGACCCTGGTAATCCGCCTAGTGGTGTTGGTGGCAACAGTGCCGGAAACAGCAGAGGGGACCCGTAATAAAGTAGGACACAACAGATGATCCCACAATAGCATTAGCAACTGGCATCCTGTTCACATCAACTGAAACTGTGAGACTTCTGGACTAAAATCCCCCCCCAAAGATCATCAACCCTTTTCAGTTGAACCCCTTCCAAGAGAGCTGTCTTAAACATTTTAAAAATGGTAAAGGAATAGTTCACCATTTGCATTTATTCACTCTCTTGCAGAAAGTTAGATGAGAAGATTGATACCACTCTCCAGACATGCCCACTTTATGATAATCACATGCAGTTTGGGGCAAGTCAACACACTGACCGCGATTTAAATATTTGAATCAATTGACAGCCCTAGTTTTTTTTAACTATATTGACGTTAACACACTAATTTTTTTGCTATACTATGACTTTTTTTCAACTTACTCTACTATGACTCTTTACATTTTTTCGACAAACTATACTGTGACTTTTTTTTGTGTTTTTCGACATACTATACGATGACTTTTTTCGACATCCTATGCTATGACTTTTTCAAGACTTTTTTCGACATACTATACTATGACTTTTTTTGTGACTTTTTTCGACATACCATACTAACTTTTTTCCTGACTTTTTTCGACATACCATACTACGAATTTTTTGGACATGCTATACGATGACTTTTTGTGACTTTTTCGACATTAGTATGTCGAAAAAAGTCATAGTATATTATGTTGAAAAAAGTCAAGAAAAAAGTCGAAATATAGTATGTCGAAAAAGTCATGAAAAAAGTCATAGTTTAGTATGTCGAAAATAATCACGAAAAAGTCTGTATGTCAAGAGTCATAGTATAGTATGTTGAAAAATGGCATAAAATAGTATGTTGAAAAAGTCACGAAAAAAGTCATAGTATAGTATGTCGAGAAAAAAAAAAAAAAAGTCATAGTATAGTATGTCGAAAGAAAATCAAGAAAAAAGTCATAGTATAGTATCTCGAAAAAAGTCAAGTAAAAAGTCATAGTATGGTATTTCGAAAAAAGTCATAGTATAGTATCTCGAAAAAAGTCAAGTAAAAAGTCATAGTATAGTTTGTTTGAAAAAGTCACGAAAAAGGCATATTATAGTATGTCAAAAAAGTCACAGTATGGTATGTCGAAAAAAGTGGCTACAAAGCTTTTCCACCTCCCATCCTCCTGCATACTCTCACCTCTCTAGTCCTGTATGATCCAACATGGAGGCCGTATGCCAACAGCGGATCAAAATCAAATTTTTTCTTTAAACAGGCTACTTGCTCCTGGATCAACCAGATGGCATTTATGAATAATGCCACTTAGTCCTAATTGGAAACACTGGTCCAGGAAAATAATACATAATAACATAATATAATCTTTTTTTTACTGAAGTAGGGTATTTGGGTCATATCTGTGTCTGTAATTCTCAAGCTCATGATGCTCTGATGTTTAATTATCTTCCATTAATTATAGATTTTTTGCCATTTGTATGGTAATTAACGCAGCTTTGCTCCATTTGGTCATTACTCAATCTAATTTATTGGGACTGAGGATGAAACACAGTGTCCGTCGGGTCCTGTGTTCATCTGCAAAAATGATTTTATTAGTGAAATCAGCGGATTTCAAACATGTTGTCATTATATCCAATCATAAGCTACTTTAGTAAGGGAATAGTAGTTATTTTGCAGTGACATCAGAGGTTATCTATAGATGAAGGACAGGGTACTAACTGCACTATAGAGACCCATCTGGCAGAGGGAAGTAGATAGACGTGCCTCTTTTGGCAGCTAAGGTCATAACCTCTGCATTCCGCATGTATTCATACTTCATCTGGCTTATGTGACTGTTTTGACAAACAAAAAGCAGGGATGAAATTATTGCCTACTGCATTTCTCTCCACGGTGTTAATGTTGACTGTTATTATTATTCAATATTAAGAAAAAAAGGTTTTATATAGGATTTATTTCATGCCTCTGTTTCCCGAAAACAGATGTTCTACTCTGAGAAGAAAACATCTGGTTTGACTCTTGGGAGCCCAGTGGGAATGGAAACGTTTATGCATGTGTGTGTTAGAGAGTGTGTACTGTATCTGTACACACCAAAGGAATGCAACATTGTGTATATGTAACGCACACACTACCACAGGCATGTTACTGTTGGAGAGACAGAGCAGACTGCTCTCCCCTTTAAGACTGACTGCGCCCACAGATGTGGATGTGCTCAAGGAAGACTTTGTGAACTTAAATGACCTAACCAAGCGACGAAATGCTGCTGTAAGACTCACAGGATGAGACAAAACCAAGTTCAATGTAAGATTTGAATTGATGGAATTAATCACTCACAATATTCCGGTTAAAGGGATTTGTACTTGATTTGTTCTTGTTTATCTTTTGATCAATAAACTGACTAATTCTGTCGATGCTGTGACTGTTAAACCAAGACGACTATGTGGTTTAAATATGTTGACAAGCAATAGCTAATAAATCCCACACTACAGTGTATTCCCACTTACCTGTTTGCCACCAGGTGTCCACCACAGGGCAGCGTCCGTCCCCAACCACTCTGTGGTACCACTCCCATGCTTCAGTGTTGATGGGCTCACCCACTGCAGACACACAAGGACAACTTCAATTACATAATGTAGTCATGTATTCTTTTTTTTTTTATTGTTTTTGCTGTTTTAATGTATATTCTTTTATATGTTTTGCAAAAAAAAATTGAGCATTGATGCAGGCAAACCAGGGGTCTAACAGAAAAAAGTGGAAAAAAAGAGAAGTTTGTGTTTGTTGGTTAGGAGGAGGATTTACATTCTTTATGTTAAGCTTTGTGTTTTAACACATAAACTCCATAATTCAAGGGAACAGGTGTGTGTGTGTGTGTGTGTGTGTGTGTGTGTGTGGCATGCAGGGCTTTGCTGTGGCATGTTGACATACCAGCCGACTTGACTTTCAATATACTTTACCAGGAGTAAAAACTCATTGAGATTAAAAATCTCTTTTCCAAGAGTATCCTGGCCAAGATAGGCAGCAGCACAGTTACACGGTTGCAGACATAAAACAACATAACAATTGAAAACGAAGACAAAGAGCAAATTACAGAATCATAAGGTATCAAAAAACATTCATCAGCATTCAAAACAAGATGTTTACAACAAGATGTGCTTCCTTCCAAATCTTTTAGAAGCACTTTAAAGACATTCAGTGAGACCGGCTCTCTCGAGGTTTCAGGTCATTTTGTCGCCGATTCCAATAAGAGGGAGCAGCATACTTGAATGCCCTTTTCCCATTTCAGTACGGACTTTGGGGACAGTTAGTAGGATTAAGTCTTGTGAGCGAAGACAGTAACTTGCACGTGTTACATACTTTCATACTTTCAGTATGTAACACGTGTGTGTGCTTTTAGGAAAGGAATTTGTATAGTAACTCAGAAACACAGTCAGCCATCAGAGGGAAGCTTTACATGCGACTTTACAGTTGGTGTGTGTGTGTGTACATACTGTATCTGATGTGGATTGAAGGTTTACATGACAGGTTGACTTGGATAAATTACGTCAATGCATGCTAACTCATCAAAGTAAAAAGGGACATTGTATGCTAAATAAACTCTGTCACTAGGAAGTCAGACTGCAGCTGTGCTAGTGAGCGTGACGTAATTACATCACAGCCTTACACTTGTCAACCATCAGCTCTCGAAAACAATACAGTGCACTGTGAGGGATGCTGCACTGAAATACCTACAGTATCTTAAATCAGCTCAGAATTTTTCATTTTCAAATTTAAATCATTAACACATGCATAGAAACATCCATTAAACTTAAAAAAAAATCTCCTTTTTTTACACTCTGGGTTCTATTTGTGGCCATAATTATGGTTATTGTAACATTTTGCTCCTCAATATCCACCCAGTTAGGTAAACCAAATTATTTTGGTACCAGATGTGTCCATTTTAACTATCCATTGCATTTAAAAGCTGTGTTCATGCACAGCTGTGCAAAGTATGGTAGGTCCAAACCGAACTGGGAAGTAGTTCTATACATTATATGTTGTTGTAGATGTTTACAATGGACAGTTTGGGAAATAATTTTAAAATTCGCATTTGTTTTTACTCCCAAATAAGTGCAGATTATCTGGTTAAATTGTCTAATTGCCTGCTTGTATTACTTGTTAGACTTTCCCTTGACGTTACCGTAAAATGTTAACATAACTAAGAAGAAGAGACGGCCATCACTACGTAAATGAGAACCAAAAAAAAATGTGCCCAAAATAGTATTTCAAAGTGTCGTGTTTAGCATACCAGAGCCGAGAGTTTTGAGGGATGAGCGGTCGTATTTCTGCACCCACTGGTCTCCGTACTTGAGCAGCAGGCGGATCGCTGTGGGAGCCCCGTAAAACTGGTTTATCTTAAGTCTCTGAACCATCTCCCAGTACCTTCCTGTGAACAACAAAACATGTCTCAGTTAGCCACGGTCCACAGAGATATTCTACGGTATGTTGAGAAGATACTGAACTAAAGAATTTTTAATCCTTGGTGTTTTTCCTTGACAATACCATGATGACTGTGTCCTCACTCAAGTCCTAATTTTAGAGTGGAAGGTATGCCTAAGTTCAAGTTCAACTGTAAACAGTTATTCATAGACAAAGACATGAGAGTGCAAAGCTCTTGGCAAAGGCAGGAAAACTTTACACAAACACATAAAATTGTATATTATAATCATAAAAATGTCATTTTAATGACGCCATTACAGCTAATAAAAATGTCCTTAGGTGATCATATGACAAATTGGAAGGTTTACTGTGCAACTAGGTGTATTCATTTTTTGTAACGTAAGATGCATTTTTTTTTATTATGAATTGGACAAACAGTTTGATACATTCATATTAAAATATTTAAGCGTGATTAATTGCATGACTGTCGATAGTTAATCTCGATTAATTTCAAATTAATCACAAATTAATCACATTTTTATCTTTTCAAATTCTACCTTAAAGGGAAATTTGTCGAGTATTTGATACTCGTATCAACATGGGAGTGGGCAAATATGCTGCTTTATGCAAACGTATGTATATATTTATTATTGGAAATCAATTAACAACACAAAACAATGACAAATATTGTCCAGAAACAGGTACTGCATTTAGCATAAAACAATATGCTCAAATCATAACATGGCAAACTCAAGCCCAACAGGTAACACAGCTGTCAGTGTGTCAGTGTGCTGACTTGACTATGACTTGCCCCAAACTGCATGTGATTATCATAAAGTGGGCATGTCTGTAAAGGGGAGACTCGTGGGTATCCATAGAACCCATTTTCATTCACATATCTTGAGGTCAGAGGTCAAGGGACCCCTTTGAAAATGGCCAGTTTTTCTTCGCCAAAATTTAGCGTAAATGTGGAGTGGTATTTAGCCTCCTTCATGACAAGCTAGCATGACAAAGTTGGTACCAATGGATTTCTTAGGTTTATTAGTTTCATATGGTAACAGTATCTTCACTTTAGCTTTAAAACTGAGCCCGCTACAACCTAAACATTTCAAGTTGCGTTAATGCATTAAAAAAATTAGTGGCATTAAAACAAATTTGCCTTAACGCGTTATTATTGTCTTAACTTTGACAGCCCCAATTTATACATTTGCTTACGTTCATACCTGGGTCGGGGTAAATGGGAGTGCTCTCAAACAGGACAGTGGTTCCCCCGTTGGCCAGAGGCCCGTAGACACAGTAACTGTGTCCTGTTATCCAACCAATATCTGCCACACAGCCGAACACATCTCCATCATGGTAGCTGAAGACATACTGGTGATGAGAGGGAAGATTGATGGGATGATTGGATAAAAAAGAGAAGGAAGATACAGTATTTAGATTCCTTTTATACTCTTAAATTACCCATTTAAGCCGTAAGTGTTATTAATATATCTTCAACATTTATATAAACATCTCTACATTTTATTGTTTTTATTGCCGTTGTTATTGTATATCCTTCTAGCCCGTAGGAATGTGGTTTCAGGGAATTGCTGTAAAACAGCTTCATCAGACAATTTTCCCTGAATAAACAATGGTTGATGATGAGATTTACTCTACAAATCACTGGGTTATGGATCACGTTCCAAGGCCATGATAGTAAAATAATTCTCGCTCTACACGAGTGATAAAGCAGATGCAGGTCGTGGTTGATGTTTACCCTGTGTGTGAGTGCAGCATAAAGCAGGTATCCAGCCTGAGTGTGGACGAGTCCTTTGGGCTTCCCTGTGCTGCCTGATGTATAAAGCAGGAACAAGACGTCCTCGCTGTCCATGGCCGCTGGTTCACACACCGAATCCTCCTTTAGCATCTCCTGCATGATATAATGACTCACATTTAGTAACCACAGCAGAGTAATAGAGCAATAGATAAAATCATTAAATGTGTTGAAACATGCAACCTAACGTTTTATGATGCTAGAATAAAGAATAAAATGTATTTTTGCTTAATAAACATTTTTTAAATCTCTATTTATCCAGGGGAAAGTGACACAGCAGCTGCAGTCCTCTGCTGTTGGCATTAATATCTTAATCAAGTTCTGATTGGCTTTCTGCTCTCTCACCTCCTCCATGGCAACGTCCCTGGCTGTCATGGCGACCGGATTCTCTGTTCTCATGGCAACAAACACCTGCTGTACCGTCGGGCAGCTCTGAACTGCCGTATCTACCGTCTTCTTCAGTTCAGTGACCTTTCCCCCTCTGACGCCCTGGTTCACCGTGATGACGGTGCTGGACTGGGCTGAAAATGTGATGGATATAAAAATCAAAATGCGGACTTACATTTTTTTTATTATTTTACTAATTTAACAAACTATTTCTGACAGATAAAAACTTAACCTTATTGTGTTGGATTATATCATGAAACCACCAAACAAAAAAAGTGTTACGCGTTCAGCCTCTTAAGAAAAGTATATGGCTGTTTAGCAGCTCAATGCTTCGTTATGTTCACCAGCTATAATCGTTAACTTTGCTCGTCTGTTATTTGGTGCTGGGCAGGTAGAGTACAGCGGGTTTATCAGGGCTTTTTCACTAAAAACAGCTGCTGCTGAAAACAGAGTTAACAATGAGACTGAACCAAATCAGTAAAGTTGCAGGCTTTAAAACCAAAACAATGAGCTGAAAGGCGCTAAAATGCCCAGCAAAGCTGAGAAGAACTGCATTAACTGATTATTCTCTGTGGGTTCCTCACTACAAGCGACCACTCTCACGTTGTCTTTTGATCCATTGTTTAAAATTTGTCACTTAAAGGTCCAGTGTGTAGGATCTGGCGGTATCTAGCAGTGAGATGAGGAGATTACAACCAACTAAAGCCTCTCCGTGTGCCAAGCGTGTTGGAGAGCTATGGTGGCCGACGCGAAAAACACGAATGTTCCTCTCTAGAGAAATTTGGAGCAGAGCCAGCGTGTAGAGTGTGTGTACGTGGGAAGTGAGTGGTGAAGCAAGAGAGAGAGAGAGCGTTATCGACTCCGGCCCAAGCCGGAAACGTCAACAGATTTTGGTTTTGTTCGTTACTGTTGAAACATGGCGGTGCAACATGGCGTACTCTATGGAGAGTTGACCTGCTCCCCATGTAGATATAAATGGCTCATTCTAAGGTAACAAAATCACAATAAAACATTATTATTAATATTATATTCCATTTCTGCTAATAGATCCCCCTAATTGTTACACACTGGTCTTTTAAGCATCATCAGGCAGGTCAGTCTCACCGTCTCTGATTCGCTCTGCGAGGGCCTCGGAGCTGAACCCGGCAAACACCACGTTGTGAGCCGCACCGATGCGGGCGCAGGCCAACATGGACGCCACAGCCAGAGGGCAAGGAGGCATGTAGATGGTGACACAGTCCCTTCTCTTCACGCCACGCCGCTTCAACAGGTTGCCCAGGCGACATGTCATCTCCAGTAACTGCCTGTAAAAAGAGATATCGATGAACGACGACACCACAATAGGCGAAAAGAAGGAAGAAACACTTTAATCCAACCTGCTGCTGACTGACCTGTAGGTGACCTTGACCTCTGACCCCGGTTCATCTCTCTCCCAGATCAGGGCCACCCTCTCCGGACAGGTGTGCACGTGGCGGTCCAGGCAGTTCACTGCACATGTCCATAAAGAAACCAGATACACACACACACACACACACACACACACACACACACACACACACGCACACGCACACAATAGACAACATATCGTATAAATGAAGCAATGACAAAAAAAATTAAATATTAAACACTGAATTTCAGGACTTGTGTTACAAACTTATTTTGTACAGCACATTTGCATTTTGATTAGACCTACAGGTTAATATGGGATACATTTCAGTCTAGACTAATTAGAATGAGTTCTTAGTGAGTTTTCTTCATTCAAAACCTTTTTTTTGTTTAACCCTCCAGCAGATGTCATTGTTCCACTGATATTGATCTCTTGGGACATAAAATAACACACAAACACACACACACACAGATAGAAAACACATTATCTGCCACGTTAGTGTGGTGCGTTCAAGGTATTCTTATGATAATAAGACTGGTTTGGACAATGATGCCTTCACTGTCTCTCATTATGACTTGACCGCATCGATCAGTTTATTCTAACGACCAAATCTATTTCTAATGATCTAATTAGGCTACTGGCCGTATATTCTAATTAAATGAATCTTACCAGACACATTCAACTGTCCTCCCTCAAACCACTTGATCTTCCCCATGCTCAGGTCACAGTCCTGGACGGTGTGGAAAGGACTGATCCAGCTGAGCCTGTGACGCGCTGCAGCGGCCCAGAAGCTGTCTCCGCTGGAGACGGAGAACTCCTGCAGAGCTGCCCGGTCCAACACGCCCTCAAAGCCGGCAGCCTCCGGCATGAAGGCCGCTACGTTACATCTCCATCGACCCAACACATGGAAGTAAGAGTTAAAGACCCGACGAGTGCAATGCATAACCGTCTCAGATGACAGAGTTTACACACTTCAACTTGAAGTGGGAAAACTGGGAAACTCCGGAAAAGACGCGCTGGAGGAGTGATGCGTTAAAGGGCAGTATGTACAAAACCAATGTGCCGACACTTTTCTTTTTTTTTCATGTAGAGTATATAGTAGGCTGCAGCAGCTGGATTTCAGCATCAGTTGCAAAAGAAAACATTTTTTCGTGCAACATGCAGGATTTTGTTGTTTTAAAGATCCCTTCCAGTTTTTGATGCATTAAAAATTACAATTTTGATTAATAATTTACTTTTCTTTTTTTCTTGGAGAGTATATAGTAGGCTGCAGCAGCTGGATTTCAACATCAGTTGCAAAAGAAAAAAACATTTTGTGCAACATGCAGGATTTTGTTGTTTAAAAGATCCCTTCCAGTTTTTGATGCATTAAATATACAATTTTGAGTAATAATTTACTTTTCTTTTTTTCTTGGAGAGTATATAGGCTGCAGCAGCTGGATTTCAGCATCAGTTGCAAAAGAAAACACATTTTTTTGTGTGCAAAAAAAGGATTTTGTTGTTTAAAGATCGCTTCCAGTTTTTGATGCATTAAAAAATACAATTTTGAGTAATAATTTCCTTTTCTTTTTTTCTTGGAGAGTATATCCTCCTGGGAACCGAGTTAAAAAAAAGTGTCTTCCAATTACTTTTTTTTGTGATTTACTTCCTATTTAGGGTTAAAAAGAAAATCTTAACAATTTAGGCTTGTTACATTTTATTTTTTATTGTCCACTGTATAGTGGACTACAGGACTATTTCAGTGTGAAAACACAAAAAAAACGAATAGATTATGGCTGTAGAGTGATATTAAACCAAGAATACATTAAAATTGATTAAAAAAAACAAAACACATGCCATATCACTGGAAAGCCTAGTATGTCCTCTTTACAATACACCAGGGGTTGATAGAGTAGGTCAAAAGAGTAAGAGGATATGCATGTGGACAAAATGTCCACTACAGAGGTCAATGGGCTGGGTCTCAGGAGGATATAGTAGCCTGCAGCAGCTGGATTTCAGTTGCAAAAGAAAACATTTGTTTTTGTGCAACATGCAGGATTTTGTTTGTCTAAAGACCCTTCCAGTTTTTGATGCATTAAAAAAATAAAATTTTGAGTAATAATTTGTCTGTTTTTTTCCTACAAAGAGTTTGATTACCCTTTAAAAAAATGGGAGTATGCCTACAAGTACTTTTTGTACCTCATTTAAAAATCCAGAATTCATGAATATACAAATATTTTTTTCATTTTAAAAGTTTCAGTTTAAGTTTGTGATGTCACAAAATCATGCTCATAAGTCTTAAACTTGAGATTTACGGCAACCAGAGAATCTTTCTCCCCTCAGCAGATGAATGTGAAAACCGCTTTCTAGTGTCAAACTCAACACAAACATCTGCACAGTGATGCTTAGCCATAAACAAAAACACATTTCTGAGCACTTTAAATATCAGTGACTTTTTAATTAGGCTACAGTTACATTTATACAGAGACAAACACAGATAATTGATGTTAACTGTACATAACAGTACAGTGTTAACTATTGGACAATATTTTCAGTATGTACATCACAAATGTTACAACAGCCGCCAACACCTAACTGAAATCACAGGGAGGTCAGAGGTCACGTTCATCATCATCACCTCTGGAGCAGGTCTAGTTGATTTCTTGCTGCTTGTTGAAAAGGAGACTCGCTTCCAAAAATCATCACTGTTGCATAAAAGTAGCTGCCATGTCACAGAACTGCAAAGTTAATCTATTTTTAAAGAAAATAAATATATATTTTTAACGCAGCTCCATATCAGAACATCTGGAATAAACGTAGGGGAACATTTCCGTTCTCAACAGAAGGCGACATGATTTGGTTGAGTTTGCTGTACAAATATTTCTAAGAGCAGTGAAGAAATAATGTCAAACCTCAATTCTTGGAGCCAAAGAACCCTTTTTTCAGAGGACAAGTAAGCTCAACTAATTTCTCATTTATCTCTGATTGTAATATTTGATGTGCAGGTTTTTAAGTCCAGCTTATAGGCGACGAGGTTCAACTCAACCGATGAAACTTCTGCCTCTGAAATGTTTGCAAACTCCTCTCTGTAGGTATTTTCACCATCAGTCTGTATCCTGCAGCTTTTGTTTCAGTCACACTTCAACACCTCTGCCGTTTCCTGCTCCGTCCCCTTGTCCTCAGCTTCCTCTTTATGCGTCACGAGACCGTTTGTTCTGTCGGTAACCGTCCCGAGCACCTTGGCGCTGTGCTCCTGTGCCTTCGCTCGCAACGCTGCAATACTGTTCTCCCTCAGTTCCTCTTTAGAAATTGGTGTGTTAGTAGTGTCTTTCATCCGTTTCTCCGTCACATCCTCCATCACTTGGTCCACTGGTTTCTCCTGTGGTGGTGGAGGTGGAGGTGGAGGTGGTGGTGGTGGTGGTGGTGGTGACAGGCTGCAGGGTTTTCCAGGAGAGGTGTGTGTGGTTTCAACTGACTTCTTGTGCATACCTGAAGGGAGAGGACAATCATTTCAGTAAGAGTTTGATGACGTAAGTATTCTTGTCTTGAATCTCACTAGTAAATTGCACCAATTTTTTCCCCTCACAAGCAGCGGAGGTGTTTGAAATAAAATTGAAATAAGGTGTGAAAGAGAATGGGGATAGATTAGTGGATAAAACCTCTTATTCAATTAGAGAGTCACCTAATTGATTTAAACTAATCAATTGACACGAGGCGAGAGAGGACATTTGGTCTAATCCGTCCTGATTAAGTGGGATTATCACTGTATCGACCTTTTATTGACATGCTGACACTTTTATTGGCTCCTGACATGAGCCGGGCTTAGCTCCCACTTCCTGTTAGGATACATCTTAATCCCCGCTTTCAAACACAATGACGCAAACTAATATAGCAGGTTCTCTTTGGACCTACAGTACAAGCTCTCATTTTGCAACTAAAATATGGGCTGAAGGTAAGTATGTACACAAGAATGAAGAGGACAAAAACACATGTGTATCAGATAGAAGATAGTCTGGATGAGGCAGCTTTTAAAAGTAGGCTACTCCACCCCATGTGTGCTTTGTCAGCCAAAGAGACTTTGCAAAGTTTATTTTCACATAATGAGCCTCAATATTGATATTAAAGGTGGAATATGTATAACTTAAGTTTAGGGGTGAAAAAAAAAAAAAAAAAAAAAAATCGATACAGCATAGTATTACGATATTTTGCGTAGCAATATTGTATTGATACACGGACGTCAAGTATTGATCTTTTATTATGTAAACTATTAATCTTTTAACAATCCGACAGGCTCAGTCTTAAAGCTAGAGTGAAGATAGCGGGATCATATTAAACTAGAAAACCAGAGGAATCCATTGGTACCAACCATGTCATGCTAGCTTGTTGGAAAAACACTAAATAACGCTCCAAAATTGCGTTACAGTTTGGTGAGGAAAAACTGACATGATGAACTGGTCCCTTGACCTCTGACCTCAAGGTATGTGAATGAAAACTCTGAGATTAACAGAGTGAAAACTGTATCTTATTAGATAAAACAGATGTTGACTAATTTGCAGTTGAAAAAAAAAGGTAATAAATCACAATATATCTTATCGCAATACTCAGCATATCGAAAAATGCTTAAATCGTAATATGATTGTATCGTGGGGCCTCTGGTGATTCCCCCACCCCTACTCAAGAATGATAAAAGGACATTTTTCAGAGCAGATATTTAGACTTGTCACAGTAGGAAGACGTGTTACAATGTCCTACTCGAGTGTCCCAGTAACTCATGACATTGTGCCAGCATGCACATTACCAGGACCCTGAAACTGAACTAACTGGAATTCATCCATCATTAATTTCATTATTTACACCTGTACTTTTCCAAATGCGAAACGTTAAAATGTCTTCTGTAAAGAAAAAGAAAAAGGCCGGCTATTTACCTAATAACCACGGAGCGTAGGACTCTGTGACGCCCTCCTTGGCTGACTTGAGGATGGACTCTGGCAGTGGGATGGAGTGACGGACCATGGCTCCGTACAGGCCGTACTCTGCCATCACGCTGCTGCGACCCCAACACTTCTCCCTTTTCCTCCACTTGGCCCTGCGGTTCTGAAACCACACCTGAAGAGATGAAGGTCAGAAGAAAAAGGATTAGATTAAGTTTACTTGAGCTTTGTATAACTGTAATGCATGCCATTTTATTCTCTGCAGTCTGGGCCAATAATCCATCAACATGTAGAATCGTGACTGGACCAAAACATGAAAGTCCTCTGCTCAATAATCGGTTTTGTTTATTGTTACTTCTCTTGGATGTTTGAGCTTCACTGTGCAGAATGATGTTCGTGCAGAGTTCATCTGCTGAAGGGAGAATATTTCTCTGCGCTCGCCTTAAATCTCAGTTTACAATGTGTTTGTACCAGGATGAAAAGATTTTCAGTAAAGTAGGAGTGTGTCTAAGCAGTTTTTTTTTTAAAAAGGTAGTTGAACTTTTTTTGTGGAAAACTACATCGGACAATTATTTCATGAAGCTGGAACCAGAGAATTTAGATGTTTTTTTCTTAAAAAAATTACTCAAACCGATAAATCGATTATCAAAACAGTTGGCGATTAATTTAATAGTTGATAACTACTTGATTAATCGTTGCAGCTCTACTTAAAACATGACTGGAGGTTTTTTAATATAGTTTAAAACCACTACAATGGAACAACTTCTCATTTTGTAATCGATTACAGCTTCCTTAACTCAGCAGGAATCTTTTATTTTACGTCCCAGGAGATCAATATCAGTGGAACGATGACATCTGCTGGAGGGTTAAACAAAAAAAAAAATTTTTAATAAAGAAAACTGACTAAGAGCTCATTTTAATTAGTCTAGACTGAAATGTATCCCATATTAACCTGTAGGTCTAATCAAAATGCAAATGTGCTGTACAAAATAAGTTTGTAACACAAGTCCTGAAATTCAGTCTTTAATATTTAAACCTTTTTTCTCATTGCTTCATTTATACGATATGTTGTCTATTGTGTGTGTGTGTGTGTGTGTGTGTGTGTGTGTGTCCGTGCATTATTCTCCTTCTTGCTCCTCAAGTGCCTAAATTGATTTCCACCAAGCTAGACCTCGCAATAGCCTCAGCAAGCTTGTGAATATGGATGAGGAAAACAGGAAAAAAAATGAGCATCCTAAAATGGCCGAGGAGGCAGGATGAGATTGTAGGGACTGGTGTGTGTGTGTGTGTGTGTGTGTGTGTGTGTGTGTGTGGCAGACCTGGAATTAAAAACGATCAAAGCTGAGCCTGGAAAGCTATTCAGGTAGATCTGATGATAACCTCCATCTCATAAAAAGATGGGCCTCAGATGAGCAATCATGCTTTCTGACAGCAACAGTGTGAGTGTGCATGGCAGTGCAAGTGTGTGTGTCTTCACATGTGTGTGTGAAGTGCTTCCTGAGAGAGGTGACCCCTGGGGCAAAGAGGCTGATTGAAAAATAAGTTAATTTCCAGGGCCGATCGATGGGAGACAGGCGCTCAAATATCACGGGAAATTAAAATGCTCATAGCAGCCAGGCAGAGCCCTCTGCTCAGCCGCTGACCCGTGCTAATTAATTTCTATGTAGTTATCATTTCATCTCAGGGCTGCGGCCCGTCTCTCGCAGGGAAAGAGGTGATAAGTTCTCCTCAATTAACTAATTATTACACTGAGAGGGTGAATTGGCTGCTAATGTGAAAGCAGAAGGCATTGTGAGGATGATGATGGAGCAGCTGACTGGTGGCTCTACCTGAATATTACCTTTTTTTCATCACTTTGTAACCGGAATTTGTGGCTGAAAGTAATTTTAACATTGAGATAATGTTAAAGAATTATTATTGAAGGGAAATATTTGAATTATTTGACTAAATACACTTTTTATTTTTTTTAAAAGTTGTTCTTTTTTGTTTCATTGCACCCCTCTTAAAGCAAGATGATTAAAGCATCTTCAAGATTTGAAATGTAAGAGGATAACAGAGCATCCAGTATACTGCACAGACATTACTGTTTACTGCACAGACATTAATACACACCTGTATTCTGTCCTCTGGTAGCTCAGTCTTCATGGAGAGCATTTCTCTGGCGTACACGTCTGGGTAGTGGGCTTCATTAAAAGCTTTCTCCAGCTCCTCCAGCTGATAGGAAGTGAAAATGGTTCTGCAGACAAAACAAGAGAACATATAAATAAGAACCCCACTATAATTTGGATTTCTTCATATTTTCACATGTTCAATTTTGTAGAATTTAAAATCAGTCTGCAACTGAAAAAGAAAACCAAACAAATATATATTTTTTAATATTCTTGCACTGAATTTTAAATCAAATCAAGATGGTGTCAAATAAAGAAATACAAGCAGATTTGTATTTTATGGAACAATTTTAGAAGTAGCAATGCAGAAGTAAGAAACAGTGATGATAGAAGACAATTACTGTTCTTTCTTCTTTCTTTATCAAAGGCATAGAGAAAAGAAAAATAAATATGCCATGTGATTTTCTTTACCATCACACTTATTATTCCTAACGAAAAATCTGGCAACCATATATTTAAAAAAAAAAAAAAGACAAGACAGAGGAAATAAAGATGATCTTATGTAGGCTTTCACTAAGTGGAATTTTAGGTTAATACCATATTAAATATATTAACGTCACACACAGGTTTAATTCAATAATTAAATAGGTGTTTTGTTTGTTTGGGGTTGTATAATATGTCACCAAACTAAATATAGCTTCAATTATTTCACTGAATAAAACCCTAATCCAATTTGTTAATAAAAAAATACAATATTTAACTAAACATCATTCGATTATCTTGTTTTCCATTTTTTTGTCTTACCTGTGTCGTCTTTTCTTCCGTTTCTTGCTTTGACTCATTGAAGATTTAGAGAACTTCTGATCACCGGAGGAGAGACTCATGTCATCAGAATCTGTGAGGAATAAACACACCAGTTATCAACTCAAAAAACAACAAAAGCAATTATTATTGTTATTATTATTAATAATAATAATTATATATAGTTATTATCATTAATAATAATAATAAAAACAATAACAATAATAAAAACCTACATTGTATAATACATACATAAAGGATGTAGAAAAAATAGGGAAAAAAGTAAAATTGTTAATTCAGCATATTGAGTCCCCCTCCCTAACTAATATAATCAAATAGAAATGTCCTTCTAAAATGGACAAGATTTATTAAGGAAAAATATTTTAAGATAAGATTTTCCTTTATTAGTCCCACAGTGGGGAAATTTGCAGTGTACAGCAGCAAAGGGGATAGAGCAAAAAACAAGATGCATCAGCTAACACAGTAAAAAAGAGCTTAACAAAGTGTAACAAAATATGAACCATTTAAATAGAATGAAGTATAAAAATAGGAGCAGTATATACAGTATTGACTAACAGACTATTAACAAAATTGCACAAGTGGAAAAATGATATTGCACAGTGAGAATGAAATGAAATTCCACCTGAAAATATCAGGTTATTTCAAGCAATATAATATTTATTTTCTATCCTCTCCACATTTTGAAAACACAAGTTTTTATAAAGTTGCATTTGTAAAGAAAAAAAAATATTCTAACATCGTTTTTTCAGAGTGAAATTAACTTTCGGTCTCTACAGTCATTATCACTTGATCACAGGCCTTTGACGATTGGACTCTTTTATGCAAGAAATGCCTGTTATTCACTTATTCTAGCTCATTCACAATAAACACATGATGGGCTATACATATATTATAGCCTATAATTTGAAATGTTAATCTCTGCATCAGAACCATACAGTGTTTTGCAGAGTTAACCTTCAGTATAGTTGAAGTAAAATTATTATTAGTATTATTTTATTTGTATTAATAATAATAATAATAATAATAATAATAATAATAATTATTATTATTATTATTATTATAAAGTATTATTATTATTATTAATAATAATAATAATAATAATAATAATAATAATAAAATCCTACATTGTGTAATAGCTACATAAAGGATGTAAAAAAATAGAATGCTAATGGTCTTTTAAAAAAAAGGATAAAAGGAAAATTGTTATTTTTGCATATTGAGTCTTCAGCACTGATCCCCTCCCTAACTAATATAATCAATAGAAATGTACTTCTAAAATGGACAAAATTTAGTAAGAAAAAATATTTTAAGCAATATAATAATATCATTTATTTTCTATCCTCTCCCCATTTTGAAAACAAGTTTTTATAAAGTTGCATTTGTAAAAAATATTGTGTAAAAATATTCTAATTTCAGAGAGAAATTAACTTTCATTATCACTTGATCACAGGCCGCGGAGGCTTTGACGATTGCACTCTTTTATGCAAAGAAATGTCTGTTATTCACTTATTCTAGCTCATTCACAGCAATAAACACATGATGGGCTATTTATTATAGCCTATAATTAGAAATGTTAATCTCTGCATCAGTGTTTTACAGAGTTAACCTTCAGTAGCTAATGGTCTTTAAAAAAAAGAAAAAAACTAAAATTATTTCTGCATATTGAGTCTTCAGCGCTGACCCCCTTAATTAATATAATCGAATAGAAATGTACTTCTAAAATGGACAAAATTTAGTAAGAAAAAATATTTTAAGCAATATAATAATATTTCTCTCCTCTCCCCATTTAAATTTGCAAAATTTACAAATGCAAATAAAGTTGCATTTGTAAAGAAAAAAAATATTCTAACATCGTTTTTTCAGAGTGAAATTAACTTTCGGTCTCTACAGTCATTATCACTCCATCACAGGCCTGTTATTCACTTATTCTAGCTCATTCACAATAAACACATGATAGGCTATATATATATTATAGCCTATAATTTGAAATGTTAATCAGAACCACACAGTGTTTTCCAGAGTTAACCTACAGTATAGTTGATGTGAAACACTCACCAGAGCTGTTGGAGTGCTTCTCATCCATCTCCATCTGTGCGTCCTTGTGCGCTGCAGCAGCTGCAGCTCTGTGCAGCGGCTGCAGGTGATGCACATTCTGCGCCTCTGCGAGCACCTCCAGAAAGGCCGGCTGGCTGTAAAACGAGTGTATTCCTTCTGGTCCCAGAAAACCCATCCCGACCCCGAGACCTCCGAGACCCCCCCCGTGTCCGAGCGCCGACCTGGCCGCCAGGAGGTGCGCGCTGTGCGGCAGAGCCTCCAGAGGCCTCCTCGGTGCCACCACCGGAGGCTCCTTGTTGAGGCCGAGCAGCTCCTGGATGCCAAAGCCGGTGCGTCGGTGCACCGTGGGGGCCATCATCTTCCACACTGTTGGAGGAGGCTGCTGATGATGATGATGATGCTGATGGGATCCCAAATGGTTCACACCGGTTTGTGAGGATGATTTCTGTTTATTCTCAGAGTCTGAGAGCACAACTCCCTCCTTGCCTGTCATTTTGCACTCCCTCCAAAAAAAAAAAGTCCCTGATGCACTCAGCAGAGAGATGCTCCTCTTTATCTCTCAGCTCTCCTCTCTGCTGAGCCTTTTTATCCAACAGGCAACAGGCTGCAGCCAATCACAACAGAGGGTTGGAGACTCTCCACTCAAGTTTTGCATGAAGCCCCATGAAGCTTTATTATAGTAGATTATACTATTTCTTTGCAACAAATATACATTTTGTTGCATAATATATCATATGCAACAAAATAACTGTCATATTTGTTGTTGTTTTTTTGTGCCAAGACATTACTGAGGATGTGGATGGACTGTTTGACAAATAATATCATCTTTTTCCAGCTGGTGATCGCAGAACAATTAGGCCCATTTAAAAAAACAAAAACATGATTTAGTTGTCTACAGAAGAAGTTTAATCTAAAGTTTCACACCATAAATTCGTATTTATGTTAGAAACACTAAGAGTTGTATGCTATTTTCATTTATCCTGAAAGATGCACCAACAGTGGCCACTTTTAAATCTAGACTGGAGACCAAACTGTTCTCAGACGCTTTTCTTAATTGATCAAATGCTGCATTTTTACTGTCTTTTGATTGTTTTTAAATATCCTTCTAATTTTTTTCTCTTAACTTAACTTTTATATTCTTTTATTCATTTTTATCTTATGCACTTTGTGCTCTTTCATCTTGCTTTTTTATATGTAAAGCACTTTGAATTGTGTATGAAATGTGTTATATAAATAAACTTGCCTTGCCTTGAATTGGATATTTTTTGGGTACCAACTCGAACAAAAAAAGAGAGATGAGGTGAAAGTGTTTTAAGTTCTGTCTTGTGAAAGTTATAAAACAAAACGAAATGTTCTTACTTTCACTGTAAATCATCATGTTTCTGTGGCTGATCATGGAGTCACCAGCTCGTCAAACTGATCCACACACACAGCCGGATAAATCAGCTTAATTTGCAGCACGTTTGTCCTCATTCAAACATTCAAACATGACGTCACTGTTGAAATTTAGCAGTGAGGATGAACCATTTTGGACCAAAGATGAATGTTGAAATAAATATGTTTAACGTAAAGCTATATTTTAGTCAAGATAAGATTGAAAATAACATGCTGTATATATCATACAATTATTAATTATTGTTTTTGGAAAATGTCATATTCATAAGAAAAAATGGTCAGGAACCAAGCCAAGCATTTAAATTATTGAATGAATATAATATGTATATAACATAAACTCTGGCATTGTGATTATTTTTATTTTGTCTTCTTTTTGTCTTGTTTTTTTGTATCTGTTTCTGTTAATGAGCATGTGTTCAATAAAGAAATCATTAAAAAAAAAAAAAGCTTTTTGGACCAAAAATACTGAAAATCTAAAATACATAGCCTACATCTGCTGCTTTGCTAAAATTAAAACACATTATAAGCTTAATCCTATAAAGCTTAATATTTTATTTCAGCCTATAATTACAATGAAGTTGGCTATTTTGATGTTATATATATATATATAACAATAATAAAAAAGTAGTCTCATTTATAATATCTTCCCTTAAAAATAACATTTGATACCATTCGCCAAAATGAATTATGAAACACATAAGCTATGCAATTTAAAAATATCTTAGTTCAGTAACTGTACAATTGATCTTCATAACCCAGCTTTCTATTTTAATTTTTTTTCCCCAATAAATAGCCAATAATGAAGCTAATCCATTAAAAAAAATGCTCATTAATTAACCAGAGGTCACATTGGATGAGGAGAAAAAAAATAAAAAGATTTTCAGTGGTCAAATTAAAAGAAACACTCATAAACTCTCATCAGCCAATTTCTCTATCAGTTAATTAATCAATTCAGCTTGTTATTAAGAGGACGACACACCGATTGATCCGTTACCAGACTCTCCTCCTCTAACGTCCCATATAACCCACACTGTCATTTGCATATTCTAATTAGGTTTGTGCACTAAAACGTTTTGTCTTTGGTGGCAGTCTGGGCATCTGTTGATAGATTATTAAACGTTTTTTATTCTCTGATGGGTCACATGATGAAGAAAACAATATCCTCCAGTTCAGGGGTATTTAGGGCACACCAGGGTGGCAATTAAACATGAGACAAATATGCCACACTGTAAACAATTGCTATTAATTTACAGCAGGATTTCAACAGTATTGAGCTGTTATTGCTAAAAACAGTGCTTTACTGTTAATACAAAAGAAAACCTGTTAAATTACGCTCATAGGTCGTTTTTTAACTGAACTATAATACATTCTTAAAAAGCAGCACTTTACTGCTGATCAACTGTCTAAAGTATCATCAGTAACAGTTTCATGCAGTATTTTTATAATTCTGGGACCTGATCTGCTCATGTGAGGCTTGTACATTGTACATGATTGTAAAATCAGTGAATTAGCTTTATTGTTCTTCACTCACATGTTGTTCTGGTTTGCATTCTGTGCTTGTAGCCAGATAGAGACACACATTTTGGGAAAAGTGTCAACAAGTCTATTATAGCCTTTTTCCTAACAAGTGCCTTTAATTGTATTTAGTGTGACTATTCCTATGTCTGTAACCTGCTAAGTCTATTCATCTAGGCAAAAAATAATGTTTATTAAAATGTATGTAAAAAATAAATAGTGCATTGAAACAAATCAGTAAGATAATGTAAAAGAAAGGGGAAAAACAGCTATATAATGTATCTTTAAACAATAAATTAACTGTAAAATACTGTGAAATTAATAAAGTTCAATCTGTATTTTTCATTAACAGTACAAAGCTGTAAATTTCAGAGACAGTATAATAATGTTAATTTTACAGAAACATAAAGGCAACCCTGCTGCTAGTTCTTTACTGTTATTTTACCGGGAAATTCTTAACAGTGCAGACAACAGATTTATTTACCTCCTGATTTTTTTTCTGTTTGAGGTCTGATATCAAACACAAAAAAAGTTACGCAACGTTTCAGCCTATAAATCTGAGAGAAAGTAAGAGCAAAGATGTTTCATATGTCAGGGGAAATCATCTCTTCACACTCATTCATCATAGTATTTAAACCCTCAGCTCAAAATTCAAACCCACTGAAATGTGAAATGAAGTGAAAAATACTCTCATTTTCTCTTCCACACAAACCTAATCCTCTCCTAATCAGCTGTTATTCAATTATCGCAGAGTTTCAATCGTTTGGAGATAATGTGCGGCACACTTTGGACATCTGGACACATAATTACGCGCAGAGGAGAGTTTATGGAGATGAGTGGGACGCGCACGATGGAAGCGCAGATATACAGTCCTCCCATCAATGGGACATGTGGTGATGAATAAATAAATAAATAGGTGGTTCCGAAGGGACTGTTTGGGCAGCCGTGCGTCAGGCTGTCTGTCAGTGGCGGTCAAACAACCCAACAGCAGATTTAGTGCTGATGGTTTGTAATCTGAGATGTGATCAAGAGATGCAGGATTCACCCGGTCAAGTCAATTATGAGGCTCCATGTTACTTTTGTGTGTCACACTGCGCTGCATCTCCCTGCAGGAAGAAGAGGCCTAAATATATAAGGGGGGATAAAATGCTGTATTATAATACCAAAAGACTATTGCTGTTATAGGCTATTTAGTTTAAGACTAAGATAAATAATTTAGCTTTTATTTGCCTGCAGTCAGTGTGAAATTGTAGATTAAAATGTTCACTGGGATGGAAAATAAAATAAAAAAGTGTCCAAAGATAAATAAAAAAATACAAAACAAATATTCCAGATGTCGTAAATAACTTGAGAGTGAAAGGGAGAGGAGTAAAGGGACTTAAATTGCAGGTATATATGTATGTATATATGTATATATTTAACTTATTTATTTATTTTTTATTCCCATTATTTAGACATTGTGCGCAGCTAAACGCGATAACCTGATTTGATTGATTTTTTTTTATTCTCCTTTCCCTCTCTGCTACTGTAGGTGTGTACCCCACGAATAGGCAGGCGGGCAAAATGTTTATTGTATATGTACACTTAAAAAAAGAAAAAAATGGAAACACTCTTTTAAGTACATGCTGCTCATTACATCATGCTACAAACATGTATATTCCTTGTTCATGTAAAGTGTCAACATCTCCAAATAAAAATTAATTAAAAAAATGTTTTGTTTTTTTTAAATGCTGTATTATAATACCAAGAGACTATTGCTGTTATAGGCTATTTAGTTTAAGACTAAAATAAATAATTTAGCTTTTATTTGCCTGAGTCAGTGTGAAATTGTAGATTAAAATATTCACTGTGATGGAAAATAAAATAAAAAAGTGTCAAAAGATAAATAAAAAAATACAAATAAAATGTCCCAGATGTTGTAAAGAACTCAAGAGTGAAAGGGAGAGGAGTAAAGGGACTTAAATTACCTCCCGCCATCTCATGAGAAGCTATTAGAGAGACATTTCATTAGAGGTGAATGAAGAGATCAATGCCATACCAACAGCTATGCTAATGAGGTTTCTACATCACACACACACACACACACACACACACGCGGGTGACATGCATGAATCACATCCTTCCACTTAGATCAGGATGCAGCCAGAAACACTTCTTAGCATCCTACTGAGCAACATCACATCTCACTGCTTCTGAAAAACAACAACCGCATCTTCTTAAAACCACCTCAGCAGGTTCATCTCCATCTTAAAACTTTACAAACATCTGTGTTAAGAAAAAATGCAAAATCAGAACTTGGCACTTGACACAAAGAGAGAGAGGAAGCACAAATGAAACCATCCTCAGATTCAGAAACTTGAATATCATTCGAGAGTTTGGTATAGAGGCAACCTGATTACTGTAAACCTTTTTTACTGCAAGGGATTAACTATTATGAACATTTAACATGAATTATTTAATAGCTTTTTTTATCCCCCTTTTACATTTCAGAACTATAAAATGTGTGAAAAATACATTTAACCTGTTTGGGCATTTAAACTATTAGTTTGCACATTAATAAATGACTTAAAATTTGTTATCTATATATTTTATTTACGTTGCTGTTTAAAATAGTACCAGTCTGTCTATGACGTTGCCTAACTCTAGGGCTGAACGATTTTGAAAAACTATCTTATTGCGATTATTTTGACTGACATTGCAATTGCGATATGGTTTGCGATATTAGAGGGAATGATAATTTTTACATAATAATTCTTATTTTCATTGAAAAACATTAAAATGATTATGGTGTGATTTCAGCGGGATCTGTACCAAACAAATATGTTTTCTTAAGTCTGTAAAATATGATATGCAGGCCAGGACATCTCGGCGGCACAAAAAAATATCTAATTTAAAAATGGTATTTTGACACACATTTCACCTTTAACAAATATTGCCCCTTCTGGGATTTGAACATTGCAGTAGGCCATGTTGTGATTTCGATAACATTTCCATTAATTGTGCAGCCCTACCTGACACAAACGCATCGCATGCACCAGCAACTGTAATTTGGGTTGAAATAAATGATGCCGATTTAAGAACCAGTAATGACACAGTGTCATGCGGAGGGCATGACAGTGAGCAACTGCATCATCCTTTGCTATATTTAATATGTGTAGCATGATTTAATCAATCCACTCATTTGGTGTTCTTTTTAATCACTCCATGTAGCATAAATAAACCACTTGGTTCTATAAAGCACTAAAAGCTACCTTATCTACTGGGTTAGTTTTAGAGACATTGATTAAATCTGTAGGGAATATTTCCATAAACTAAAATAGTTGAATTAAGTTTAAAACAGACAATATTGTGAACTACAATGAGATGTGAAAAGCTTAAAAATCAATAGACACGATGGCAATCCCTGCATCTTCATTTTCACTATCCTCAATTTTAACAAGCTGTTCTCGGATACCGTTTGCAGCTTTACCTACGAAAAGTAATTCACTGTATATCCCACGAAATCAATTCATATGTAAATCATATAATTGTGAACCAGCAAGTATAAAGAGCAACAAACACTGCATAGGGAGGAGGTCGGTGTGGATGGGTGAGTTAAAAAAACACCAGACTATTGCCCAGGAGACCAGTGTTTTTCACCCTGTGTGAAACCAGAAGTCAACGTTAATTTATTTCTCACGTATCTTCCGTACTTAAGTTATACCACTTCTGGTGTTATTTGAACCCAAACCACGATATTTTCCTAAAACTAAGTAGTTTTGTTGCCTGAACTTAACGAAGTTGTTTCTGTGAATATGGAAGTTTATTTTGAAAATACTGGAGTGGAAATGACACACTTCGTCATGTGTTGCTGGTAGGGCTTTCAACGTTAACACGATATAAAGTGTTCAAATTGTTTTAACGCCACTAATATCTTTAACGCATTAATCAATCTTTTGGAGGTTATAGTGGACAAGCGTGAATCCAGTGTTAAAGAGTGGAGATACTAGCATCATACAAAACAACAAAACCTAAGGAATCCATTTGAACCAACCTAGCTTGTCGCAAAGGAGGTCAAATAACACTACGAAGTTATGCAAAATTTTGGCGAGGAAAAACTGTCATGGCCATTTTAGAAGGGGTCCCTTGACCTCTGACCTCAAAATATGTGAATGAAAATGGGTTCTATGGGTACCCACGAGTCTCCTCTTTACAGACATGCCCACTTTAGTCAAGTGAGCACAATGACACACTGACAGCTGTTGTTGCCTGTAGGGCTTTTTTTAAGTTGATCATATTTTTTATATAAAAATGCAGTACCTGTGAGAGTTTCTAGACAATATTTCTCATTGTTTTGAGTTGCTAACTGTTTTCCAATAATAAATATATACATACATTTGCATAAAGCAAGTATATTTGCCCCACTCCCATATTGATAAGAGTATACACAAATCTCTCTTTAAGGTACATTTTGAACAGATAACAAATGTGCGATTAATTTGCGATTAATCGCGATTAACTATATTAATCCACTGATAGCCTCAGTTGCTGGACATTCGTAGGAAAAAGCACGAATAATTAGGAATAACTTTTTGTGAGATATCATACGAGCATTTGAATGAGGATACGTTGATTTTAAACCATTTTTACCATTACAATTCATTCACTACAGCTCTTCAATAAAAACATATTTGAGGCTATAACAGTCTGGGTCAGTGATGAGTTTCTGAACCAGCTCTTTCTGTCTGATCCATCTTTGTCTTTGTTTGAGGCTCCAGAAATGGCTCTTCTAATCTAGCTAATTGCCGTTTCCCAGAGCTCGGCATTTAAGAAGAAGAGCTGGGTCACCAAACAGCCGTTGATCAAAACATCCTATTAAGGTGAAGAAACAAAAGGCTCTCACAATCCTAACAATGTGCCACTTGTGATTCAACAGTTTGCTCTGTGGGCACAAAGCATTAATTAGGGCAATAACTTCATGCTATTGCCATTCTATAGTCTCCATTTCTGTATGAGTGCATCTATTTATGCTCTGAAGTTTGTCGGGGACTCTGACTTGCCGAGTGTGCCGCATTCCCCCGTCCCATGTGCAGATGTGTTATTGGCGTAATGAGGAAAATACTTTGGGAAACGTGGGAGAGAGGCCCCCCAAACCCCGAAAAACTTTCCTGACAAAATAATATTCCTCATTGTGGTCACTCGTAACGAGAATTGACATAATTACTTGGACCCATTTCTTGTCTAATTAGCACACTTCCACAGTGGACAGGGACTAGCAGTTAGGCAGGAGAAGGGAATCGGACAGGCATGGCAGTGGCAACACAAAAAAGGGGCCTCTGGTTTCAGTGTAATTAGGTGAGACAATGCCCCTGACTGTTTTGAGCTATGGCAGCGGCTCAGAGCCGGGGCCGAGCAGGCGAGCGGACGCCCCGTGAGCTATGTCTATCCGAGACCCTAATAAGCCCCTAATTGTCTTTTTTTGATTCACACAGGCAGCGCCAGCAGACATGAAGACAGCCTATTCTTGGTCTCCTGCGGAGAGCGTTTCCCTCGTCCCGCAGGACGAGAGAGATTTGAGTTGACTCACTCAGGACCTTCACTGTTGGCCCTGAGACTCTGGACAACTTGTGTTAACGTCCTGTGACAGCGTCCCAAACCTGGAGAGCTGCCAACATGTTGAAAACAGAGAAGCAGGAGCCGCTATGTATGTTTCTTTACAGACAGCCAAGAGGTGCATCAGAAAGTACTTCATACTATTTTCTGAAAATAATCTTACAATCTTGGATTACCCTTGATACCTTTGGGTACACAATCAGCTGAATATAGTAAACATGACATAATGTTAAATTGCCACAGATTACATGAACAGTATTCATTTGAAGACCTGATAATATTCACTCTCCTTTTCAATGTATCGTCATTTAACGGTTCATATGATATCTTACGAAAAGTTATTCCTCATTCTGTATTTGTTTTCCTACGAATGTCAAGCAATGTGTGTCAATTTCCGCTTGTTGCACAAATACAGTCTTTTCAAAATAAACTTCCGTCTTAACAGGAAACAACTTGGGTTGGTTTAGGCAACAAAACTACTTAGTTAGGTTTAGGAAAAGATTTCAGGAGAAGATCGTTTACGTCATTACGTGTCAAATCAACGTTGACTTCTGGTTTTACATGGGTTACGAACACTGGTCTCCTGGTTTTTTACCCACCCATCCACCCCTCCCTACATGGCGTTTATCGTTCTTTCATGAGATATATACGAATTACAGTACATTGCTTTTCGCTGGTATAGCTACGAACGGTGTATGAGAACACCAACTCCTGAGGGAAATATCAGACACTTTAGCTGTTAAACGCTCCGCTGTGTTCACCAGCTAGACGCTAGACTGCTGTTTGGTGCTGGGCAGGAAGCGATTGCAGTGGGTTTATCAGGGCTTTTTCTTGCTGAAAACAGCTGATAATGCTGATGAGAGAGTCGGGTGATAATCTTCTGTGGGTTTGTCACGACGAACAACCCTCTTACCCGTTACATCCCATCCATTCATATAAAAAAATACTAGGGCTGTCAATCAATTAAAATATTTAATTGTGATTAATCTGACTTGACTATGACTTACACAAAACCGCATGTGATTATCATAAAGTGGGCATGTCTGTAAAGGGGAGACTCGTGGGTACCCATAGAACCCATTTTCATTCGCATATCTGGAGGTCAGAGGTCAAGGGACCCCTTTGAAAATGGCCATGCCAGTTTTTCCTCGCCAAAATTTAGTGTAGGTTTGGAGCGTTATTGAATGACAAGCTAGTATGACATGGCTGGTACTAATGGATTCCTTAGGTTTTCATATTTCACTCTAGCTTTAGAACTCAGCCCGCTACAATCTCCGAAAGATCGAATAGCGGCCGAGGTTAATTAAAAAACGCAAGTTGCCTTAATGCGTTAAAGAAATTTGAAATTATTATTTATTATTTATATATAAATAATTATCATTCACAGCAGTGAAACAACTTCACAAACATGACAATGGTCGTCACCTTTTCTGTTCAGTTCGTTTAAAAAAAAAAATCACAAAATGCAGCTTCCACTGTGATGAAATCAACATTCAGCTTGCTAACTTACGTCCAATAATTTGTCTTAGCTAGAACTGAATATATTATTATTATTATCAGATTCACTTTCTTTTTCTTGCAGCTTAAGGAAACTATGAACCACAAGCAGCTGGACTCTACAGGCTGCATTTCAACACTGAGCCTGTTTAACCAAACACACACAGACTGGTCCATATGTTTGAGGCCACGTCTGATGGCAGGTGGTACCCAGAAGACTCACTATATTTCATAACTCCCTCTCTCTAACATCCCCTGCGGTCATGGCCTCTCCGCTCAGAGGAACGTCAATCCGATGTGCCCTCACTCCTTTAATTAGCTGTCAATTAGTGCAAATGAATCAACTCTTCGCCTAATTAAGCAATGCCACCAGGCAGCTCCCATATACGGGCCATTGTGTGGGCAGCATGAGAAAACCACAGCTAGCAAACTCGCTTTGGATCACGGGTGCAACTTAACGATCACACTGACACACTGTGTTCAGGGAGCCTTGTGTGTGTGTGTGTGTGTGTGTGTGTGTGTGTGTGTGTGTAAGGGAGGGTGAAGTTACACACTTTACAATACAGTGATCAGGCAATGCTAAATGATTTTTCCTGAATCATATTCTGTTATTTTATGTATCTTGTGCACCACGATAGCTTCAGTCCACTTGCATAATTTCCTATTTTTGACCCGCTGTCACATTTACAAAAACACACTCTCACACGAGCACTTAACTCTCCATTTAGGCCTTTAAATGTTTCTAATCTTCTAATCCCCCAATGCCCGATTCAGATCGCTGCTCTGTGGATTTAACACCAGCTTGTCTTTTACTGAGAAGACTTACTTTCACCAAACATGTCACTCATGCCATGCCGGATGATTTAAACCTGGGGGCCGTTGTTAAATGGCCCATGGTGATTTTTTTTTAATAAACTAGAATATGGCTTGAGCATATTTCTAATAAATTGCACTGTACGTACATTGTACATCCTAGTTTGAACGCTACAGTTGATGTCGAGTAAATTTAGTGGAATTATCTCCGTCTTAACCTCTTGGAAAATGTGGTGTTTGGTTTGTTCAAAAACCCCAAAACAATATTTTCTTATAATAAATTTGATACATTTTCTTTTAATCTTTTATTCATAAATATAACATTTAACAATAAATACCTTATTTTGTTGTTTTCTTGAAGGATGTTGAGCAATATGTGAACCCACTTTCTACTTCGACTAAGAAAAAGGCTATTAAGACACTCAATATATGTCGTTTTTAATATTTTTGTTTGGTGTGAAATACCCCTGGCTCTTTTGTTATTGTTATACTGAATGTGAATTATGTTCTTTTGTTTAATAAAGAAAGAAAGTAGAGATAAGTAGACAACTAGTGTAAAATAACATGACGCCGTGGGTTGGTTTTCCTCCCGTCCTCCCCAATTTTTTAAGTCACACGCCGCCACTGATCTTAATATTAGACTTACAGATTTACATCTTACATTTACATTGTACTCTTTTAAGTGGGCGATTAGGCCGGGAACAGAAACCAATATTTGACAATTTCTGCCTGTTTTAACTTCACCTATTTACAGATTTAAACACATAAAGTAAAAATATTTTAAGTGGACACTTTAGCAGCAGATGCAAAAATACTTTATATAATATGTGGGGACACCAATAAACTACTGTAATGTCAAACGTTAAACTGTTCAGTAGTGTTGCGTTATTTTGATAGAAAGTTAATTTTCTATGGCACATAGGGTTTTCTGGTCTAGAAACACTGATTTTCTTTTGGTGAAACTGGTTGAAAACTACGCATTTACTATTGTTTGGCCCGTGACTCCTTATATTTTTCTGGATATGGCCCACAATCAAAAAAGTTTGGCCCTTTCCCTGATTTAATCTGTCACTGTATTTGTCGATGCATTTTAAAAATGTGAGAGCATGTGAACTCTTTTCTGTTTGATTTCCAGGTAACTCTTTTTTTCTCAATTCAAGTGACATTTTCTAGAATATTTGAATAATCAAGTCTTAAGCTGTGACCTTCCTCTGGTTAGCCAACTTTTTTGATCCACATGAAACGGTTATTTTTGACAATGAACAGAGTTTTGATTCCATTTTTCCAAAATGTTTATGATTTCCCTGGGATTAATACCCCGTGTTTTCCTTCCACTTACAACCTCAGACTCCAGAAAATGATGTTGTCATGCAGTCCACATACTTAATTTACAGTCGGAGTGGAAATGTAATCTCTTCAAGACATCTGTTTACTTCTGACTCACAAGACAAGAGCCTGATTTTTTTATTCTTAAGAGTGATATTGTTTTCAGTCGACTGAATAAAACATTGGCATCACCTTTGATATAAGTCTACAGTTACACAGTGATTTTTCAAGGTTGCTTCATTACTGAGAAAGAACTTATAACACAAACTAAAATCTAATTTTCACTCAAAGGGGACGGGCTATTTTACACTCACATAACACACACGAGAGGATGAATACTGAGGAATGAATCTGGTAAGATGTTGCAAAAGGTCAAGTGGGCGACTAATTAAACAATCTGCACCTCATTGATTGAATGAGCTGCATAGATGACCTGAACAGTTATTGCAGTGATAAATCAATTAGTAAAACATTACAAATAAAAATATATCAGATGTTTATCTTGGAATGGCTGCAGAGCCATAGCCAGGATTTTATAAATACTGAGGTCATGAGGGAAGTCCACCCAAGACACCAAAAAATTGTTCAGAAATTTTTGAATTATTTAGATTTTTCATTTATTGAGTTAGTTGTTTAATTATATTTTTGCACGTTTTATTGAAGTTTGTTCATCACGATATCTATAGAAAATTTGAAAGAAAAAAATATGAATAATGCCATCAGTCGAATTTATCTTTAACTTTGTTTATTGTGTGCTTTGTCTCTTTTTTGGTGAATGCACTACACTCAAAATACGAGTGTAGGGAGGTGGAGAGAGAATTTGTAACCATAACTGTGCATACTTGATTTTTTAAAAATATCACAGTTATCATCAATACCGGTATATCACAACACCCCTAAGCACAATTAATTAACTCAATATAGCTGCCTGTATTTTCCTTTAATTGAATTAATTTCCAGGAAACTTCCCAGGAGACCCATAAAATAAAACGTTTTGTTTACCTGCATAGAGGTCTACAAGCTGGTTAAATATTAGTGAAGGTCACTGCCTGTTAAACTTTTTTAGTAATTTAGTAAAAAGTGTGTTGAGTGGTTATATTTTTTTTTACATAATTTCTAAGCTTTTCACATGTATTGAAATATAATTTATGAATTTTGTTTATAGGTGAATCACGGGCATTGTTTTCTTGTATTTAGTTCTTAGGCAGGCTCCTGAGCTGACGTCCACTTGGAGTATCTGTTTGTTTGTGTGTCAGTGTTACCACCGCTGCAGTATGTCTTTCATAGGGCTGCAACTAACGATTATTTTCATTATTGATTAATCTTCCGAGTATTTTCCAGATTAATCGATTAATCTCCGGTCTGTAAAATGTCACGAAATAGTGAAAAATGTCCATCCCAGTTTCTCAAAGTCCAAGTTGATGTCTTTAAATGTCTTGTTTTGTCCAAAACCCAAAGATATTCAGTTTAATATGATATTAAACAGAGAACAACTGGAAATCTCCATATCTGAGAGGCTGATAACAAAATTTTATGACATTTTTGAATGAAAAATTACTTTAACGATTAATCATTTATCAAAATAGTTTTCTGTCTATAAGTCGACTAATCGCTGCAGCTCTAGTCTTTCATATGTTGTCCTTTATTTATTTATTTAGTTGGCTTCAACGTAGTCCAATTCAAATATGTTGAGTCTAAAAATACTGGAATCAGCCTAAAAATGATCTACCATGTGTACGTTTTTTACTACATACGTGAATTCCCTCAAGGTTGCTAAAACCCCGAAATTTGCTCCCAAAATAAAAGGCTTCATTAAGTCTGTATGTGCATGCTGCTTCACTCAAACACAGTGATGTAAGGATGCTTTGTGTCATGAAGAAGCAAACTCATTTTCAGGCACGTGAGCAGTTCAGCCATGTTGCCTCCCTCCCTGCAGCAGCCACTCTGGACCATTACAGGCTGTAATTGTTATTTAATGGATTAAACATTCATCCTTCCTGTGCGAACCCCCCGAGGGCCGGATGACAGCCTCGCCATGTTCACACCGCTAAACATCCCCCCATCACACACACCCGGCGACGCTCATTTGACGGCAGTGTTTGTGCTTAAAATTCAATTACCCACTTATTGATGGCTCTCTGGGGTGCTAAAGAAGTGGACACGGTGCTGGTGGAGGTGTGGATGATTTCCCAGGAGGCCTCAGTCTCCTCCGCACATCTCCAGCTGGATCTATTTCATGGCTTTACTCATCAGCGGCAGACGCAGATGGAGCAGAAGCAGCCGTCATACACCTGCACACACCAGCGCACGCAGACACAGACACACACACACAAAACACAAGTAATTTATTATTGTGCGCTGACAGTATAAGAGTAACAAGACATTCTGTGAGCTTTATCTGGTGGTCAGGAAAATTGCATTTGAAATAAAATAAAATAAAATAAAATAAAATAATTAAACCAAACAAAAATTAAATTAACTTAAACTAAACTAAATAAAACTAAAATTCAATTAAATTCAACTAAATTCAATTCAATTCATTTAAACGAATAAATTAATAAAATTAAATTAAAAAAATGAAATAAAAATAAACCAAAACAAAACAAAAAAATAATAAAATAAAATAAATAAAATAAAATAAAATAAAATAAAATAAAATAAAATAAAATAAAATAAAATAAAATATCCCTATAACAAGTGACCAAAATCAAACCATTTTTATGAAGACAGGGCATACCTACACTTCACATTTTAGGGCTTCAACTGAGAATTACTTTCAATATCGATTAATCTATCAATTATTCAATTGATCGATTTAGTCCATAACATGTCAGAAACTAATGAAAAAGTGTCCAACACAATTTCCCAGAGCTCAAATTGACGTCTTTACTGTAAATTTGTTATTTTCTCTAACTGACAGTCCAAAAAGAAAAGATATTTTATTTTAAATGGCACGAAACTGAGAAAAAGGGTGCCCCACTCAGGCACATATGTAGACAGCCTTGACATAAATTATGAATTAATTCTTATTGGTTATTATCATACGAAATTGATAATTATTGTCAAAAGCAAAAAACATTCACCTCTATACTGTCTCCAAACATTTATAAGGGGTTTCATTGCTTTAGATGCAACAAATAAGCACTTGACGCTGCACCAAAAGCCACAGGTAGCCCCACAGGTTAGCCACGCGTCTTAAAGTCCCCTGAGGCCTCCGGGGGCCCCACAGGAACACTCGGCTTGCCGCTGGCCTCGTTCCCCCGCTAATTACAGCACTCATCTCTGCTCTCCCACGAGACGCCACCACTCTGATGACAAGACGCTGCACAGTTTGGAGCTCTGCATCGCCGGGCAACAGCTGGGGCTGCCGGCTGCACGTCAATACCCAGTGGGGTGGTAAGGGGAATAATGATGCTGTGTGTGTGTGTGTGTGTGTATATATGTTGGGGGAAGCACGATGCATTCATTCACACCATGCAGGGAGGATTTTGTTGCTATTTTGCAGATGACTCCCAAAATCTGATGTAGTCTTGTTGAATTTCTGCTTTGAAACTTAAACCATCACACAATAAGATGCAGTCTGAGGTCAGATATCCAACATCATATAATCTACCATGATTAGAAAATAAAGATGAATCTTGTTGTCCTTCCGTGTGACAGGGTCAGACTACAGCTTACACGTCCCTAAGGATGACACTGGATCGATGAGCTCTGTACATACTGTACTCCTCTCAGTGTGATTGCACTGACTGTTCATTAGCAGGACGCTGGGCTTTAATGGCCTGCACACTTCTGTCGGCCGTAAATCTCCAGACTCCACCCAGGTTTGCTCCCCTGTCTCATCAAAGGGTTGTGAAGAATGAAGTCAGTGTGATGAAAAAGAGAATGAGATTTATCTGCCTCTCTCCTCCTCCTCCTCCTTCTCCTCCTCCTCTTCTTCTTCAACGCACCAAGACGAGCTCATGAGCGCAGAAAAATGACAAGCGGGATCTCGCCAAGACACACCCATGAATGTGATGATGCCACTGGATGTGTTTGAGATGCTGATGATGAGCCTGCTGCTGGCCAAAGACAGGAACGCCAGTGTGTCTTTCTGTCGGATCGAAATGTGGAGGGAGTACGGTGAGGACTCAAAAGCAGAGACTCAAAGGCAGAGTCAGACAGATAAAAGTGAGGTCTACTTTGTGTGTTGAGGCCAGAAGGAAGCGACAGACAGGCAGCTGGCGAAGGCAAAAAGCCCAAAAGGGACGAGGCAGGCAGGTAGATCAGGAACATATAGCTGGAGCACAAAGGCATGAAGCTAGACTGACAATCACGCAGCTAACTAGTGTTTGTGGGCAGTAATACAGTGGGTGTTTCTCAAAGTCAAGCAAGGATCCTTTAACGGCTGAATTTCAAGGATGCTACGGCATCGAATCCCGCCAAAGACTGTTCCAATGTCAAGGATTCTTTGAATTTCTACCAAGGACTAAGAACTACATTCAGAGGATTTTCAAGGATGCATATATGTGTCCTCCATGCTCCTAAAACCCCCACAAAGCTATGTGCACAAATGCATTTCCTGTCCCCTAATTTGGAAACAGGGGAAATATGCTAGTAGTTTCACCTCCAAAATATGTTTCTGAACAAATTTTAGGCGAGAAATTGCCAAACCAGTTGCTGAATCTCCACTCATAGTAGATCTACGCCTAATTTAAAGCTTCAGTAGGCAGAACGTTTTTGGCATCGTTGGGCAAAAATTCCATAGTAACCTTTCAGCATATTGTAATTCAAGTGTTCTGAGAAAAAAACTAGACTTCTGCTCCTCCTCATGGCTCTGTTTTCAGGCTTTAAACAATCTAGCCCGTGATGGGAGACTTTGACCAATCACAGGTCATTTCAGAGAGAGAGCGTTCCTATTGGCTGTTGTTCCAGCTGGTGACCGATGCTTGGTATTTCCTCAACTTATCTCAACATGGCTGCCGGGCCACAAATGTTATCATTTTACAGCTAAACAGTACACTACAAGATGTTTCTGTAAACATTTGAGGCGAGAAATAGACATTACAGTAACAGAATATTGATTCATATTTGATCAGCGCTGCCTAGTTTGACCGTTTGATCAGAGTTTGCGAGTGATTGACAGCTGCTCAGAGACGGCAAGGCTCCAGCTCGACTCTGATTGGTTGTTTTCCTCCGGTCTGTGAAATCTTGCTGATGCCATTAGGGGCACCGGAGAAGGCCACATGATTTTTTTCAGATTACCTGTCTCATGCAATACTGTCAGAATATAGTGACCGTTTTATAAAAATATTTTTTCTAAATCATATTTACTCCATTTCTACCCACTGCAGCTTTATAGGTCTGTTCCGACCTTCGTTGCTTAGTGTCAGACTCGTTCAGAGAGTTATTAATAGCACAAAAGAGGCCGGCAAAGGCCGATACAGTGGGTTAGGTTATCTAACTCGGTGAATTAAGGCTTTATTTTCGACTGAACCAGATTTGGTGTTTGTTGGAAGAATCTATTTTGTAGGGCTGCCACCTTGTTTTGGTGTTTGTCAACTATTTCTTTAGTCCATTAGTAATTTTTTTTATGCTTTTTTCGAAGTGAATATCTTATTTCCTAGAAACTTATGAGCACATCGCTCGTAAACACAAGATTTAAAGTGGTGCTTTTGAAACTCAGTTTTACAGATTTGTCGATTAAATCAACTAGATCACATTCATTTTTTATTGAATTATCTGCAACATTTTGTTTTACTTTTCTTTTCAAATGTCGATAACCCACCCTCTGTTTTTTTTTCCCTTTATTAAGTGTATGTAGGTTATTTTCTAAATATTTTTTTGTCTTCATTTCATTTGTGAAAATTGGAAAATGAAAAGAGAAAATGTCATCATTGCTTTAAGGTTGCAGCTTAACCAGGAGACTATGAACCTTTTCTAGCTGTTAGAGGCAGAATCCTTAATAAATAACTCAACTTCATGTCTGATATGACATCAGGAAAATGAAAGTGTTGGATTCAGAGTCAGATTGACTCTCTCTTTGGATGTTTCACCATTAACTAGGCAGTCACAGCCACAATCTATTCAGCACAAGTCGGATGAATCATTATGATTATCTATTATAAACCGAGACCAGATATGTTACCCTGCTGGTTGTAGTTCTAGGTCTTAATCTTTCAGAGGGGCTAATTGTCAGAAAATGCTGTTTGACAGTTGGATGATGTCATGGTCTGACCAGTGAGTGTGGGGCAGTGGAGAGTAAAGACCTTTTTTTCCTGCAGTTCCAGGTCAATAAATTTAGGTCAGAGAACAATACACTCTCTCTGTTAGACCGTAACGGGGTGCCTGAACCCCTCTCAGGCTCCCCTCTGACCCTCATCCCAAGCCTTCACATCCAACCACTCAACACGTTACACTTGGCAGACACAGTAAAGCTCCCTGTGGATTGAGCTGTTTCATCCCTTGGAATAAAGCAGGTTGGGGAGTCACCTTGTGGTTAGATATTACAATTACACTTCTTTCTTTCTTTCTATCTATGGACTCTGAGGTCATGTCCTTGTCCATAGTTTTTTGTGGGAATTTTGTTTAAGGAGGAAAACTACATCCCACGATTAAAAAAGACACAATGAATATTTTAGGCTGGTTCGGGTATTTCTAACTAGGCATATTTAAATGTTCCATTTTTAGGTCAATAAATAAACAAGTGTCGGCATATTTCCCCACGTGAAATTGTATTCTGACATTCTAAAGGAGACTTTGAAACAGTATTAACTTAGCCCTACGTGTTGGTATATAAAATATAAATTGTACAGTTACCTGAAATAATATCATATAACATTTTCAGTACATCACCTGTCAACATCATAAAAAAACATTAAATAAAATGAGTTTTAAAGGTCCCATATTATAAAAAAGTGAGATTTTCATGTTTTTTATTATAAAGCAGGTTTAAATCCTATATAAAAACTGTGAAAGTATCGAAACACTCAATCCACAGGGAAATACACACAGCCCCGTATTCAGAAATTCTGCATTTGAAACAAGCTGTCAGGATTTCTGCCCATTTGTGATGTCACGAATATACAATATTTAGACCCTTGACACAATTTTAAACGTAAACATTCTAAACGTGTCCCAGTTTATTCTTGTTGCAGTGTATGGGAATGTCATCAGCTGACAGGAAGTACACATGGACCCAAGCTGCCTCACAACGCAATTCCGTTGCAATTCCGTCAAAATGCGCTAAAACGGAGCGTTTCAGACAGAGGGTAAATACAGGTATATTCAGGCTGACAGTATGAGGAAAATAAAGGATTTTAACATTATAGCATGTAAACATGTTCTAGTAGAAACACAAAATACAAGTATGAACCTCAATATGAGCATGATATGGGACCTTTAAGGTATATTCTGAACAGTTAAAAAATGTGGGATTAATCGTGATTAATCAATCATGCAATTAATTGCGATTAAATATTATACAACCACCTTCCTCTGTGAAGCTTCACTGGATTTAACCAGAAAATAAAACACAACTTAAACAATTAAACAAAAGCAATCGACAATGAATAACAAAAGCTCCACAGCAGCTGCAGCCACAATTAGTGTGTTGTTGTATCCTACAGTACTCACCTGTTGTGGACGGTATTTTGTGAGCTTTATGAACAAGTCCTCCTCAATCAGCTCAACTTCTCTGCACATCCATCCTCAAAGCAACCAGTCCTCTCAGCCTCTCTCTGTCCCACTGCTCTCCTCAAACTTTTCAAACATTTTGAGTTGAATGAGGCTCTGCAGGCACAAAAAGGGATTAAGGCATTAAACCAGTGATTAATAAAGGTTAATAAAACCTTTATTGTTACCTGTGCCGAGGTACAATAATGCTAACATTAACCATAGCCCATAATTACGTAATTCTTTATTTCATTGCGATGTTGTTGAGCTTACCCGCTGCTAGCCCCGCAGGTGTTGTGGTCCGGGTTGTACCTGCCCAACGAGATTTGCACACATCTCGCGAGAGCACGCACTGCGAGATCATCTTTTTACTTAAAGGTCCCATATCGTGCTCATTTTCAGGTTCATACTTGTATTTTGTGTTTCTACTAGAACATGTTTACATGCTGTAATGTTAAAAAAAAAACTTTATTTTCCTCGTACTGTCTGCCTGAATATACCAACGCTCCGTTTTAGTGCATTTCAATGGAATGGCAACAGAATTGCAAAGGAATTGCGTTCCTTGCTTGGGTCCATGTTTACTTCCTGTCAGCTGATGTTATTATACACTGCAACAGGAAATAAACTGGGACACATTTAGAATGTTTCTGTTTAAAACTGTGTAAATGGTCTAAATATTGTATATTTGTGACATCACAAATGGACAGAAATCCTAACGGCTTGTTTCAAACGCACAATTTCTGAATACGGGGCTGTGTGTATTTCTCTGTATATTGAGCATTTTGATAGTTTAACAGTATTTACTTGAGTATTCCCATTTTATGCAACTTTATACTTCTACTCCACTACATCTCAGAGGCAAAATGTACTTTTTTACTCCACTACATTTTTTCTGATAGCTATAGTTACTTTTCAGATTAAGTTTTTTTCCATACACTTACTGTCCAGTGAAAACTGTGCATCTCCAATTTTTTGATGATTTTGTTCAGATAAACTGAAGGATTAAGGTTTTTTTTAATGGGTTGAGAAAATTCTCCTACTTCTTATATTGATACACTATTAAAAAAACTTGCATTAGCTGGAAAATGCTAAATATAGTACTGACTATAGAGGAAGAATACACATAAATATTGGTTGTCTGGGAGATAACCCAAAACCCCAAACTTGCAAAACTCGCTGCCCGACGACCTATCCTAACCTTAGTTATTCAAGGTCAATGCCTAACCATGACCATCTCGCAAGAGTTTCGCAATTTGCGTGTTACCTTTTAGCCACGACCATAAATATTTGATTGTAAATTTACAGTAAATTACTGGCTGCTAGTTGCATTACTTTCACAGTAAGTTACTGTGACATATGTACAGTCAGTTATGCCATCATATTACTGATATATAGCAGTATATTTCTGAAGAACTCCTTACCGTACCTCATCAAAAGAAACACAAATGACTGCATCAATCATTATTTAATTTATTTGTTAATTCCGCTGGTTAAAGTTCGTGGTCTTCTGGGTGGTAAAGTTCGCTCATCAGTCGGTAGATGTACGACGGCGCATGTCCTCCGATGTTGGAGATGAACAGTGTGATGAGCTCCGGTGGGACGTAGTCAAACACCGGACAGTGCACGTTCACCTTTGAGAGAATCTCACCTGAAATACGAATTGTAAGCAGTGAAAATTTACTTTTGGATATTATTATACAAAAGAGGAACAATTATTTTAAAAGCTTAAAAACAGATGTTGAAAAGAAAGCATTTTGTGAGGAATGTCAGCGTTACCTTCAGTGAAAGGAAGCACCTCATGCGGAGAGACAAACTTGTGGAAGGTGTCTTCTTCATTTGGGAACTAAGGATGCAAAATAGTTTCTTTGTCATTTTGCTGTCAGCAGTAATGATAGAAATGTGGCAGATTGGAGTGTCTTCTTACCTGAGGCGAGAGCTTGAACATGGGAGCACAAACAATCAGCGGTGTTGAGTGGTGCTTGGCTGCGAGGGCCAGAGTGTGTGTCCCATTGACGGCCCGCAGACCTCCGTTCGCCAGGACTGTCTGTGTACCAATGATGACCTGAAAAGAGATCCCCAAAAGGGTTATTATAGTAAACTGAAACAAAAACGAAAACGAAAATAAGCAGTGAAAAATATTGTTAGTAAACTGAAACTAATACTAAAACTATATTCTTTAAATTGCCTGGTTAAAAACTAATAAAAACAAAATAAAAATTAACGTGAATTCGTTTCAGTTTTAGCTTTTTAGCTATAATTTATCACTACCGAAAAAAAGACAGCATGAATTTCCAACTCTCTCAACATTGAACCACAGAAATTGAATGGACTTGACATTCTAGGAGATAGTGCTATGCTTCAATTGCTTCACATCGGACTCTGGTGGTGCGAAGATTAAATATTAAACATTATGGCCATTCCTACACAGTTCACCAACCATGTATTTTGAATGCGAACAAGCTACTACTAAACTAAAACTAGCCAACGCACTGAAAACTAGCCAAAACTAAATTAAAATGAAATAAAAAAAGTCAAAACTATTATAACCTTGATCCCCACACAGGTTAACTAACCCACATGCTCTGACATGACTCTTTCTTCTGTGGTGTTACATACCTTATTAACACGAGACATGACTGCAAATATGGCAGCGTCTGGGATCACGGTTGTTTCGATGCCGGCTTTTGAGAGACTGGTTGCCATCTCATGTCCCTGGTGAGAGGTGAACAAAGAAATACAAAATTACAACAATCTTTAATGTCAGTTACAACAGATTTTCTTGTTTTTGGCTGGACCGCAGAGGGCCAGCCCTACAAACGCAAAAGTCCATCACTGAGTGACTGACTGATGAAGTTACACAATTGGTCGGCCGAGTGTTGGGAGTGTTGCGGCGAGTTGGAGAGCGTCTGTATTTGTTGAAGAAGTTGAAAAATCTCAACTTTATGCAAATGAGCCCGTCCAGCGTGATGCATCCAGCTCAGGAAACTTGGACCAAGCTGTAAAACTAGGCAACCTAGTTCTAAAATGAAACGAGATTCAGCTGTGGCATCGCCTATTTGTCGCTTAAAATTTTTTCAGAAGTAGATTTTGGTGGATTGTTTAGACGGAATAACAGAAAGTTTACGAGCAGGCCGCCAGTGGAGTGGAGCAGCGCTTCCCCTAGTGTACACGTGTACACGGTCCAGCCATACAGTATACTCGGTTTTGACCGAGTCTTATTACTACATGAACACAATTTTGTGTATCTTGTGTCTTTGCTGTGTATTTCCTACCTGGCAGAAGGGGGCGCACTCTGCCACGATGACGTGGAACTTGCGTTTGCGTGCAGCGTCTTTGAGGAAGGCCTCCACGGTGCGAGAGCGTCCAACAGTCATGATGACTTCATTAGAGTGAATGTGCTCCAGGGCCTGCATTGCAATGTTGTCGGTTGTTCCCTCTGAAAAGTGAAGTGGTAAAGGGAGAAACAGCAACAAATTTTAACCTCAGAGAATAAATACACTTCAGTTTAATTAATGAATACCAGCTGATTGATAAATTACCCGCTTGTTAAAAAGAAAGAAAAAAAAAAAAACGTACCCAGCTCGGTCAGCAGCTCATTGATGGCCTCGATGACGTTTGCTTTGAGGGCGGTGAAATGCTGTCTGAAGTTCTCCTCGCTGAGTCCTCCAGAGGTCAGCAGCTTGTGGAGAGATTCCTGCTGGTCCGTCTCTTCACTGCTGCCTCGAGATCTGCAAGAAAACAACAAGTAAAACAAGTGGGCTTCAAGTTGTTAAATGCTTAGACTGGTTGATGGCATACTCATGGAGACCAAATCAACACATGTTCAAAAGACAAATCAAACCCAGAAAGGATGTAACCATAATAAAATGGACACAGCTTTGATTATATAACTTAACAGCATCTTCTCACAGGACTTTTCAGTATACGTGCCTCCTACTGTATGTGCAATTAATCCAGATCATAATATCCATGGGTCATGTGAGTGTGTATAATCAATGACCTTAATCTATAACCTTTCCAGTGCAGTGACTGGTTTCTGTTAAATCCTCACCTGGCATATTCCTCTCTGATGATTTTCAACACCCGTCTGATCATGTTACCAACAGTTGTCTCTGACGGCTGGGCCGCAGTCATTCTCCTCCCCTCTTTACGGATTATTTCCATCAGATCGCCTGAAACAGAGTAGATGGAATAGGATATCTGTAAATACTTTTTTACAGATAATTAATTTGTGCTTTTCATTCATACTTTACATGGATGGAGAGTGTAACACATAGCAAAACAGATGCACCTTTCTGTACAGTTTACTCATTGCTAAAGAAACATTTGACTCTTTATAATCTTTCACATGCATTGTTGTCAGTTAGCAGTTTCATTTGCACCTCCATGCATATATATTTTATTCTACTGTATGCACATCTTGTATATACACCTTTGAAATTAATAAAGTTCTTTGTATTCGTAACTTATTTGAGTGACCTGTCTCACAGGCACTGCATGACCTCATCCCCAGTTACATTGCTGATCTCCTTGTTCCATATTCGACCTGTCAAACACTTCGATCCTGTAATCTCAGCCTTTTATCCATCCCCCGCTCAAACTGTAAAACAAAAGGTGATCAGGCCTTTTCTGTCTGGAATCACCTCTCCCCCCAATCTATTAGAGCTGCTGAATCTCTGGACTGTTTTAAGCGGCTTCTAAAAACCCATCTCTATAGGCAAGCCTTTCTATAGGCCTCATCCACATGTGTTTGTTTTTGTTTGATCTGTTTCTCACTGTTTCTGTGTGTCATATTGAAATTTGTCCTTGTTTTTATCATTGCTTGATGTTTCTTCTTGTGTGTGAACCACTTTTTAACGGTGTGTTTTAAAAGGTGCTCTATAAATAAAAGGTTTACTTGCTTACTTACTTATTCACATAGAAAACTAGGTCTTTTTATTAGCTCATGTTCCACAAATGATCTCGCATTGTTCACTCAAATGTCAAAACTGTAGACTTTAAATAAAGGTATGGGGGTAAAACAAGCAACTATGTCTATCTGCACAATCAGTGAACTTTATTAGAAACTCGTTCCCTTGAATTAAACCTTCTCCATCTGTGAACTTCATGAATAGAGAGACTATTACACTATTACCACACTGCTGACAGATGTTGCAGCAGCAACAACAGGTTTGACACAACAGTCCTCACAATGACAGCTTTCACACGAGCTCCCTGCACTGCTGTGATGTTAACCTCTCTACATGAACACAGTGACGGCATCATATGTAGTAACCTGCGCTGCTCCATCGAGCCTGGGCTGTGATCCTCCGGAGCAGAGCGGTGGTCTCTCGGGCTGTCTCCGCAGAGCCCCGCAGAGGACCCGTCCCGCTGCCTCCTCGCTTCAGGTCCGACAGGAAGGCTTCAATCCTCTCCGTCAGGTCTGTTTCTCTGTCTGGACCCGGCATGTTTGTTTTTATAAGCGACTTGCTGTCAGGTGTAACTCACTACCATGCGACTGTGTTGACAGGAAGAAGACAGGCGGAAGTACTTCAGGAGTACTTCCGGGTGACTGTGACTGCGCTTACATGTGATTGGTGGAGCCGCGTCACGTGATAGTGCTTCAATTCTGCAGTGTGTTATAGCAACATGGATGTTTTTTTATTTTTATTTTTATTGAAGAAAATTAATTTACAAACATTAAGGCATAGTAATCTAAACTCAATACTTCTAACATACAAGGCACAATTGGATAGGAAAGATAACTTAAATTATAAAAAAAATAATATAATAACAAAAATAAAAGAGGGAGTAGAAAATAATTCAAGGAACAAAAAAAGAAATGCATAAATAAATAAATAGACTAAATAAAGACTGCACTCTTCCATAGTAGCTCTAGGGGTCATCATCATATATGTTCAGTTCTTCATAAGCTCTGAGAGACTTTGCATGTTGTCCATGGATGTATTAGGAGGGTTAGCAAACAAGCAACTGGGAACTTCTAGATCAGGGGTCAGCAACCTTTACTATCAAAAGAGACATTTTAGGCAAAAAAAACAAAAACAAACTGAACATTTGAGCATTGTGATGAAGGTAACACAGTTTATAGTCTAGGTGTATAGTATATAAGTCTAATGCAGTGAGGGCCCCAGTGTAAATGTACTACAGAGTATTAGGGCCACATTGAGGGGAAAAAAATCGGAGATTTACAGAATAAAGTCAGAATATTACAAGAATAAAGTCACAACTTAACGAGAAAAAAAGTCGTAATATTAGAGAATAAAGTCATAACTTTACGAGAAAAAAAGAAAATAACACGCAAAATGACTACTTTATAATATTATGACTTTATTCTCATAATACTACGACCTTTTTCTCTTAAACTTATGACTTTATTCTTGTAATATTATGGCTTTATTCTCGAAATCTCAGATTTATTTATTTTTCCTCAATGTGGCCCTAATACTCCGTCGTACCGTCGTACTGTCGGTACGACGTACCATAGACCTACAACAATGATAAATAAAAATGAAAATGTAAACAAAAAACAGTTATTCATTTCCATTTTTAAAAATCCACAGGGAGCCAGTGGAGAGGAGCTAAAGAGCCCCATGTGGCTCGGGAGCTGCAGGTTGCTGACCGCTGTTCTAGATGTTTTTGGTCTTCCTTATTTGATGATGTACAGTGGGAGAAAGCTTGTAAAAAATTGTGACAAATACTGTATCAATAATAAACTTAAAGAAGTGTCTTTCAAGATATTACATAGTTAGAAAGTGTTAGAAAGATTCAAGCTGGATATTGATTATAAGTGTGATACCTGTGGAATGGAAAAATTAAGTTTTTCCCATCTATTCTTCCACTGTATGAAAACAAGAATGTCCTGGATTGATGTAGCCAACTTCCTACAAAACAAACTGAAGATGAATGTTGAAATAAATATGTTTGATGTAATGCTATATTTTAGTCAAGGTAAGATTGAAAATAACATGCTGTATATGATAAAATGATTTAGTATTTTTTGGAAAATGTCATATTAATAAGAAAAGAATGGTCAGGAACCAAGCCAACTTTCCTGCATTTTATTAATGAATTCAAACAATATAGAACCATCTTACCCAATGTTAAAAACAAAAAAAGACATTAAGATTTTTAAATTATTAAATGAATAAAATATGATGTATATAACATAAACTCTGGCATTATGAAATGTATATGTAATTATTTCTGTTTTGTCTTCTTTTTTAAATTGTCTATGTATCTGTTTGTACTTCTGTTAATGAGCATGTGTTCAATAAAGAAAGCATTATAATAAAAAAAAAAAGCAACTGTGAACTTGACAGTTTCTAAGTGTTTTATGAGCGCTTTAGATCACCTAAGCTTCTGTTAAACACCGTAAAGTATGGCGTTGGTGTGACATTTTAGAAAAATGTCTAATGCAGCCTGGCCATTCGGAACAAGACACCGGTCAAGACACCGGTGTAATGGGTGTAATGCTCAAGACGGTAACCCCTTTAGAATCTATTCCCTTTCATTTAGTTAGATGCCCGGAAATCACTTTTAGTAATAGACCATTTAGCCCTCATCCTCTCAACCTCATAGAAACATGTTGACTTGTTTCTTCTCAAAATATTATTAGTTAATTAATATGGTAAAGTTAATTAATAAGGTAATTAATGTCATCTGAAGAAAGTTAGGAAAGTTATAATTTGCATATTGTGTAAAACAAAAATAGTCAGTGCACATGAGGAAATCTGTGTCTGCTGCATTCATGTCTGTCTTCTTCAAAATGAGGGGCCAGCTTTGAATGTTGTGTTTACAAACATTGTGGGATTCTGTTATCGGTACTTTTTTTTCCATATTCTAGTTGTTGTATATGTAAAAGTCTTCTTGACCTTTGCCCTTCATGAGAAGTTTTTCTTATTGTGTAAAAAAACTCTGAAGTTCCTCTTGGTGACGTTTAGCACCGAGGCATTGTGGATGACTCTTCTGAGATTTCAGGGCTGGGTTGGATGCATTTGCTATCTTAGTGGACAACCAGTTTTTGTTTTGGCATCATCATATGGAGACTCTTAGTCTGAGATGATAAGGTGAGCTCATCATAGGATTTATTGATTAAGTAGTCTCATGTAGTGGTGTTGTAACAGGTTAGGTGACAGGAGTCTCTTTGGTCATTATGATTTGCCTCAAATCAAATCATTTTATGGTCCGTCAAATCCCCAAATTTGTTGATGAATTGAAAAGGTTAGTGGACAGTTTCTTCGGCATAGTCCAGGTCTGATTGTCAGTCATGTATGATGGATTTTAATTTCAGCCTGTATCCTCCAAGATGACGGGCTCATTTTGATCAGGATGTACAAAACCTGCCTTAATTCTAAATTAATGATGGGAAATCATACATAGCACTGGTGACTAACAAATATACCTTGAGCCTTTGTTTTGTCCTACTAGTTACAATTGTGACCAACAAGCAACTTGTTATGTCTAAAGAATATATATAAAACAACAACACTCTTTGAAGTAATAACACAGCTCACTCAACCTCTGTTGTTGAGCTTTGAAAATGCTTTTAGTTGTTTGTTTGGGAAGGATGTGCTCAATTTCTCTGTTGTTGTTGTTTTAGAGTTTGAATGCACTTCTCGGAAGTTGTTTTGAGATAATGTTGTTTTGGATAAAAGCGAGTTCCAAATGAATGACTCCATCCTCTACTCAAAGTGCTCCAAGGACGTAAACAGCTGTGGTCATGTGACCATTGACACCAGCTAAAACTGCTCAAATCGGATTCGTTGATCACAAATAACATATGAACATTGTAGGGCTGCCCCCTCTTAGCCGACAAACTGGTTTTGGTCTTAGTTAACTAAGATTTCTTTAGTCCATTAGTCGTTTTTTTATGCTTGCTTCGAAGCCCAAAAAATGTTTTTATACAGGAGAGCCCTAGATATTACAGCCTACGTCTGTGGGATAGTAAAATGCTTCCTAAAGTCCAAAACCACCTTGCAGACCCAGTATATTACCATCACCAAGTGTGAAATACATGTTAGATTACACCATAACTAATGTAAATCCATCCAATATTTTATTGAATAAAAGCCCAACACAAATTTACAAAATTTATCAGTCAACATAAAAATCATTGATTGCGCACAACGCGCATGTTCATTGTTAAAAATGTACCCATGACAGATGCCTCATTAATTAATCCCTGTCGAAAAACGGAATCGGAATATTTGCAACCACCCACATTCGCATGTAACCCAACCTCAAAAGTATTCCTAAAGAAAAGACGCACGCTGGATGGATCGGCACTGTAATTGGGAAGTGATATTTTGTAAATTGCGAAAGGATAATTCAATTTACCAGTGTGTGAATAAAGGGGGCGCATGACTGAAAGGAAAATTTCCGAATGTGTTTGGATTGCCAACTTTACATTTCCTGTCAACACCTCCACCCGCTGCACTCTGACTTGCATATGTATTTATGAATTGTATCACAGAAGTCAGGTGGTTAAATTACTCATAGCCATATACATACAATGTAATGTTGCAAACTCCTTCCTAAGGACGAGGCTTTTGGTTTCTGGCTACTTTTGATTTATGACAAATTAATGTTCAGGTGTTTCAAAAACAAAACTAGAACGTGCAAGAGCTCATAGAAGTGACCTAATTTATAAATGTATAAGAGAATATTACTCTGACAGCTCACAACCCCCCAAAAATATACCTGTAGAAGCAACTAAGTAGCATTTACAATATGAAAACAAACTAAAGACACGGTTAAATTTAGCTACCAAACATGTATGCAAATTAAGTGACATAACACAGAAGTTCAGTGGTTGCTAATTTTCTTGTCAAAGTAACAACAAACCACTTTTTTCAAATAGCCTTCACTTGATAAAAGGGAACCAAGGATCTAGTTTGCTTGGCATGGCAAAGCATGTGTACATCAACAGAAGGGCAAAAAAGACATTCGCTCATGGCACATCCATTCAAACTGAGCTCAAAATCAAACATCACTGTTCAACTGGTTGAGGGAACAAGCTCTTATTCAGTGAGCTGCAACATTCAAAACAGTGCAGACAGAAAAGTGAAGAACCATGAGATGGACATACCTCCGATGTCTCACAGTGCATTTCTCCCTACAGCGCTTTTCATGTTTCAAACCACTAAATAAGCAGGTGAATCATTGTTTTCAAAAGGACAACCTTGGTACTCTTTTTCTTACAGCCGTGAAAACTAGAATTTGAGCCCCTCAACCCCACTTGCTGTTGTTTGCTGAAGCTAGTCCAAGGATGGTGGATGTTGGGATGTGTTGGCTGACCGGCAGGCAGCTTCCCCCGAGGTAAGGAGCGTCGGGCCGTTCTACTCGATCAGCTTCTTTGCCTTGAAGAAGCGCCGCAAGTAGAAGACCTGCCATGTAGCCAGCCCAATGAGACAGCACATGGAGAATATGCTGAAGTACAGCACGCGTGTGTTGGTGGACTCTGGAGAGTGGCGGAAAATGAGAGATAGTCGTGTTAGTGGTCAGGGATTTATACTTTTTGTTCATAAAATGAACTAACCCAAAAAAACAGACAATTTTTTGACAGTAGGGATGTGGGAAAACAGATCGTGGGACGGCAAGACAGTCAACCATAATTTCTGACGTGCGAGAAATCCATTTGATCGCCTGAAGGCCCGGTCGTTGATCATCGATGAAATTACTCAGGCGTCGTGACGCTTAAACTGCACGTCAAACAACAACCAATCCGGCAGAAATTTAGCCCGATTCTAAAACTAGTTGTGGCGACCAATACGGGGTTCAAATCAGGTTTAATCCATAGTGTCTGCCCGGTTTAAGAAAACAATAAAGCATGCACATTATTAAGTCACTTATGTGTGGTCTAACTGTCTCACTAACTGCATTGTTTTCTTACCATTGGTGTCCCGCATCTCCTCCTCTCTCTTCTTCATGTAAGCAAAGTCATTGACGATGGACTCCGACAGGTCCTCCAGTCGCCTCAGCTCCACCTCAAGAGGCTTCAGTTTCTCCACCTTGGCAATCTGGAGAAACAAAACGGAAGCTACTAAAACCACCGAAAAGTGACGCCTGAGAAGCCGATAGTAGGAAAGATAGAACTACTCTTTAAGCAGTGCCATTATAAACTTTGTCCAGCAGGTGTCACTCTTAGACTGTGTAGTCAAGTCAATTTTATTTGTACCGCCCAGTATCACAAATTTCCCTCAAGGAAGTGTACATGCCTGGTGTGTTTGAACAAACTGTGGTTTTCCATTAACTCCTGTTCCTTTAGGCTGGTGAGAACGAATTTGAGCCTTTTGAACTGGTGTGAACTGAACAGCTGCACCTCCTGAGAAGGTGGAGCACAAACTGGACCAACCACAGGGTTATGTGATATGAATGTGTGACGTGTACAAATTTAACTGGTAAAGTGAACTAATACAAGACTTAATTTGATGGTTATGGCAACCGTTTTTCCTCATTTTTCGGTGCAAGAAGACACTTCTCTTCCTTCACTCTATGTAGCAGTCTTTTGTTATTGTATTTACGAAGGTAGTCCAGTTGACTCACAAGTCACGACTATTTCTGCGTGTGCACGACTTGCTGTCAGCCACAAGAGCAAACTTTTCTGTGTAGTGTTGATAACGCCGTGAATCGGTTACCTGTCAGTCTATGTGATTTATGTTTACAACTTTGACCCTTTCCGTGTGAACCCTAAATGAACAAAAACATCAACAAAACATCGGTCTCTCTTTCGTCTGGACCAAATGAACAAACTAAAGCCTTAAATTGTGAAGCAACAATTGCAGCACCAGACAGGGACATTTTCCCCATTTTGGAACTTGCATAATAGAATCTGCCTGATAAACATCATGCATCTGCCAAGTACATGTTCCCAAACATTGTGTAACAAACGGGCACTCTTTCAGCATATTTACCAATACATCATGTACTGAACAGCGTGGAAATTTAACACACCCATCTTTGTAGGTGAATACCATTTCAGCCCCACCCTCCTGCCTACTAGCACGGGGCAAGCCCACTGGAGCTCTCCTTGAACATCCACCTACACTCCCTCAGTGTAAAAGAACGTCATGTTCGTGCACCATGTGTGGGAAGGGGGGCGATTCTCAGCTAACAGGGCTTTATCACTTCTGTATTTATTATTAGGTGTTGCATGAGGCAGCCACGGTGCCAAGTGCGATGCATTCTCAGAAGGACTACCAAGTAATGGAAGTGATGATGCACAACGATGTGTCCTTATTTAGGAAAATATTGAATGATGTCGAGGCAAAGAACCCCCTTCACTGATTTCCCCATTGTATACACTGGGACACCTTGACGTCATTATCATGTTTTGACAGTGGACAACGGACACTTGGCAATGCCACTAAAGGCCCTGACACACCAAGCCAACGGTCAGCCATTAGCCGGTTTGGGGCCGTCGGCGAGCGTCTGTCGGCCTAGTTTTTGCAGTGGGTCCCGTACAATCGGCTCTAGTCTGCCTGTGTCGGAGGTTTTTCAGCCAATTCAGCATGTTGATTCGGCGGTGGAGCCCATCGGTGAGATAAATCACTCTGATTGGCTGTTCGTCTTAAACGAATCAGTGCACAAGAAGAGAAACGGAAGGGAGGAAAGCAAGCAAAGGAGTAAAGTCAAGAGGAAAAACACAGCTGGCTCTTCTCATTTTTCATCATCTCATCTGATCATTCCAATACACGGATATTTTCACATCGACATGGCCATCTGGAATGATGCTAAGTGGTGAGTGAGAGTGGTGTGAAAATGGTCGGCAAACGCTGCTTTGTTTCATGTACGCATCATAACAACAGCTTGTATATCCGCCGTCCTCAGTCTTCCGGTTTCCCTTTTTGAATGACGATTACATCCTACCACTACCTGCTGGTAGGGAGAGTCGTTTCCTCTCACGCAGGCGCAGGACATACGTGGTAGTCGGCTGCAGTCTTTGCGGCGTGTTTGAGTGCAGCTTTTTGGCCAAGACGCAGGCGACATGAGGCGACGTAACAGTTGGCCTTCGTCGCTGCTAGTTTTTTTATGTCGGTTTGGTGTGTCTGGGCCTTAATACAGCACAAAGCATCCACATTGCTGCCACCAGGAACAAGTGTTTAATGTGGCATGATGAACATAAGGTACCGGAGTAGTATATTCTTGTTTAAACAGCTCAACTTGATTTATTAATCTCATGAAGTAATTGGTTATTTTGATGTTGTGCAACAGTTACAGGGAAAGGATTGTATGTCTCTTGCATCTCTTGAATCTGAACTCATTTTGCTTGATAAAGGGACTTTATCCTGACTAGGGGTCTACTTGCAATTTAACCATGTGGGTCAATCTGCATTTTTTGTGTTTAGTACATTTGGATGCCTTCTAATACTTCCATCAGGCTCAGGGATGCTGGCAAATGTTTAAAATGGAACTGTAGCTTACTGAATTTTCAAACTAGAATAGTGAATATATGTAGAGAAACCTGTGCTGCAAGACCAATGTCCCACATCCACTGACTTAGTCTACAAGCTGCAGACAGTCTGTCTTTATCTGCAGTATCATTCTACAAAAGCAAGCAAACGGTTCAGACTCCAACGCTTACCTCTTCATAGTTTTTGGCCTCCACACCATGCTTCATGTCCAGATTGATCAACTGGTCAGGCACTCTTCCGGTTCCTGATTAAAAAGAGCAGAGATTTAAGCATCATATACAATTAAATGAAACAGAACATTTTAAATTGTTTTCACTCATTGTGCTATCATGTAAACCTAAGAAAGTTCCAGTTCCAAAAAAACTTAATTTACATGCCAACCTAGAAGCTTTTCACTGTTATTTTATTTATGTTTTCTATATTAATCATGATCAGTTTCCAAGTGCTCAAAGTCATAAACAAATAGTATGTGTGTGTTGATACCAGTTGTAGCATACTATTTATGTATATCTGTCAGTGAAAGAATAATGAGGACTTTGACTTCGATGAGAGAAATAAATGATAATGTTGTGCCTGTGAGCTGTGTGGTTCTGGAGGTTAACACACTTACCCATAGGTGATTTGCTCTCAAAGCACACCTCGAACATGTCGTAGTCCTCTGTAGTGAATGCGAACTTTCCTTTTACTGCATCTTCCTTGGAGTAAAGAGTGTGGCTGGAGGAATCTGTGATCTGCAAAGTTAAAGAAAATACAGAAATTAAATATTTTAAGCTCGGACAAAAATTGGAGAAAGGGCCTTAGCATATTCTGCACCCTCAGCCTGGAATTTGCTCCAAAATGACCTGAAAAATCAAGGAGCTAGTATCATTAAATATTTTTAAATCTAAAATGAAGTCTTTAAAAGCAGACTCTATGGCATGCCAATGTTTTTAGCCCCCTTGTTGTACAGCTGACTCCCAGAAAAGTTCCTTTTTGTCCCCCCATTTGTCTTTAGATAGTTCTCTTTTAATGCAAATTTTAGTGCTTTTAGTGTTTGTGAATTGTATTTTATATCTCTATTTGTGTCTGTGTCTGCAACTTTGTGTTCTTGCTGCTGACCGTCTTGTCCAGGTCTCCCTTGGAAAAGAGGTTCTTAATCTCAATGGGACTAACCTGGTTAAATAAAGGTTGAATAAATTTAAAAAAATAAGGTCCACCAACGATATTTATGAATGGAAGAATGCCAGTAATAGGTATATGATATTTCATGGTTAATAACTTAACATTACCTCTTCCAGTAGCCTGACATTAGGTATGGATAGTGTAAAATATAAGTTTAAAATTATAGCTTGTAAATCCCATATTTTAAATTGCTGTTGTTTTCTTAATATTGTTGGAATAATACAGTATAGCCTGCATAATATTTTTGCTGTGCATGAGAGAGGTGCGCCAACCAGCAGTTATGCAACAGCAGCATCCTTGGAAACACACTACCTGAAAAGTGACAAGTCAGTCAGATTAGTTGTAATAAAATTAATTAAATAAAGCTGCATCAGATGATATGTTTTCATATTATTTATCATTTGTTTCTCTTAAATAAAAAAATAAATTATTAACTCATTAATATCATTAAAAACCTGTTTTTATTTGGCAGCTGTTAGAACATCTGTTAGAGATCTTTTATTTGAGGATGTAACGTTCATGGGTTAATAATAATAATAATGTGAGGATAGATGCCATTGCATGATGTAAGAGGACATTTTAAGATCATTAAAATAACAGTATACATACACACAAGCTGTGGTTGACATGTAGTATGTAGGCTAGATGAGGTGGCTAACGTGCTAACGTCAGTAGCTGAATGGCAAGGCCTATGGAAGGAGGATGGGACAAGCATCATCAATACGTCATAACTCGGGGGTACCACATATGCGCAGTAAGATCTGCCCTGCACTCGCCGAAATTGAGCCAATCAAAATGCACGACCGCAGCTTCAGTCACACTGCGCATGCGTCATACCCTTCACTCCGTGACCCATGTCCCAGCCTCCTTCTATAGACCTTGCAGAATGGCCGGTTCCTGTAAGACTGACGTGTAACAGCAGCAGAGCCGAGCCACAGTGACAGTGACGGCATCATTTATAACACACACACACTACTTGTGACATAAACACACTCATAAAAAAAGCACAAATAGGTGATAAATGAGCGTTCATTGCTGTCAGAGTGATTTGATTTAATGTCTTTAACTGCATTCTTAACGATAATGTTAGAAAGCAGTGACGTTAGCTAGCTAATTAGCAATGAAAACCAGGAAGACGTGTATTTCGGGGCCTAGTTAGCTCCAATGCTAACAACAGTTGGTAGCAGTTAACAGTTGTCCACCGACCGTTGGGTCTATTTGAACACCAACGGTAGGTTTTCAAATGTAACGGCTAGTACGTATTTAAACGTAGCCGTTAACAGACGTTACCAGCTGGTGACCGTTAACAGTAGCTAGCAGTCCGGTCCGGTCTCTCTGTGTTTCTCACCTTCAGATTAGTTTTGGTGCTCGCCTGCTCGGTTATTTCATACTCCCCCGTTACCAGGACGTCTTTGTGGATTTCCTCTCGTAAACACTTTCTGGAGTTGACCGGTAAAAAGAAAGAAATGGAGAATACCGATTCAATAAGAACCGGTAACAACAGTAGCGCTGTGAGTCGAGCCATGGCTGCTAACCCTCCTCAAACCGACACGACCGACCAGCCCCGTGAACAGCCAGCCAACCAGTTTAACACCGAGCCACAGCTCACACAACCGGCCTGACTGAGAGCCTCCAGCGCCGCCGCTGACCTGGAGGGAGAACTACAACTACCGACTACCGACTCTTCTTCTAGCAATGAATGAGGTTATTGTGAGTTCAACCGGTCCAACCGGTGTGTGCACGGTCCTATACATCTGTTTGGTGTCTGGACAGTTGCTCACTTTGCCTGGTTATTAGTGGAAAAATATAGAGAGTCATAGTGATGCCACTTCTTTACTTTTGTCAACCACATCTCACTGTCTTTATCAGCAAATACCAGGTGGTTCAGGTGTCATCACATGATGTTACATAAAAACAAATGGTCTTATAAACTGGGGGGGGAAAAAGTATTTCTCTGTTGTTACAATGCTAATTGGCATTGTATTTTATATCGATTGAAAGCCTGTTTATTTACCTTCACAATGACGTCCAACTTGTAAGGATCATGCATTTGTGGGATGAGCATCACAGCTGATTATGTGGGTAGCGCCCAAGAAAAATTTGCCAAAATTATCTGCCAATGGTAAACAGTGTATTCTCCTGTTGGTGTTGACTCTTGTTTTGAGTTGTTTGGTGGATTGAATGATTGAACTCTCTATCAGTAACGAGGAACAAACAAGACATATTGGCTATTTTACACTTTATTCATTTAAAACACCGTCAGGAGCCTTAGTAGTGGTGGAAGATCCATACGCAGCCACAACAGCCTGGCACCTCCTCCTCATGCTGGTCACCAACCTGGTCACACGTTGCTGTGGGATGGCGTTCCATTCCTCAACCAGGATTCATTGCAGGTCAGCCAGCGTGGTTGTGTTGTTCACTCTAACACGTACAGCACGCCCAAGCTGATCCTACAAGTGTTCAATTGGGTTGAGGTCTGGACTCTTGGCAGGCCGTTCCATTCTCTCTACTCCCACATTGTGGAGGTAGTCTGTGATAACCCTGGCTCAGTGGGGGGCGAGCATTGTCATCTTGGGGGATGAAGTTAGGTCCCAGATTGTGGAGATATGGGATCGCCACTGGCTGCAGAATCTCATCCCGATATCTCACTGCATTGAGATGGCCTTCAATGATGACAATCCTTGTTTTGCCAGTGACATCATTGAGGGAACACACAACCACGCTGGTTGACCTGCAGCGAATCCTGTAGACAGTACACTAGAAATATCAACCTTCATATGTACAAATATGTCTCACCACCATGTGCAGTCAAACAGCACACCGTACAAAAGGCCCAGCGATGCTATGGAACAACACATAGTGTTGGGCTTGAAATTATACAAGCAGATCATTTTACAAAACAACCTAACTACTAACACAAAACTCCTTTGAGACAACCAGAGGTTTTGAGAATATTCCAGTGGGGCCCTTACATAGACGACAGTACATTTGTGACCTGGGGCCCCCTAGTGGGTCAAAATGGCCATATTCCTGAGACTAATAATGAAAGTGTAGGAAGACATGTACTAACATGTAAAGCCAAGGTAATAAAAACCACAGTAGACTGATCAGGGGCTCCACTTATTTTACAGAATAGATAATAATAGCAATCTTAGATGGGAGTTTTTGGGACAAAATGTTTTTAATTAATAGACAAATAGCCCTTTGCAGGTCATTGACACCAGTCAGGGTCAGGTCTGTTGTGGTACTCAACATGAGACAAAGTCCAAGTTGGTCTCTGCCATGAGAATAAAAGTGTGACCTTGTTTCATACCATGTAAACTCTCTCGGACAGCAGACACATGCTTTAGCTAAATGAGCAAGGATTGATATACTTCTATCATTGTACATACTTTAAACCTGCTCCCATAGAAAGATATTAATACTGCAGAAATCATCTATTTTCATTTTGTTGTGCCAACTGTTTGAGATTAGCTTATCGATATGTAAAGATTTCCACTTCTCAAAGATGTCTTTAATATTACAGTAATTGCATAATATTCCATCCAGTATGTGATAACGGTGTGATGTCCGGGTTATGAAACAGACCTATCATGCTCAGTGTTGGCTGGGGTATTTTGGAAAAATCCCAAAAGCTATTATTTTTCTGTCAGCAACTCAGGGATTACCCAATTACATACGACGGAGCTGTCCAGTTTCCAGGGAAACATCCTTGTTACGGATCCCACGAGACGAGACGAGGACACGCTTCTGTGTGGGGAATCTGGCACTAAGTGAACAGTAATTATTGGATGGAGAAATCCCTTCAGCGTTGTAACTGAGTGCGTCAAATATAAGCTAAGAATAGCATGTCACACACTCCTCCATGCTACAGAGCTTTTAAATGAAATTCACAAAACTTTCATATAACTGTGACTAAAATACATTTTTACATCATTTAAAGCTGCAGTGGGTAGAAATTAAGCAAATATGACTAAAAAAACGTTATTTTTATAAAATGGTCACGATATCCTGACAGAAGTGCATGAAACAGGTAATCTGAAAAAAAAAATCATGTGCCTCTGTGTCCTCTGGTGCTTCAAAATGGCATCTGCAAGACTTCACAGACCAGAGGAAAACAACCAATCAGAGCAGAGCTGGAGACTGCCGTCTCTGAGCAGCTGTCAATCACTCGCGAGCTCCGATCAAACGGTCAAACTAGGCAGCGCTGATCAAATATGAATCAATATTCTGTTACTGTAATGTCTATTTCTCGCCTCAAATGTTTTCAGAAACATCTTGTAGTGTACTGTTTAGCTGTAAAATGAGAAAGTTTGTGACCCGGCCGCCATGTTGAGATCAATTGCGGAAATACCAAGCACCGCCCACCAGCCGGAGCAACAGCCAATAGGAACGCTCAATAGGAACGCTCTCTCTCTGAAATGACCTGTGATTGGCCAAAGTCTTCCGTCATAGGCTAGATTTTTTAAAGCCTGAAAACAGAGCCATTAGGAGGTGAAGAAGTCTAGTTTTCTCTCAGAACACTTGAATTACAATATGCTGAAAGGTTATTATGGATTTTTTGCCCCAATGATGCCCAAAACATTCTGCCTATTGCAGGTTTAAACCTTTCTTTAGCCACTTGGAAAGGTACTTCAATAATCTTACTACTGATTGACTCACCTTTTTATATCACCTCTGGTTACTGATTCAGCATTGCATGTCATTATAAAAGTTACAGAGTGTAACACCTCCTTCAATCAGCACACATGCTGCTGACGCAAGAGTCTACACACCCTTCAATCAATTGCAGTCATTCTGAGTCGTGCTTGTTATCACATTTAGATACTGAATATACAAACAAAAATCAGACCATATACGCTGATAAGAGCACAGAACCCAGACTGAGTTCAAACCTAGATTTGATTTGTCATACACTACCACTGATGACCACACAGCCTGCCATTCCTTGTCTCAGATGGACTCACCGTTGACGGTATAAAGCAAAGAAAGGAACATGTCACAATATGTTAAAATTGTAAATTGGTGTCATGGTAAATGCCCTACTGCTGTCACTGAGACAGATTTTCAGCCATAGGGGGAAGACACTGAAGTATTCATGTTTTTTTTAAAGCTTTCGCATCATCTCTCGACAAAAGGAAGGTATCAGGGGATGTATTTCTGTGAAGATAGAGCCAAACTGAGCTCTTGTCGTCGTGGCACGGAGGCAAACTTGGCTGTTTCATCATCGCTGTGCTCACAATTACACCGAGGCAGGGATCTCTGTCTGTCTCCCTCCCTGCTATCCTCATATGCTCATCATTTTCTCCTTCACTCCTCCTCCCCTCGCCTCGCTCTCACTTCCCTCCTCTCTTTCTATCAGGCTTACGCTGCCTGGTTCCTCCCCTGGGTTGCAGCACCGACGCAGGTTGGCGTCATAGTGGTCTAATTTTACTGCTGTTGATGCTGATGTTAAAAGAAGCAATAGGCACCTGCTATTTCTGCCGCTACCCCTTCTCCCTGGGGCCGGCTAAGAGGTATTAATAGACAGAGTTATTAGGCGCTGCATGGTCGCACATAGAGGCTTTATTGAGGTAAAAGAGGCTCTGCTTAAGTGCAAAGGAAAACAGATAGGTTATACAACAGCACAGCAAAACAAGAGGCTTTGTAAAAACACATTTGTGTGTTCTGCAAGCAAGAATCAAGGAAGTGGCATTGCACTTCTGCAATTTTAGGTCTCTAAACTATATCAAGAATTTGAACCTTTATTTGTTTGATGTTGTACTTTGGAAGAGCGGGCCTGTATCCATACAGGAAGCAGAGTAACAACTGCTGATTTCTTGGCTGTGTGTTGCACAAAAGGGTGTGTCCACACAAACGTCAGAGTAAGTTTGTTAATGTTCAACTGTAGTCTTCCACCCGGCGTGTCCCGGGCACGCACACACAACGCATTTCCTGTGTAGAGCCATTTAGCAATCCACCCTCTGATGATTCTTTACATGGCGAAATATTGATTAAAGGTGAAATGAGGTAGTGGGAAGGGAGCGGTGGGAACGGTTTGATGACAAACTGTGTATAACAATGAACTGATATTAATGGATCATCTTGATATGATAATGGAAAACTTCATCAGGCAGTGTGATTAATCAAATTTAGTCACACTATGATCACTCACCTATTTCATTTGAAATTAAATGAATCATTGACCATTGTGTTAGTGCGGAATTAACTGTCTTCATGTTTATAAATTGGCGTTCTTTCTTCTTTCTTTCTGTTTAGGAAAGGTGGATTGCATTGTTGCGTAACTCCCAGCTTTAAAGGAACAGTGTGTAACATTTCACGGGATCTATTAGCAGAAATGGAATATAATATTCATAACTATGTTTTCATTAGTGTATAATCACCTGAAACCAAGAATCGTGTTTTCGTTAGCTTAGAATGAGCCCTTCATATCTACATAGGGAGCGGGTCCTCTTCACAGAGTCGGCCATGTTGCTCTGCTATGTTTCTCCAGTAGCCCAGAACGGACAAACCAAACACTGGCTCTAGAGAGAGCCTTTCGCGTTTTTACGTTACCTGAAGGCCACCTTAGTTCTACGATATGCTTGTGAAACTGTGTTAACCTGAGCCGCAGAGTGCAAAACCGTGGTACCACCAGCCGCGATCTGACTTACGTTGCTCCTAAATTAGTGTTATTATGGTAAGGATGGACTCTGAGCGAGGCGAACGGCGTTACCGCAGTTTTGCACTCGGCTGCTAATGTTACCGCAGTCTTGGAAAGGGAGGAGTGAGCGGAGGGCAGTCGGTTGCAATTTGCAACCACACCAGTAGATGTCACCGGATCCTACACACTGTACCTTTAAGAGTACTTTACATAGACCTGGACCATGAAGATATGAGATGAAATAAAGCACCCAAATGCTCTAAATTTAATGTAGAAAAATGAAGACTTAAGACACTAATACTTCAGTATCTTCATCTTAAGTCAGTTGTATGTTTCTGGGGAAACAACACATAGGCTACCTACAGTGGGTCTATATCGCTTTGTGTTTGCCCACAGACCATCAGTGTTACTTCATTAACAACTGATGAAAAAAAAGATAATATGCTAAACCACTGGTGAATTAAGTTTCTAGATCATCAACTTCCAAATTAGGTATTTACATGTGATTCATCATGGCACATTAGTATTAATTATGGACTAAGCTGGTGGGAATGAAGAGTTAGAACAGGCTGTATAAAACACCACTTAGCACACAGCCACTTTACACCATCATGTCCAGCTGTCTGCAGTCCATTTGCAAAAAAAACCCACAGCTAAAGAAGGTTAAGTCCAAACTGCTGTCTCTCTCTGTGCCTCTGTTATAAATTATTTCTGAGGACTCTTTTTCTTGCATTGTGCTGTAACTCACATGTGCGTCTTTGGACTGTGGGAGGTGATATTTTGTCCGAGAGAACAGAATAGATAGACGTAGATGGTGGTTGAAACGTTGCTTTCGGATCCTCTTGTCTTGTATAACCATAATGTGCGTGTGTGTGTGTGCAGCGGTTGTCTTGCAAACGAGCTGTACGAAAAACATAGGCTATCGTGTTGATTAGGGAAGAAATGCATCACGTTTTGTTCCCTCTTTCATATATTCCAATGAGTAAATCTGATTTATCTGTAGAGAAAACCCAGAGACTAATAGTTAAATGTGCGTGTTTTAGTGGAAAAAGCCCGTCTGCAGTCTGCTGGCAAACAGCAGCAGCGAGTCTTCGCAGCGTTCTAGATTTGGGCACGGAAGTACGACGTCATCGCGCTATGCTTGCAAATTTAAAAAAATGGAAAGAACGCACTGACGTAGGAGCCCTGACGTATAGTTAACCTTGGCAACAGACGGAACAATAAATAGAGCCAGTGGAGAGGCAGGGAAAATACTGCTATCCCTTATGGAGGCTAATTTTAGATATTATTTTAATTGTCTATTGAATATCACTGCTATCCTGTGAGAATGTCTACATATGTGTAAGAAGGAGTGCCACAGATTCAACCAGACAGATAATGAATTTAAATATCACTATCTTTTATTTACATATTTAACAAACAACATTCGTCTTTTACTCTCTGCGTAAAAAAATAAATTTAAAATTTCATAAATTAAAACCACTATTGTTTTCACAGAAAACTTCATACCAAAATAGACCACTCAGACCATCATGGTTAAGACAAAGCACGTCAGTTTTTTTAAAGTTTTTCACATACAGTTTCACAATTACTCTCACTTTCCATCAACCAGAAAACAAACTAATAACTATTGCTCTGAACACACATCAATACTACAACAAGTTTTTTGTTATCTAGCACCATAAAATCATATATGAACTCATAAAATGACTAGGTGGTATTAAGTTGAAACATGCGTTTTTAACTTGCTACATCGGTGTAATAGGCAAGTATAGATTAAAGGCAAATGAAATTATAACTAATTTGCTTCCTGGTAAAAGTCCATTCCATAGCCCTGTGATCTGCACATCTCATATGTCAAGAAAATGTGCTTAATAGGAAGTATTATTGTTTTTGGAAGAGTCTTTAAAGGGCCAGCAGGGTTGGGGAGCTGAGGGAATCAGAGGACTGGTCGTTGCTGTTGCTTCCTCTCCTGTGGGCGACGCCACAAGTGGGGAAGGTCTCTGCCTCTGGGAAGGTAAACACAAAAGAAGACGTGTAGGTGGTGCCGGACGGTGTGCAGGTCACCACGGGCGTGCACAGGGACTCAAAGTCATTGTTATTGGCTGCGGCGTGAAGGGGCTCCCAGTCCTGAGTTGTGTAGAGGGAGTTGGACAGGTCAACCTCTGGGACCGACCGCGCCGTCTCCATCTCGGTCTTCGCCAGCAGATCCAGAGACTCCTCCAGGACGGAGGAGTCCAGGTCTGTCATCTTGACCGCGCTGCTGGAGATGGTGGCGGTGGAGAGGACGGAGCTGCTGCTGCTGCTGGAGAAGAGGGAGTTGGAGGTTGAGGTGAAGGTTGGCTGGCTGGAAGTGATAGTGGTTGAAGTCTGCGGCTGGGAGGACACGGCGATGGAGAGGAGGGGGTGGACATTAGACATGGTGACCATTGAAAAGTCAGTGTCCAGGTCTGAGGGGATCTTGCAGATGGGCTGATGGGCGGCCAGAATGAACTCAAGCCTTTCCTTCTCCTTCATGAGATTAGCAATATCATTCTGCAGGCTGGACTTCTCATCCTCTAGCTCATCAGTTTCCTGCGAGAGAGAAACAGAGGAAGTGGCATTAGCTTGGCTGTTCTGGATTATAACACTTGCTATTAGCTGTGGTGAGAAACACATTTTGAGGAATGATGGTAAATCATACTTACAGCTTGAAGAGTGTCTGTAAGCTCTCTCCTCCTGTTGCGGCATTTTGCTGCTGCCTGCTTATTTCTCTCTCTGCGAATTTTTTTCTTCTCTACCTCCTCTGGTGTCTCCTGCACATATAACAACAAGAAAAAAGTTAAGACTCCAGCTCTATGATAATGAATACATGGTAAACATGGAAGTTACTTATGCAACAGTATACCACAAGTCAAATAATGGTCAAATAATAATCACCTGTTCCATTCTGCCCCTCTTGGAAGATGTGGCCCTGGATGCGGACCTCATGCCGGGTCTGGTGTATGCAGGGCTGGGGCTGGAGCTGTAGGGGGGTGCTCTGTGAGAAGGGGCCACTGAGGAGATCAAAGGCTGGACCATCCACTGCAGATCAGGGCTTGTCGAAATAGCTGTGACAGTGGGTATGAAGGAGGCACTTGATGCTGTCAGGTCAGTGAAATCCTGTGGACAATGAAGCAAAGAGGATCATGAGTACATTTACTTTCAGGAGGGGGATGCAGCATTTGCAGGATGAGTCTATAAAAAGCCAGCTGGTTTAAAAATATCCCTTATGATGTCAACTATGACGTTACACTCTCTCTCTATGGGGTTTCCAGGTGGATGAATGAATGAAGCCTTGAACTGTGCAGCAGCAGGTCAACAGGCAAGCTTAAATTTATTATTTTAAACCTTATGTTTAAGCTTTATGGGAATAATTTAGTGACTTTTAACTTTTTTAAGTTGCATGCAAACAAATACTTTTAAATAGCCTACAATGTAATGATAATATTTGACTGGACATACCTGAGACTGGGGAGACCCCATGCTGGAGTAAGATCCCGCTGGTGATGGGTAGTAGGATGGGGAAGCGGTGCTGCAGCGGGAGGAGGAATCGCACTCCGTGTTGAAAGCGGTAAACATCATCTTTATCCCAAAAAAACAAGTATGGAGATCCAAATGTGAACTTGAGATGAGGAACTCCTTTTTGTAGGTTTGGGAGAAACTCTTAAACTGCTGCTCCCGATATGTTTGCTCTTGTCGTTGATCTGCTACTGAAAGTTTGACTGCCAACTCTGAGAGCTCGAAGCCTTTTTATAGCCTGAGCGAGAGGACCGGCGGAATGACGTCGATAAAGGGGAGTGCTCTTTACCCGACACCCCGAGGAAGAAAACATCAAAACACTCACATAACAACGCAGCAATAACGCAAAATATTGCTAATACAACGTTTTAATACACTAAAACGTATAAACGCAACGTCAGTTTCTCCTGTTTAAAGTTGAAAAGTTACATTTTAGAAATATATTTTAAAGATTCACCCTTCGAGAAATGGAATATTCCAGAAACGGGATCCCCTCTACGTCATTTTCCTAATATGGTGCATCCTGTAAAAGGGGCGGGACTTGCTGGGAAACCTCACCATCACCATCTGAGATTGGCCGACAGCGACATGACGTTATGTAAGACAACAAACACAGCGGCTGTTGTGAAAACTGAACAAAGTAGGAGAATGGTCAGCTAAAGTACATCCTACACAGCAAAAGTACAGCAAAGATACATTTTGAACATGCAGATTTTGTCTGTTCTGAACTGAGAGTATCAAACAAACACACTGTTGGTGCATTTTTAACACTGTCAATTTGAATAGGCTACTTATTAAAATGTTATTATATAGGCCTATATCAATATGAACATATGATTACAGCAATTTGTTTTTTTTTTTTACCTTTACTAAGATAGCCTTTAATGCATTTTATAGCTCACTGACAGAGACATAACTTTAAGGAAAACCAAAATAAATTCACAATTTCATTAATAAGTTGTTATTGGAGAAACTCTTGCAAGATCAATCAGGTACAGTGCTATTGTGTTAGACGTTTGTCAGCATCAAAGATTCAACTACTCGTACAATATGAGCAGTGAAATACAGGGTGGCTACTCACAAATTGTCTTTCCTCTATCAGGCTATACCTCCACCAGTCTGAATGACACTGACTCAAGATTCAAGCCCTTTATTGTCATTGTGTAGCACAGTGAAATTAGATTGTGACAATCCCATAGGTGCTAATGAAAAGATAATACAATAAAAAAAGAGATAGTGCAATATAAATATACAAAATATTAAAGATAATACAATATAAAATATAAAAATACAATATATATATTGATGAGATGACAGTTTTGCCATCCATCCTATCAGAGTACTGCAATGTCATCAACGTGTGAAGGGTTGACATACTATCGCGGTATCCATGTCACACTGACAGGCTGTAGTAGCTCAAAGCCCCATGACTAACACATTCTACTTAAAAATGCTGACTATAGGATTTCGTCTACCAGCTCCTCTTAAATAATTTCCTCCCCTGTTCAAACAGGAACTCTCAGAATGCAAAGCTGAAAGAGCTGATTTCGAATCTATGAAAAGAGTCGAACCTCTGCAAAGCAAGCTTTGAATCTTTGAAGACGCAGATCTGTAACATTGAAAACATGCTGCGAACATTGTAATAATGCAGCAGTTACTTCAGATCTCTGATTTTCAGTTTGAAAAAAAAACATGAACTACTTTCAACCTTTCAAATCTTAATTGAAATGCTCTGATTTGTGACGATAGGGGTTGAATCTAACTCCAATAGCTGATGGTAAAAAGCCTTTTCTTTGTAACTCTATGACTCTCTTTAGCTAATCTGAGTTGCAAAGAAATGTGTTAATGGGAATGGGATAAAGAAATGTGTGTAATTGGTATGAAATTCAAAACTTTGTAAACGTATGCCAGGAACACCATAAAGACATGTCAGAGCAGAGGCGATTTGTGTGTATTGTGCACTCCTTTCAACCTTTCAAATCTTAATTGAAATGCTCTGCTGTGTGATGATAGGGGTTGAATCTAACTCCAATAGAAGACGTGTTTTTTATACTACTGTGCAAAAAACTGACGGTTGGCTGGAAAAGCCTTTTCTCTGTAACTCTATGACTCTCTTTAGCTAATATGAGTTGCGAAGAAATGTGTTAATGGGAATGGGATAAAGAAATGTGTTAATGGGAATTGAATAAAAAAATGGGTTATGGGAATGGGATAAAGAAATGTGCATAATTGGAAATTCAAAACTCTATGTAAACGTACGCAAGGAACACAATAAAGACATGTCAGAGCAGAGGTCTGCACGTGTATTGTTGCCCGTAGGCAGTGCTTGTACCTTTTGTGTGCAATCCATGCCAGGGCGTGTTCAGTTGCAGAGCAAGCTTACAACTGGTTTGTTATGTGTACTTTTCCACGACAGCTGAGGTAGAGGGAATCCTCATGAGTTACATAAGGAGCTGCATCAATCACTTAATTACAGCTTCAGACTTTGTATTCAAATTAAATGTTTAACTTAATTGATTTTATGCTTGGCAACATATTTTCATTCCTATGATGTTCAGTTAACTAGCCCTTAGAGAAGTAGGTCTATAGCACAGGAGTCCAAGACCCGAGTTCAGTTTTAGTAGTGTCAACAACATCTTGCTGGTAGTTTTTTGTTGACTTTGCATATATAGAAAGTTATGAATGGGCAGAGAACATAACATCTGGCCACAATAGTCATTCATACTCTCACAATAGTTGCATTAAAGTGCCATTTCTCCTAAATGAATGTTTAAAAAACTATCTTAATAAAAGTTTTCCCCTTTTCCTTTGCATTCCAAAGGGTCCTTTAGGGAAAGATAAGATAAGATAAGATAAGATAAGATATTCCTTTATTAGTCCCGTAGTGAGGAAATTTGCAGTGTACAGCAGCAAAGGGGATAGTGCAAAAAAACAAGATGCATCAGCTAACACAGTAAAAAAAACCTAAACAAAGTGAAACAAAATACCATTTAAATAGAAGGAAGTATAAAAATAGGAGCAGTGTATATATATATAGAAATATATATATAGAAATAAATATATATAGTATAGTAGTATATATATATACTATATATATATTTATAGAAATATATATAGAAAGCCCCTCTTTATTAAACAGTGTATGCTACAGGCTGTCTGTTGTTAAACATAAAGTAGGTATTGTAAGCGTTAAAAGTGCTGATAACAGTGTTATTGTGTCAAAGTTCATGAGTGTAGGCTAAGGCAGTTATGTTCTTTTTCCCGCGCTCATGTTATGTTCAACATTCCTGGTTGTCATAGCAACGCTCCACCCCTTCGCGTCAGTGACGTCTTCGCGTTTTGCATAGCAACAACGATCGTTTGTGTTGTGGCGACGGCTCACTCAACAAGGAAATCAAAAACCGGTCTCTTAAGCCGTCGTCTGTGGTGAGTTACCATACGACACGTCATGACGTTTCTGGTTTCAGGAAACGTCGTCAGAGTGAGAGGTCTCGTCTGTGTCGAGGCTCTCAGACAGACGAGCGCTCTCTCTCTCTGTGGTGTCTGCGGATTGAAACAGGACACCCAGCGACCAGTCTACCTTGGGGGATTGTTTGACTACTTTGTTTGACTGGTTGGCAAGAGCAGCAGCTTCCAAAGCAATGCTGACTATTTGTTTATAACATTTTTTTTTTTTTGTTCCAGAAGATTAGATGAAATAAAAGATGGGTTAACAATTAGCATTTAGGTGACTTGGTGTACATAATAATTGAATTAGCCTGACAATAACAATAACAATAACAATAACAATACTCATCATAATAAAAATACTAGGTCTATCATTTAGCTTGCAGCAGATGAGGGTTAATGGATGAGATATTATTCACAAAATTAACATTTTGGGTAAAGCATTTTGAAATGTAATATAATTTAATGTGAGTAACACCAGCACTCTAAATTGCCCTATATAGGCCTACTGTTTATTATTTGAATATTTATTTATTTTCAATTGCCCTAAGCCTTCTCTTTATTTATTTATTAATTTGTATAATTTTTTATTATTTTCAATTGCCCTAAGCCTACTATTTATTTGTTTATATTTATTATTTTTTTTATTTTCAATTGCCCTAAGCCTACTGTTTGTTTGTTTTTATTTTGTATTATTCTTTTTATTTTCAATTGCCCTGAACCTACTGTTTATGTATTTATTTGTATTTTATAACGGATCTGTAAAACAGAAATATCTGTGCCATTTGATTATAACCTAAGTTCCATTACCTAGCAGCAGCAGCAGCAGCAGTGGTGTTATTCACAGCAGCACGGTTAATTATCTATTTTCCTAATTTACATGAACTTTGAACAGCTGATGTCACCGAGTCTAAAAATAGCCTCCGCACGGTCTGTGCACTCTCACGCTCAAGTTGCTTTGATGAAAACAAGTCTTTGAGCTATGTAGTGAGGGGTGTCTGCTCTCTGCACTTATTATGCCCGACCTTTGAACTCCTGCTCCTGGTCTTGAGCCGCAGCGGCGACTGAATGGGTTCAAGCCGACCACCTAATGATGTGCCGGTAAATGAGTCCAAAGGGAGGCTGTGACTGCCGGGAAGCAGCCTGGGAGCCCCCCCCCCCCCCCCCCCCCCTCTTCTATTCAAGAACTATCCCTTTCACTTCACTGAATCTGTGAGGTCATCTGACACCCTAAATGTATATCCAGCCTTTACAATATCTTTTCTTATAGGAGCTGAATAGGCTGTGCGGGAATAACGAGTATGCCAATAAATTGCATCAATTAGATCTCTGTGGAAGTGGAAGAACAGAAACAATAGATGATCATCGTGAGGAAACCAGCCACCAAATGAATAAATAATAGCCTACTTTTAGGCTCCTCTACAATAAACCAATGTTACTATAAGATTTTAAAATTTAAATTTACAGAACAATATATATCTATATATCTATGTCTCTCTCTCTCTCTCTCTCTCTCTCTCTATATATATATATATATAGATAAAGATATATCTATATCTATATTTATCTATCTATTTATCTATCTATCTATCTATCTATCTATCTATCTATCTATCTATCTATCTATATATATTTATATCTCTATCTCTATCTCTATCTATCTATCTCTATCTATATCTATCTATCTATCTATCTATCTATCTATATATGTATATCTATATATATCTATATATCTATCTATATCTATACATTTATATCTATCTATCTATCTATATATAGAGAGATATTTATATCTATATCTATCTATCTATCTATCTATCTATCTATCTATCTATATCTATATCTATATCTATATCTATCTATCTATCTTCATCTTATCTATCTTTTATCTATCTTCATCTTATCTATCTTTTATCTAAGCGTCCTTGGGTTTCTGAAAGGCGCTATATAAGTCCAATTTATTATTATTATTATTATCTATCTATATTTATATCTATATCTATATTTATATAGATATAGATATAGATATATATATACTGTATATATACATATATATGTGTGTATAAAGAAGCAGCCTACATGCTATTCTTGTGGTCAGTATAGAGGTGGGTCAAGTGCATGGGTTCGCCCTCGTCTTTCTTGTCCTAAAAGTAGCACAATGACGCCGTTATCAGGTACAATGCATGACGATCAGCGCATGTTTCACTTTCTTTTGTGACTGTGAGTGAGTGGGCCATACACACGCACACACACACACACACACGCACACACACACGTCGGTCCGTCTGCGCGCTCCCGCCCCTCTCCGTGCGCCATCCATGCACAGCGCGCCCCCGTCTCACCGGAAACACCATATAAGGTTCGGTCGGTCCATTCGGCGATTGGCTGCTTTACTACAGCGACAATTCTGTTGCTGGAGCTGCTATTCATATGCAGAGACAGGTGGGAAAAAAAGGCAGGCAGTGTGATGTATTATAAATGGATGACACTTTATTTAGCAGCTCATAAATATAAGCAGCCGGTGTGCTGGAAGCTGTGTGCGTTAATTAAATCATACTCGGTTTCACAATATTGGTCCAAATGATGAAAGTTGGGTCTGTTTTATTGCCTTGTATAGCATGAATAATGTTCTGATCTGATTCAGTTTATGAATATATTACATTGACATCACCTCCATTCTCCTGCAAGAACATTTCCATTAATAGAATTAAGATGCGTCTCATAAACATATGTGGACCTATATAGGGAACATAATGTATATGATGCAGATGCTGCATACATGAAGTGACGTAGCCATGTTCATTCATGGCGATGGGCACCTCACGCAGGCGGGGGTGTCACTTAATATATGCTCAATATTTTTCCTGATATGTGAGTTAATAAAATAAGTCAAAATGAAAAGGTTGCTATTATTGTTGTTCAGACATTCAGGAGGATTTAATTGTGAAAATGGAAAACATCTGCTCGCTTTTTTACCCCCATCTTCCCTCTACCCTCTGTTGCGATGGTTCGGTCTCACCACACAGATTTCATTCATAAAATTCCAGCTCACTATAAAAGGCGGGCCTCTCCACTATATCTGCACAGTTACCATTTATGAACCCGGCAAATGGAATATAAAGTATAGGCAGTCAGTTTTCTACTTTAGATTAGACTGTTCTGTCTTTATTTTATGCTGCTGTGATTATTATTTTTTTTTAACACGAGAACATGCATCCAGACTCCAGCACTGAGTTCGACTCGTCGTCCAGCTGTAGCAGCACAGCATCGCCTGGCGGGGACACCCCTGGGTGCAGCAGCAGCCAGCATCCTCCTGACTCGCTTTCATCATCAGTGGACAGCAGCAAGGTACAAGCGGATCTGATCATAACCAACACAAAAATCATCACATCTTTTGCAGGATCATTCATCCATAAGGCTAAAATATGTAGGTTGCAAGAGGGTGACTGTACTAGTACAAAATGTTCACACATGTCCAAGAACATTTCATAGACAGCATAACAGGAAAACTGTCCTGTGCTGAAAATGTGTTTTTTTAATGCAAACACAGAGGCAATATATGCATGTTATAATGTTCAGTCAGGGGAAATTGTTTGTAATATATAGGCTATACTTTAAACACATACCTGTTTTGGTCGTGACCTTTCATTTTAGAATGATGATGGTGATGATAAGGCATGCATCTGATTTTGATAGCATTGATTTATTGTTTGTTTTTTTGCATTCCTCATCCAATTGATTGATGTACCATTTTAGCACATCTAAAGGTCAGATAGGACGTGCTTCCTCACTCATCAGATAAGCTAAATTAATGTGTTGCCTACATGCATATGCATGTATGTGTTTTTTTCCCCCAGGATGCTGAGACCAGTGCAGCAGACTCCTTTGTTCCGACTGTAACTGCAATCTCAACCTCGCCGGATCTGAGGTGGATGGTGCAGCCGACAGTCATCACATCTGTCTCACCGTCGTCCGGCCGCGCGAAGAGCAAAACGCACGGCTCGAGCCAGTCGGCAGGTGCAAACAAGGCAAAGCAAGGCAGGAAAGGGCTCAAAGACAAGGTATGCATGAAAACACAGTCAGTTTCAGTCAAATCCATCCATCAATTAATCAATCAATCAATCAATCAATCAATCAATCAATGTGTCCATATTGTTCTTGAATAATAACCTATCATATCATATTCCTCCACCCCCCTTCCCCTCCCCTCCTTTCCACTGATAGAGGTTAATAATAAAATGCAGATATCGCGATATTTTCCCCAGGAACGTGAAAAAAGATGCAATTGTTTTTTTTTTACTGTTAAAGGAAAATTAACGTTGCGAGTATAATGCAAATAAAGGACTACAGGGAATCGCACATCAGGTGATTGGATTATGTCTAATTGGTGCAGCGAGTAATTACTTTTTAGAGTAACGAGCACGCAGCAGCGCTGTTTATGAATGGGATGGGGGAAATTGCATAAAAAAGTGCGCGTTCACGTGGTCGACTAGACCGTGCCAGTGGTGCAGCATTTTAACGCCTGAACTGAAAGAGAGAGAGAGAGAGAGAGAGAGAGAGAGAGAGTCTGCACCGACCAGGCAGATCAGTATTCCCAGCATACACTGCAATATGTTTTCTTCTTCTTTTTTTTGTTGGCAAGTGAAATGGTGCTGAAGAGCCAACTGCTGATATGGCAAAACTCAGCAGGATGCGCATTTAAATTGGCTATTTCTGATTGATTTTTTTTTTTTTTTTTTAGCCTTCCAAAGAGGAGGAGGAGAGGAGGAGGATCAGGAGGGAGAGGAACAAAATAGCTGCAGCGAAGTGTCGTAACAGACGGAGGGAGCTGATAGACACTCTGCAAGCTGTAAGTATATGCTGTTTCTTTATCTAAATCATATAGAGATTCACACACAGCACATGCAGCCCTCTAACAGCTGAGGAGACTGTATGGCATGTCACTAGTCATTAGAGATAACAGGAGCACAGCAGGGATGACTGCAGAGCACCAGAGGGCAGCAGTGTTTTCATGCCTCCCCTCATGTCAAATCTTCTTGATTTTTGTCTCCTTTAGGAAACGGACATGCTGGAAGACGAGAAGTCTGCCCTCCAGACGGAGATAGCTGACCTGCTGAAGGAGAAGGAGAGGCTGGAGCAGGTCTTAGTCTCCCACAAGCCATCCTGCAAACTCCCTGCAAATGATGGTGATGGTGATGATGATGAGGAGGAGAAGGAGGAGGATAATGAAGAGGATGTTGACACAATGCAGCAGGATCCTCCGGCCTCCCCATTGTCCATCTTAGAGGATGGAAAACCCACAGAGAGCAACACAGCCTGCATCGGAGACGCCTCTCAAGACATGGACAGCGTCCCCTGCATCCCAGCAGCAGCCATTCTGGGGAACTCGAACATCCTCCTGTGTTCGAGCGCCGAAGAGGAGTCTCTGGAGGACTTAAAGGCAGACGACCTGGATGACCTGGTGCCCAGCCTGGAGATGGTGGTGTCCCCGGATATGGCCGCGTCCGTCCCCGACATAGACCTGAGCGGCCCCTTCTGCCTCTCAGACTGGGAAACCCTGTACAAGTCCGTGGCGAACGACCTTGAATCTCTGAGCACGCCAATCCTGTCTTCCAGTCCCACTTGTAGCAATTACCGCACAGTGTTTTCCTTTAATTACTCTGAGATTGATTCCTTGGCTGAGGGCTTCGAGTGCCTCAAAGGCAGCCTCGGTGCGTCTGAGTTAATGAAAGATAGTCTCAATTCTCCAACACTTCTGGCCTTGTGAATGCAAAGAAGTTATGCAACGATACTGCAATTGTATTCTAACCAGCCAGCAAGCTATGATCTCTCTCAAAAACGATGTTTTGTAGTGTGAGTTTTGATGTTGTGTAAATCTGAACATCAAAAGTTGTGTACACGACATGTTTTTTCTGTGACTGTAACAGGGTCGACTTCTTCCATACTGCTGGTGCATCTCTGAGGCGAGACTTTTGCGCTGGTGATAAAACATGCATGCAAATACAAGTCATCCAAGAAGAGGAGGTATCTTGTGTTTTATAAATGTGATGTGAAGTTCGATCATCAAATAGCCTAATGTACGTGTAATACTGTTGACAAAGTTGTGTTGTAACAAGTGAAAATAGCAGGGTTACTAATGTGTAGTGTATAGGTGTCACATCTTGCTGTAAGGTGTCCCCTAACATGATGTTTCCTTTCAAGTTTTTTTCCATAAAAAAAAAATCAGATCATGTCATGTATTTTATCGAGATGTATTTTATGACATAGTTTATTTTTTTACTTATCAAAAATAATCAGATGCAAAAATTGTATAACGCTGGAAATAAAATAAGACAACCACAAATGACGTCTTGCTGTTGTTATCATTCAGTCATCTGAATAAACAGTCTCACCACAGGGGTCATTTAGTAGCTGTTCTGGGGCTTTCTATCAACAGATGGAGTTTGCACAGTTATGGAATATGCAGATGTTCAAATTTCCATTTTTTCTGAGGGTCTTTAAAGTGTCTCAACTGGTCACCAATGTGTCTCTTCATCTGCTAGGGAAGATCATGCAATATGATTGAAAGCTACAAAACAGCTACTGTTTGTGGTGAAATGTTTTCTGAACTGTGTTTTTTCACGAGGTTGAGAATGAATTTTGAAGCTCAGCTTTTAAGGAGAGACACCCCAGGCAAAAAACATTGTTTTTCATACACTGGTCAATTTTGAGATTTTGGGCTGTTTTGCTTCCATAACATGTCTTCTTTCAGACTAGTGGAAAGAAAACTTCCAAAATACACATTTAGGTGTTTATTTCACTACTTTGTCTATTTGTGTCTGTAGATTTTCCCTAAATCCACCAAAAGTTACCATTAGATAATGCCTCATTTGCATATTTAAACATAACATTTTAGAAAACTTGTAACACAATAAATAATTGTCTTAATGTAAGTAATCAACTGGGGAAGTTTCATGATGATATGTATTAGTTAAAGATGTTATGTTGTTCACCTGCAGAGGCAAAATGTATGGAATTTGACAACTGCATTTAAAGGGTGTTTTCTCAAAATGACTTTTCTCTCATTTACACCGAGCCAGAAATCTCTACTTTAGCACTTACATACACCAAACTTCCCAGTTTCATTCCTATCTATATTCTGAAAATCTAAATTTGTGCTCTTGAAATGTATGCAAATTAGTACATATTTGATAAGATAATGCCTCATTTGCTTAAACCTTACAATTTCAGAAAACTTGTAATACAAAAAAAGAATTGCCTTAATGTAAGTAATCAACTTGGAAAGGTATTACTTAAAATGTTTACTCTATTCACTGTTTCAAATGTTTCAAAAGTCACTTAAAGGGTCATTTAATTGCTGTTTTGTAATTGCTTTTCCCCATGTTGTCCATGTAACTATTTTTATGTTTTTTATATTTTCCCCACTCACAATGTTGTTTGGTTACGATTGCCCAGAACTCTTTATATATATTTAAATCAATATCCTCCTAACAAACACTAACCATACACTTCCACGCAACACACTCACACACTTATCTTTTTTGATGTATTTACTGTCTTGTTATTGTTGTTATTATATATATCTTGTCCTAATTGTTTGTCATCATATTATTTCTTTATATTAATCTTGTCTCTAGGTGGAGGCTTCAGATAAGCCCAGTGGTTTTTTTTGCCTCTTCCTGCACTTTATATTATTAATTTATTTCTTTGTTATGTTGTATAGTCTTAAATTGTGCAAAATAAATAAGCATAAACATAAAAATAAACATAAACCTGGGATATCACCCCTTATGGATGAGAAGGGCTAAAAAAGAAACCTAAACATCAACAATTCCATCCCCATCTGCTGATAAAGATGGTGTAATAATATGATAGCTTAAGAAAACTTACTAAATTGGTCCAAGAAGAGGGTCAAAAAAATGAACAATCTTAATATTTTGAGCTATGAGAATAAAGATGTCAGAGAGAACTATTTTTGGATTGAGGATTACATAAAGTACAACCAGCGGGGGCTGAACCGCGTTCAGAATGAGTGGGAGCAGCAGAAAACAGCAGGTTCATTATTTATTCATAGCTCGTTCTCGGCTCCACTATTGTCACGGTCAAGGGAATCCGATTCTACAGCAGCAGCAGCGCAGTTACGTCAGTGCGTGGCGTGCTTACGTCAACACGCGATTGCCGTATTTCGCGTCACTTCCGTTGACCATGTATGGGTCATTGCAGTTGTTTTGTTGCCATGGTGACGCGGTGTCATATTTAAAGCGGATGTTACCGGAAAAGCTCGAAGCAGGAGACGAGAACTTCTCTCATCAATTACATGATGATAAGTGGTCCACTAAGTAATTTAACGGGGCCAGAGCTGTTCCTGGAACTTAATGTAACCACATTCAGCCAGTTTTTGTTGTTATACACGCATCAGCATTATTATGCAATATATTCAATATAGGATTTACTTTAAAGGTCCCATATTATTCTCATTTTCAGGATCATACCTGTATGTTGTGTTTCTACTAGAACATGTTTACATGCTGTAATGTTAAAAAAAACAACTTAATTTTCCTCATACTGTAGGCCTGAACATGCCTGTATTTACCCTCTGTCTTAAACGCTCCGTTTTAGCGCATTTCGACGGAATTGCGACGGAATTGCAACAGAATTGCGTTGCTAGGCAACAGCTTGGGTCCATGTTTACTTCCTGTCAGCTGATGACATTAACATACACTGCAACCAGGAAATAAACCGGGACACATTTAGAATGTTTACGTTTAAATCTGTGTAAATTTGGGTCTAAATATTGTATATTTGTGACATCACGAATGGACAAAAATCCTGACAGCTTGTTTCAAATGCAGAGTTTCTGAATACGGGCTGTGTGTATTTCCTTGTGGATTGAGTGTTTTGATACTTTCACAGTATTTAAATAGGACTTAAGCCTGCTTTATAATAAAAAAAACATGAAAATCTCACTTTTCTATAATATGGGACCTTTAACAAACATAACATCCCCCACACACCCACCCGTTCTCTCTTAACTTTTCCCTTTCTTACAGGGCCAAAATCAATATACAGCTTCACAGTATCAATCATACAATTAAACAGTTAAATGGCACCTCTAACAAAATGAAGATACACATAAACAGAAAACAAATATATAGAAAATAAATAATAAATACAATAAAAAAGATTTTCAAAAACAAGAATCCATTCCCTTCTGAGGGTCTACCACTACTGTGAATTTTTACATATCATCTCTTTATTATTCCTCCTGTAGAAGCTCACTTATATCCCTACTTTTTATGAAATCGTTAAATGATTTCCATATTTCCTCATAAACACCCAGTTTGTTTTTCAAGGTATATGTTATTCTCTCCATTGACATACATTGTGCCATATTTTTAATCCAAGAGCCCATTGTAGGTGCATCGGGTTCCTTCCAGTTAAAATCAATCATTCGTTTTGCCTGCAATATAGCAAAATCAATAAATTTCCATTCTTTGGTTCTCAGATTGAGATCTGATGGGTAAAAATGTAGCAATATCATTTTATTCATGTATGCATGCCAGAAAGCCTTTATTGTTGACAACATCTGCCATGTTTCCATGCTGTAGTAGGCTCTGTGAGAAGTGCAATCTCTCTTTTACATCAGTAGGGGGAGCTAGAAACAACCAAACAACTGCTCATTTGATCAGCCTGCTGTTATGTCTTGGTGGCCTGGCTATTTTAGAGTGATGATGGATGAGCCTGTCAACAGCTCTAATGTCTACTGACTCACTCTTTGTCCACTTGTTCCATCAAACTATGTGTGTCCAGCAGTGTAATAATGACCATACTTGCCAACCTTGAGACCTCAAAAATAGGGATGATTTCGAAACCAAAGCAGAAGGTCTGGAGTAAAAAATCCCCCCAGTTCATCAAATACTTTGTTTCCTGCATTCTGGTGACTTTTAAAGAATAAAAATACCAAAATAATAAGTAAACTGCAACAGCATTTTTATGTTAAAGGGACTGTATGTAACTTGTTACACGTATAAATCACCCGGGTTGGTGTCTCATGCTCGCTCGCGTGTGGCTACGCTGTTCAGACTCAGACTCCAACACAAACTACACGGGAAGAACCAAAACCGCAAAGTTCTATCTAGTGAAGCCCGTCTTGCAAAACAGTGTTGGCCGTGATCGGAGGACACGGGGGAGACCGTAGCGTTGGTCTCCAGGGCCGGAGTCTCTACTGTACTCTGCTCCTCTGCCTGCCTGCTTGCCTTCACTCACAGCCTGCTCCACCTCACGTTCATGCGGGCACACTACACACTGCAGAAGACTTCGTAGCTCTGAGAATATCTATGGGACATTTGTGCAGAAATAACTGCTGCAGCTCCTCCAGACCAACAGAGGTTTTCCGTGTCTTTTGAAGTGACGGAGCTCCGCAGCGAGAAACATTATCGTCTCCGACCGGGTTCCGGTGTCGGGAGGCTGAAGCAGGAAAAGCCAACACTAGGATCAGCATTGATTCATGGAGAGACCTTCGTCTGGTCAGCTAACATTACTGCCAAGCAGCTGAAATATAGAGTGATATTGTGGTTTTATCTGACGTGTGTCGCCTGACTGTTTTGAGCGATGCTCGTTCATGTCTATTTAGAGCGAGCACAAGCGCGAGCCCGACGCTGACTTTCGTTGACTTAACGGCCACAGGTGTCGCCATTAACAAGCATTTCTGATTCCTACAAACAGTCCCTTTAAGTAGACCAACTTTTAATTTTACTTTTAATTTGCAGGAAAAAATACAGAATAGTTCGTCCCTCTGGTGTGAACTGAACAAAAGAAAAAATCAGGTGTAGCTGTATTGTTGTCCGGGTGGAAACAGTAGAGCTTATACATGCTGTACAGTGCCAGAAACAGGTTGAGATTACAAAAAGTAAAAAGATATGTGAAAAATGCCAGAAATCTGGAAAAAAAAAAACGGGACAATTGTGACCCCGGGAGGAAACAGGGAGAGAGCATTGAAAAACAGGATTCTCCCGGGAAAATCGTGAGGGTTGGCAAGTATGGTAATGACCTCCACAGCCTGTTTGAGAGTTGTAAAATATCACATATAGAGTTGTTCACAACCAACCACCAAGCCACAACCTGACAGTATGAGATGTGAGCTGACTGAGGGGGGAAGAGTTTTTATTCTAAGGCTGGGACTCAGTGGTGGAGGGAGTCTTTATATCTCTAACTTAGATTATGAAAAAACATGTAAAAATTAGGTAATTTTACAGTAAATTATAGCCACATTTAAAAGTACATAGGTAGCCTATTAGTAAAATGTATTCATTCAAAAGGTATCAAAAGTAAAAGTAGTCTACTATATGCATCAGAATGGCCCCTGTCAATGTCATATTGGAAAGTAACTAAGTACATTTACTCAAGTATTGTACTTAAGTAGAATTTTGAGGTAGCCTACTTTTACATTTTTACTTTATAACCCACTTGTACTACTACATTTCAGAGGGGTCAATTGTATTTATTCGACTACATTTATTTGGTACGTTTAATGAATTACTTTGCAGATTCAGATTAGTAATACAAAATATAATCAACAAACACATTATGATGTACTATTACGGATAAAGATAAGATTTGAGTGATGTTACTAGACTATTACTATGTAAGGGATAATGTACAGCGAGCCAGTCATTGTTGTGAAATAAACCCCAGGGGGATGCGGCTTGCATCACTCTGAAGGGGGTTTTATTTTTTTTTGGCTGGTGAGTGAAGCAAATCTAGCAGCCACTTGCATATTTTACCATTTGGATGGTGGCTGGGGCTAATTTCCAACCCTGGGCACGACCGTATGACAGCCAGCATGCACAGTACCAGGACCCTGAAACTGCCGCAGCTAAATTGAATTCAGCCAACATTAATTGATTATTTAAACCTGTACTTTTCCTACTGTGACATGTCAAAATGTCTTTAATGAATAATCCCTATTTGTTACACTTTACCCTTTGAAAGCAGAGCTGGGTTTTAATTAGGTCTGAGCCGCTTTTGGAATTAGGAAATAGCCGATAATGGTTTATTTATTAGTACTCTACACTAATCACACACACACACACACACACACACACACACGTATCAATACGGACTGACTGCACAACTGTAAGCTAGTGGTTTCCATTTGGTAGAGCTCTAAGCCTCCATACTTGTTTTGTTTTGTCTTGTGTATTGGCAGTCTGTGTATGTTTTTCTATGTATTGCAGCTTGAAGAAATATGAATTGTGCATTATAAAGCATCGACTCACCCTGATTAATTAATGAGATTGAAAACATGGAGAAGTCTGCTGACTGCAGTGATGTTTCAGGACCAGATTACTCCCAGCAACATCAGCACTCTGTAATATGTCTCACATTGCCTGGTTACAGATCCCTATCTGTCTATTATTTGTTGTGCGCTCACCGTTTCCACCTCTGTTATCTCATCCTCATACACCTCCTGACCACTCGCTCTCCTGCTTGCTGTGATATTCCCAAGGAAGTGCTATATTTACAGTAATAAATCAATGTCATGCAGGTTTGGGAAGACTGGGTCACCTGACATGAGTAACGCTGTGAGAGAGCAAATGTTGTGACAGTTCCAAAGATGGTATTAATGCAAACATGAACTCAAATAATAGGAAGGAAAATGATCGTCTTGTGCTGATTGGGTGCCTTATTTTGAAATGACTCGTGTTTTTCCTGACTACGTATCATTAAGTTATTGACATGTATAAAACTGCATTTCTTTGTACAAAAGAACGTGTTGTTTTTAGAGATTTTGATACGACATGATACCGGGAGCTGGGAGCTTTATCTCAAATTGAAACGAGAGCAGCAGACTGACAGCCTGTTGTTGTGAGAGTGAGATGAAGATGAAGAGGGAGAGGGTTTAAAGTCAACGCCAGCACGCAATTGGTGCACTAAGTGATTGATTTGACATCTGTGAATGGAGGTGATGAGAGTCTACTACAGAATCACAATTCAATCTGTTAAGAAGGGCATGTATTTTATCTGCATATGTGTTCGATACTCAGGAGTGTATTGTTGGTGTATTAGAAAGGTAAAAATACAGTTTATATAAGTATGTTTCAGTTGAGATGCTGTATTCATCATGTACAGTATTTTAATCACTCACTCATTCATCACTCACTCACTGATGAATGAATATTTTAATGCATGCTACTATTCATTGAATAAACTATGACAAAATCAGATTTGCTCCTAAACCGTTGTCAGAAAAAAGGGGAAATATCATTCTGTAGTAATGCACTTTTTCCAAAATGTCAAAATGTACGGGACATCTGTCGTACGGTTTTAAATAACCTGCATCTTTACGCGTTCCTAGACATACTTTGACGTGTTCTACAACTGTCTGAGATTATTTTGAAAGAAGGAACAAGGAAGGAAGGAAGAAAATTCATTGGAGCAGTGGTAAAAATAAAGTTTGTCTGCAGTGCGGTGGATGATGAGTCAGGATTGTGTCTGGAGGTGTCTGGTTTTTGTGGGTATTTCCCAAAGATGTGGTATTGTATAAGATTACGATGAAGCACTTAAACTCTAACCTACAGATTTTAAAACGGGTTGAAGAAAAGGAGAAAATATGACTTGTTTACATCTAGATTAACTAGTATGAAGGAGAAGCTGGTGTTTCAGCATCACATATTACAAATACATGTGTAAATATCTAAAGATAAATAAATCAAAGAGACAAAGAAAACATAATGCTTGGCTGTGCAAGAAGCTGTTTCATTGTTTTTACCTTGACTCCTGACGCCCACACAGCAGGAACTCTGCATGAGTTTGGCAAAGCTGCTAAAACCACAAACTGCTCCCCGTCTCCATTCATCATTTGGGCAGCTGATGGAAAGTGCATAAAAAGATTATGTGTTAATGCAACGACTTTCTGGAAGCTTGGAACAGACAAAAATAAAGATCATGTTTTGAGATATGACTGTGATCTTTGAAAACAGGGCAAAGGAACTCTGCACAACTTGTTTCTTTTAAGATAATCTTAAAAAGCTCTTGAACAAATTAGCATGCTCTGCATACTTGGCCTGCATATCCAGACTGGTGTACTTTTTTCACAGTGTCATTATCACAGCTTATTGTTCTTGGCGGGGACAATTCCCTCTTGAAGGCTTAAAGTGCCAAATGGGCCCGCACCATGTGTGTTCATGTACTGAGTGACATCTCTGGCTGCCTTCCTGCAGGCACAGAGGAATCCAGCTGAAAGTCTACACCTGCAAAAAGGGAAAACCTCTGAACCGTCTTGCAGATGTCCTGGACCCTCCTGTTTTATGAAATCTGTCTGCTTGTTGGCTCAGTTCTGCTTTATTAACCCCAAATGCCTCCCCTAAAAATTTGTCATCTATGTTAAGAGCGACTGTGACGCACAGTTCCCCTCCGTCCCCGCCCTCCCTCCGACCTCCCCTCAGATGCGAGACATAAATCATGGCGGAACCAAATTAGAATCTAAAAAAAGGAACAGAGTGGGGTATTTTGGTGAGCCTCTAATAACTCAGCTGCTTGTTCTAGGTGGAACAGTTGAGGTGGCATCATGTAAAACCCAACTGAGCCTCAGATAATGGTAACGATAAAAACCTGAGATATAATAGAAGGTGCACAGGATGATACTAGATAATGATACTAGAACACACTATTTTAGTGCAATTTGAGGATAACACACCCCAAATCTTTTATTTTTTGGACATCATATTGCAGTTCAGTTGTGACTTCGGTATTGATATTTGTAAAGTAATCCACAGGTAAAGTTGGTTAAGATTTCGGCATCATTTATATGGCTATATGAAACAATACATTACAGTCATACACAACTTTAAACATTAATATAGACATTAAAAAGCATTATATTTCCAAAGGTTGTTTTCAGTGCCTTAAAGGTACAGTGTGTAGGATTTGGTGGCATCTACTGGTGTGGTTGCAAATTGCAACCAACTACCCTTCACTCACTCCTCCCTTTCCAAGACTGCGATAATATGAGCCGCTGAGTGTAAAACCGTGGTAACGCTGTTATCCTTGCTCAGAGGCCATCCATACCATGATAACACTACTTTAGGAGCTTTAGGAGCATATCAGAGAACTACGGTGGCCTTCAGGTAACATAAAAACATGAAAGTCTCTCTCTAGAGCCAGTGTTTGGTTTGTCCGTTCTGGGCTACTGTAGAAACATGGCGGTGCAACATGGCGGACTCTGTGAAGAGAACCCGCTCCCTATGTAGATATGAAGGGCTAATTATATCCTATTTGTAAATGTAACACACTGGCCCTTTAAGATTTTGCCACCATTTACATGGCTATATATCAAACTATACATTATAGTCATGCACAACTTTAAACACTGAAACAGAAATGAAAGAGAGACCGAAAAGCCATTTAGTATTATATTTCCAAGGGTTGTTTCCAGTGCTTTAAGAGTATAAGTCCATGTCCCTATAATGTGCTTTCAAACAGACACATTTCAGTTTTATAGGAGCAGACCAGAGGGATGTAGTTATGGGTGCCCACACTAGAGGGAAGCAGCAGGAGGAGACATTCACATTCAAGGTTTCTGGAACTTTCTGGAACTTCCATCAGGAAAATACTTTATTATGATGATAATTCTGTGCATGTGTGTTTTAGTTATATGTTATGAATCAAGTAACAGCTTTATTAAGGAGAGAAAATAAAGTTGGATTTCACAGCAGCTAAAGCTACATGTGTGAATACCCTGCAAGATTTACTGCATTACTTAGGCATTAAACTTCCTCCACCACCTGAAATAATACGATTTCCCTCTCCGTGAGTTTGTCTGAGAGAAGCAGTGGTGTGTTAAAAAGAGGTGAAATAAAAGCAATGAAAATGTATCATAACAGTTGTCAAAATAAGATTTTTCAGTTTTTTACTTTCATTTTTGCCTGCATGAATAATGAAAGTTTACCCTGACCAGTTGAAAGGTAAATAGCCTAGGGATTAAACAGGAAGTGATGATAAAAATAAGACCAAAACATGTCGTCAGATACATTTATACCCGAAATGTTTGATTTGGAACTGTACAGTTTGTGTTAAATGAGTTTGTTTTTGTCAATTGTAGGCTGCAAGTTTCATTTGAGTACTTAAAAGAGTCATTTGATTTCAGGAACCATCATAGGCTGTTGACTAACCCAATTCCCCATAAAAGCCTAAATGGCTACTTTTCTTATTCTTGGTTTTGCATTCTTTTAACACGTCAAACATTTCCTGAAAGCAATCAGGCTCAGTGCCACATCCTTCCCATAAATAACCACAAGTAGTGTGTTATGAGAGATTTAAATGTCATTTAACACTCTATAGACTAATAATAGCATGTGCTACAGGGTAAAGTGTCCACGTGTTAATCCTCCACACCAGACGACCCCACAAGAGATCAAAAACATGATTTCTGTTGCACAAAGTTATGTTGATTTTTTTGCTAATTTCTGGTAAACTAGCTGATACTGCTAAAATCCTTCAAATGAAAGTAAAAGCATTCTTGAGTTAACGTCTCATGTTCACACTGAGGCTATAACTTGTGAGGAGGGGGTCACAAGTAGACACTGATTTGTTTAAGGGGTCACAAGCTAAAAGGTTGAGAGCAGTGGCACATTATAAGTCCTCCAAATGTATTCAGAGGTCTTGCACCTACTGACATTAATGCTTTTATTATGATTAAAAAACAATTTGGGAGGTACTTGCATTTTGAGGTGAAATACAATTTTGAGGTACTTGTATTTTACTTGAGTATTTCCATTTTATGCTACTTTATACTACTAGTTCACTACATACCGGAAGGAAATATTGTACTGTTTTTACATTTACTTGACAGCTATAGTTACTAATGACTTTTTAGATTAAAATTTTACAATCAAAACATATGAGGATCTTATAAATTATGATGCTTTACTCACCAGTAGTGTTTAAAGTATTTGAAACTGGCTGCACATTGACAACTTACAACATTAAGTACTAACATCCAATAATAATGTAGGCCAATTATAACACTCTGAAAGGAGTGTTTCTGCATAATAAGTACTTTTACTATTGATACTTTAAGTAGGCCTACACTTTGCTTTAATACTTCTATACCTTTACTTAACATTTTTAATGCAGCCCTTTTTGTACTTTATTACAGGAGTGCAGGAGTTAACATAAATTTACATTTGCTTACATATGATGTTCATACTTATATCATCCCTACAATATTTACATATTTGTATAGTGAAATAAATCAATAAAAAAAAAAAAGAAAGAAAGTGATAACATAGATAAAAATAAGAAAAGAATAAAAATAATAGAAAAAAAGCAAAACAGGAAAAGCAAAATAAGGAATAAAAAAAAAGATATACAAAAAAGATAAGCTAGTATGGTGGTGCACATACACACATATATACATTCATACATATACATGTATATATATATATACATATATATACATACATACATACATATATATATACATATGTGTATATATATATACATATACATATGTATATATATATATATATATATATATACATATATATATACATATGTATATATACACACACACACAGTATATACATATATATATATATATATTGTATAAACAAACACCTGTATATACCCAGGGGAAAAAATATTAAAAAAAGATAATTATCTAATATAATGGATTATTAATGAGACTATGGAATATCTACTTGTAGGCCTACTGAAGGATCTGAATAAGACTTCTTTCACCACTGATATTATAGGTCATAAATAAGTTACCAATTGGACTGATATACTTATGAAGCACTGTATTTTTTGGCAAGGGCTCAATTTCCTCACCCCCCCACCCCCACCTATACTGTCAAATGATAAAACACCTGCAGCTAAGACGCGTGTTTGTGTGTTTATAGCCATAACTCTATTTATTTATATTTATTTATTGACTCGTTAATAGGTTCGTAGGCGTCTATTTACTCCTCCATGTCTATCTGAAACTTTCCTCTCTCCTCCTCCTCTCTGGTCTTGTGTATGTTATTTGGTTGCTAGGGGGTGGAGCAAACTAAACCTCTGTGTCTCTTCAGCCCTCCTCTCTCTTACATTATTTTCATCCATGCTTACGTCTGTGGGACCAGCAGTTCCGCATTCCTGAGCCCTCACACAGACAAGAGAGCAGTACTTAAACGGGGCTGATGCAACGGCCTCAGTTAGTCCCAAAACCTGCATCCGACTCTTGCTCCTCCAGCACCGTCACAGACCCATTATTACTGCGGACCTTTGGACGCACAACAGGTAAGACGACTGTGTGTGTGAACCGTCGAGCTGTGCTGCTGTTGTTCAATCTCTGCTATAGTAGTTAGCAACAATGTTGCAACAATATTTGCATATTTGTTGCACTTTTATCAACACGCTGGAACGTTCAACACGCTGGAACGTCCAACACGCTGGAATGAGTCATTTTGTATCAGTTAATATTAATATATGAGGATGTGTTTTCACTGAATTACTGTAAAACAAAAAAAAGTATTTTAATAGTTTTAAAGTTTCTCACACAGAGAAGTCAATGTGTTGCTACAATGTTGTTTATTGTAGCAGTAGTCGCTTTATAGCTCGTTATTTACAGACACGTTTAGCTACAAGTTACAGCTTGTGTCGAATATGAGGGGTTATATTTATTAATATCGGGAGTCTTCATTTCAGTGTTGCTAAACAGGAGAAGTGTCGGTTAGCCTTGTGAGAAGAGGATTATGTAACGCTACACACACTGTGGGGGTTTCAATGTAACTGCAAGCTAAGCTAAGTCTGGTGCACCATACTGCATGCAGTCTGCACGGGTTTATACTTTCACATTAAAGGAACACGTGGATTTAAACTTTGTTACTGCTGTACAGTCGTGTCATTTGTCTAGACTTGTTGTAATATTAGATTCGGCTAGCTCGTTTCAGTTCATCTACATTTGTAGAACAACTCTATACTTGAGAGTCAACGCTTTGCATGCAGCTGCAAGATACATAACAAGCTAATAATACCAGATTTGCAAAAATGACTGTATAAGATAGCGGTGTGTGTCTCTGTTTGGTATGGATGGAGAAATAATAATAATTTATTATGATCAATTATTATAATTATTAATTTATTATCAATTAAAGTATGCCTCAATTCTTATTATATTATTATAATTTTTTTTCAGAACCCAAGGTGATGTCTTCAAATAGTTTGTTTTGTCATGTAAACCACAAAGATATTGCATCTACAATGGCATAAAAAAATAAATTAAAAAAAAGTAGGGATGCACCGATACCGATACCGGATCAGATATCAGGCCGATTCTGACTCAAATAGCTGGATCAGATATCGTTGACAATGGGGCCGATCTATTCAATTCAATTCTATGTATATATACTATATACATTTTATACCGTCATTTTAATTCCTGTTTAAATTTTGAACAATTTGTTGTTTTACACTTGAATTACAATCTGTTCATTTTTAATCATTTTTTACCAAGTTGCTGGTGTACCATTTATTATTTAAAAAATAAATAACAATTTAAGACATTTATATCCATGTATTTATTTGTTACATTTAGTTTTAGAAAGTTAGGAAAGCAATATTTTTGTCAGGCCTGATGTTGCCTTACACATAAAAGAATGATCCCAGTGACTTCCACACAGCGAGGCATACAGCTTATTAATTAAACACTGGCATCGGATCGGTACGCGGAGGCCGATACCCAAAGCCCAGGTATCGCTATCGGTATCAGGACTGAAAAAGTCGGATTGGTGCATCCCTAAAAATTAAGGAAATCCTCACATTTGAGAGGAACAGGAACCAGATATTGTTTGGTACTTTTGCTCGATAATTCACTTATACTATTAATCGATTATGAAAATTGCTCATTTCAGCTCTCATAACAATACTAACTTATGCTATGATTAGTAATAAATATCCCATTTCATCTCTACAGCGTCCAAACACAGTTGCATCATTGACAGAAGACGACTGACAAGTTTTCTCTGAGTAAGTATTCTGCATTTCAAACAGTTTTAGATTGAATTAATCAGAGATGCTCTCTCGAGTATCGCCTTCTGCTGCACGATTTCTTTTTTTTTAATTTCTTTTGGCATAGCTTGTTCACCTTGAAACATTAGTGATGTAAATGAAGTGTGAAGTTTACTTGGCAGCATTGCGAGTACAGCGAAGAATGTGCGCTCAGATTTGCTCTTATGTGTAATCTTAGCTTTGGCCCATCATAGTGCACATGCTGTGTATGTTTAACTCCACTGGTTAAGGGACACAGGCCTTACATGTGAATTTTGCATACAAAAAGACTCCAATATTACACTTCTTCTTGATCACAATCCTTTGCTCTCCCTGTGCTGTTGTGATGAGCTGGTAAAATAGCATCCTGTTGTCCACATCAGGATCTTTTAAAAGATTTACCGTGTCAGAGTAACTCTATCTAGACCAGAGGTTAGCTTTGGTTATCTGCACTTGTTGGCCTGAAGGTTAAAGGCCAATCATGGAATGGGAAATATGATGGTAGGGGTGTATCATGTGCATGTGTTTCAAGTTCATAGGTTCAGTATTTTCCTTTATAGTGAGTGCATGTTCTTCAGCTGGTGCAGTGCTCGCTCATACAACTACATGCCATGCAGGGGGAAACTATGTGTGTGTTCTTTATATATATATGCGTTTCCTTTGTGTCTTTATCTGTGTTTGCGTGCGCCTAAGTGAACGAGCGTGTGTTGCAGAGGGTTTAAATGCCCCAGCGCCTGCCCGGGCACATCCGTAGGATGGTTTCTGCATAAATGGAACGCTGCAGTGGATTAATGGGGAAGGGCTGGCGAGCCGACAAGCGAGCAGCGCAGGGCCGACAGGGCTGAGAGGCTGGACGTGGGCGCACAGGGTTTATTTTAAGTAGAAATGCCTTCCAGTGCGTCTCTGGAGAGCTGGAATTGCCAAGCTGCACCCCAGTACGCTGAATAGACAGCAGACGCATTGCAGGCGAGCGAGCCAACTATGCAACAGCTAGGCTCAATGATACTAATACTAATGCTGGGGGAGCAGCTATTCAGTGCTGTGTGTATCACATTATCAGTATCACATTGTAGTCCCAGTAAGCCTTTCCACATGGTTTGTAAAAACAGTGTGTCAGGACAGACTAGATGTGCACCGTGGAAGCAAACACCCAAATGTCCAAAGGTGTAACCGAGAAACATTCTTTTTTTTTTTTTTCTAAAGAAAAGAGCACAGTCAAAAAGCTCCTTTACATAGTTATGCTTTCCAGATTTCCTCAATTTCTTTTTGGACTTGAAGCCAGTTTTCTCTATTTGCACAAAAAACAGCCTTGTCACTAAATGTCGACCTAAACGTTGACGTGTAGCTCGCAGCCCGAGATGAACAAAAGGACTGAACACACAGCACAGTGCAGACACTGGGGCTTGTATAATCAGAGCAAGCGTGTGCTTGACGTGGGGCAGATGAGGAAATATCAGAGGACAAAGTATGAAACGGCGTTAAAGTGACAACCACACATTACATAATAACGGTGATTGCTTCAACAGGCGGTATTAAATCAGATTTTCTGGACTCGGGTTGGCCAATATCTTATTGTCAGGGATTGCACATATCTTGGATTTGTCATAGACGTGAAGTCTATACATTTGAAATGGCTTTCGTCTGCATTTTGTATTTTTGATTCATTTAATCCACGTCTGAGCCAAGCCAAAGCTTAGTGCCATGCGAAGTCTAATCCTGATTTACGACGTGGAGAAAAATAGTAACAATATAATAATTCAAGCAGGACCACCCAGATGCAGAATATAGATGTGTGACTGTTTGAATGGCGTGGAGCAGGCCAAGCAGGAATCCAGCCAATGACCACACAGTAATGTTTGAATGAAGGCAGCCACAGTCCTCATGCATACCTGCAGGTGCTTTGTGTTTCGATTTGCCTCGACATTTTTTTCAAGTCTGCAATAAAATGCGATAGTTTACACTACCTGCCCTCTTGTGTAATTTCATTGATAACCTCTGCATGCATTGTACTCCAGCTGAGACATACAAACTGTAATTGTGAGGGGAAATTAAGCTCGCTCATTACCGCCACAGCTGAGGGTCTCATCATCATTGACAATATTGCAAGGTTAAATGTTCATAATTACGTTGAATTGCTTTGGGAAGGTTTAGTCGTCTTCACAAGAGGAATTTTTTCGAAAGCTTCCTTCTATCTGTGGCAGCTGTTTAGCCAATGGGAACTGCCAAAAGAGAAATGAAAGCTGAAATGAAAAGAGATCCTACTTTCTGTTGTGATAATCACTTCCACTCCCACACACAGTGTCACCCCCTGAGTTTAATGGCCAGAGATGACCGCAGTACGATCTAGAACAACACACATTATTACAGAGGCTTCTTCCCTCCTCGTGCCTGTCTTGTCCCTCCAATGAAAATATAATGAGCGGTCGGAGGAATGTTGATACTGTATATTTGGACTGTCCCGTCCTCGAGGAAAGTCGGTGCCAAATTCCCTGGTTTCCTCGGAGGATTGCGAAAAGGGCTGTAACTCAACACGGCCTGACTTGAGCGCAGACGGTAATGATGATCGCTGAGACCTTGGCCAGAGATTGAGAGAGCATGCCTTGGCCCGAGCCTTTGCGCTCATTGTTCATTTTCAGCGCTTAGAAGCTGTTTGCAAGAGTTTTGCAAGAAGCTGGTGTGTGGGCCGTGTGATGCCTTATTAGTCCAAATTTAGACTTTAATAAAGTGTGCTGACAAAAAGTGGTCAAATGGCATCTTGGAAAGAGTGCATGTCTTTCCCGTAACGCCATGATCCGGTGATTTAAAAGTTCTGGCAGCACAAAGATTTAACTTTGTGTCTTAGGCAAAGATAAATTAGCAAGCAAATGCTTTAGACTCCTGCTTTTCAGTCTGTTAGAGGTTAGCTCCCTTTTTAAAAAGCAGCAGTATATTAAGGTAATGAGTAGCCTTTGAAAGCTCCTGTAACCCCCCCCACCCCTCTCCTTCACCGTCTCTATAGGGGATGAGGATAATAGGGCCTCCAGTCGTGCTGCTGGCTATTGGTAAGGGGCTGAATTCCTCAACGCTGTTAATTGCTCTCAGGAATGACTCTCAGGAAATGGACACATTTGGTCGAGCTGAAGACAGATAGAGTATGTGAGCAAAGAAACCAGTAGATATATACAGTACAAGACACGCTGACTGCCTGCACGTTACATATAGGAACCCCTCACAAACACCTCCAGCTATCTACGGCTCGTATGCAGTTAGATTAGCTTTGGGCTGAAGCCAGGACCTGTGTAGAGTACGGTCCTATATTTCATAACTAATACATGACATTTCCGCTCCCCGCCCTTGGCTTCAGCTCGTCTCCTCTCAGTTAGCCCTGAGAGGCAGCGGTGCCGGGCTGTGTAGGTGTCTTTGTTTGAGGCCAGTGTGGGCCTAAAAGCTGTGGCACTGGCTTTTCTGCTCGACTGCAAAAGCACAGTAACGACGTTGCATCATCAAACGCTGGCCACTAATCCTCGGCTGCAGGCTGCTGCTGCTGACAGAAAAAAAAAGGAAAAATACCCCTCTTTTGAAAAATGTAAAAATCACTTTGACTCATGCTTTTGGGTTATAATTACGCAGCGCGAGACATGCATCAGCAAACTTTCCCCGTGTTGTACAGATGAGGCTTCTTTAGGGTTTCATGTCTCAAGGCTTCATTGGGCGTTGAGTTCACATAGGGGGATTTCGAGACACTTGTGTGGCAGGTTAAAAGAAACGGAACGGCTTAAACATAAAAGAAACTTTTCTACTCCACTTAAAAGTCACGTTCAACTCCAAAGCGAGGCACGTCAAGAGGCTGTTGTGTGTTTGAGTTTACAACAGTACTATAAATTGTCTGGAATGGAGCGTAACTCACTTTTATGTCTTGTAATTGAAGGCGTCTTGCATCAGACACCATTTCACCTTTGTTTTGGAGGCCGCTGGCAAAACTACCTCCTGAGGGATTTTTGATTTGTGTGATCTGATGTAATGCAGACAAATACGAGGTTTATGCACGTTTATATACTGAGGTATTTCTGCGTGAGTACAGCTGCATGCTTCAACAAGCCATAGCATGGAATGGGTGGCTTTCCTTACAATATGTCTGATTGAGCAGGCCTGCATTACAATGTACTAGGGGTGGGGAAAAAAATGTATTCACCTATGTATTGCGATTTTTTTTCTCCACGATTTTGAAAACAATTAATGCCAGAATTGATATATTTGCTTCATTTGAGTCTATGCGGAGGTAGAAGGAAGTTACCGCTTTTATTGTTGTAGTCAGATCAGTCAAATTGGCCGACGCTACAACTGTAGAGCACCCATATACTGACATTTATGATAAATACAGTCAAACGGAGCTGACCATGGATGTATAAAGAGAACAGAGCTGACGGGGAAAGCTAGCGACGGACTTGGCGAAGTTAGAGGAAGTATACATGTGTGACTACGTCCAGTTTTCAAAACAAGGTGTTAAAAAGGAACTGTATACAAAATACATATATGGAAATAAGATTGATTGGATTGGATTCACCAGAAGTATAAAACATTACATGTCCCTTATAAATTAAATAGAAAATACCCACTAATTTGTGATGAATTGTCTTTATTCTTTGTTTTTTGGGTTGCTGGTTCTGGACATCTCTGACTACATACATGCTGAAACTCAAACATTTTTACTGTATTAATTTAGATATTTTTCAAATTAAAAGTCTCTAGAAGAGTATGATACAACTTTTCCCAATGGTTTAGTGTTAAAAAACGTAACAAAAAATCACAATACATATCGAATCGGAACCCAAGTATCGTGATAGGTGTATCATCCAAGCTCTACAATGTACTGCATACCCGCCAGTCTGATAGACATAAAATATGACTATTCCTGAATTGACGTATTTTCTTAGTGTCGATTTCCATTGAAAAAAAAATGTGTTTGTGCAGAACAGAGCCTAATCTGAGTCTGTAAACTGGTCCCGGGTGTCTGGCCAACTTGGATATTGGACTCCATTTTGGCTCTGAAAGCGATTTGCTCAGTCATTCCTAATGGGTGCTTCAGTTCCTGTGGCTGTTTTCTCTCAGCCCGAGGGTTAGTTTGGGTTGCATCTTTTGAATTCCAGCTCAGTTATTGGTCAGCAATGAGCAATGTGAGTGAAAACATGGCATACTCTTTTTGTCACAAGTCATCAGATCTGATGTGAAACTTGGACCATAATCTAATAGTCTTGAGACTTTATAGTGAATGCACTTAAGCCCAACAGTTTATACGTTTGTCTGGCATTATTTAAGAGCTCTCCTTCTCATTCACCCCTGGATTAGCTGCCATATGGTTTGCCTTGTTCTTAGACAGCCTCTCTGCAGAAAGAGAAGGCCTTGGCACCTTCCATTCCTCCACCTCTCCCGGGACTTTGAGAGAGAGGGAATTTTGTCTGAGAGAGATTTTTACCAGGGCTGTCTTGTTCTTTTCCTCTCCAGCAAAAACAACAGGCTGCTGCCAAGTGCAGTGTAAATGGGAGTATACATACAGTGGGAGAGAGGGAGGGAGGGAGAGAAAGATGGAGGGGGCAGTCGGGATTTAAATAATAAAATGCCTCATTGGACACTGGCTCCACACACCAACTTGTCCTTGGAGCGAATAAATCATGCAGACTGGAGGTGGGAAGGAGCAGGTCAAAAGTAGTGTGGAGATGTGACAGACTTTTGACAGTCGTCGTACTGGAATAATTCATGTTTGTGGTAATTAATGAAGGAATTTAGGGTGAGTTGCCGTAATGCGGGACACCTCCTCTCCAGTGGGTGTAGGTCTTCCTCAAAAAAATAAAAGTCAATAAAAGTATTGGTTAATACAAGCTGTGGTCATAAAATCATATGACATCTCAAATGTACAATCGTAGACTAGGGTCGACCAATCTTTAAAAAATGAAGACCACCCAAAGGTCAATGACATAGTGTATAAATGTCTCATAAATAAAACAATCCTGCTAGTTTTTATTAGGATATGTTTATGATATGTTTTTTCATCAAAATATGGTGTAAATATACTCTATTTATTATATTCAATCAAATTTTCCATTGTCCCACTTATGGAAATATGGTTTTGAAAAGTGGTAGAGGATGATTTGCCTAATTTGGGACTGCATGAATTGTGTAATAACAATGGTTATTTATAGGTTTTTAGTCTTCTAATGCATTATTTAAGATGTTAGTGCAAATTATATTCCATAATTGGGGGTGGCTACATCTTTTTTGGTTTGATTAGGACACATCCTGGGGATTTCCAAGTGGTACTAGGTGTGGATTTAATGTATTGGCTTCATATATTCCAGAAGTTTGAAATGCAAAAAAAAATGTCCCACATTAGGCTAATTCACTCGAGTCGCTTCAGTAATTCCCCCCAAGAAATACCCATCACTTTGTGCCTACAGATTGTTAAACTCATGAGTTATAATGTAGATGAGACGGGAGGAAAAATAAAAATTGAAGCATTATGTGAGAGATATATCTCAAGAGTCTAAGTCATTGCACTTCAGACTTGATTCCCTCTCGATAAAAGTGGGCTGATTTGGGTTTCCACCGTGCTCGACAGTAAACTCCAGTCCAACTGTGAAAACACTTTGAGACCAGCCCATAACCAGGGTGGAGTACATTAGAATAGAGTTACATAACCGTGTTTTTTTCATTACCTCCTCTATGACTTTTGTAATAGAGAGAGTCTTTCAGCCCCTGCAAAAAAAAAAAAAAAAGTAGCAAAGAAAGAAAAACTTGGTTTAACTTACAATGCAGTCAGCCTGTCAGCTAGTCACCCACCAGCAAAGTCAGCTGTTTCCGCAGCGCCCCACAATACTCGTCTTTGTTGGTTCCATATGAGAGAGGGGCTTTGTTCGGTTTGTGCCCGACCTGCGGAGGCAAATGTGAATCAAGCAGTTAGTGTACAAGTCACACTGATATCATCAATCTTTCCTCGGGTTTGGCGGGTAATCCTGGCTGACATGTTGTCAGCGTGCCAAAGTTATTGAAGTATCAGTTGTTCTGCTGTATCAGTCATGCATTTGATCCACAAAGTGATTCTGTTTCTGTTCAGTGTAACATTAAGTTACAGAAAATGTGCAATGGCAGCTGAATGTTTACCCGTCTTTTAGCTACTGGACAGTATTTTCTTTTTCTACATAAATACTGAACAGTAAGAGAAACGATTTCTTGCAGGACTTTTCTAAAATTCACAGTCTCCCTCCGCCTCTCCTCAGAGATTGCAGGGATGGGCAGGGTACAGGCGGCTCATGTTTCACTGTTCCCATCTGTAACATTTGTTTTTTATTTGGCCATCAGAGGTTTTCCAACTCCTGGTCTTCAAGTAATTAGAGAGACGTCTTAATTCTCCAGCCACTTCCTTTAGGCCTGCACAAGTTCTCCTTTTTCTCCCCTCAGTCCCTCATTCCTCCCTGATTACATTAAAAAGTGCTGCGGTCGACCCTCTTTAAAAACCATCCAAAATTGTTGAAAGAGGGTGGCAGTGGAATGCATGACTGTTACCCGCTTTGATTTGACACGAGTGCTTTTGAAAACCCGAATTAACAATCAAGACAAAAAAACACTCTCTAAATTATTAGAAGAAGTGTCGAAGATATTCCACGATCTATGTGATCATACCGCACGGTTTCATGGCTTCCCTTTGCATGTGAAACTACAGAGATGAGTGCGTAGCTGCTGACACCGTGAAGTTTGTTTTTTCACCAGCTGCTGACTAAGAAGATAACACAGCTGTCAAAGCTGTCAACGTTTGAATGCATTCTTGGAAACAGCAACCCGTATTCAGAAAGATGTTTGATGACAAGGACAGAAGACAGTAAATTAATCTTTTTTTGTGGAAGGAATGCCGATACTATGAGATCATAATAAAGACAAAAGATACTGTCAGATGTCTGCAGTGTGATGATGGAAGGGTATAAATGTATGGCTCATGATCAGAGAGTAGAACAAAAAGTAAATCTATAAAAAAAAATGTGGGGATACAGCATAGTATTGCAATATTTTGCGTGGCAATATTGTGTATTATATAAACTATTAACCTCTTACAAATGCGACGGTCGCTATTCTGTATTTCAGAGGTGATAGCGGGCTCAGTCTTAAAGCGAGAGTGAAGACACTGGTATCATATGAAACTAAGAAAACCTAAGCAATCGGTCATGTAAGCTTGACGGAAAAACAACGCTTAATAACGCTCCAAGGTTATGTTCATTTTGGTGCGGAAAAACTGTGCATGGACATTTTTAAAGGGGTCCCTTGACCTCGAGTGAAAACTGTATCTTATTACATAAAACAGATGTTGAAAAACTGCATAATTTGTAGTTGAAAAAAGGTAATACATCGCAATATATCTTATTGCAAAATGATACTATGAACTATACGCAATAAAAACTACAATATTAAAAAGGTGTGTTTACACTTTGCTTTCCACTGTATGTACTAAAAATTATTTCATTGTCAGCGACTTCTTCTAAGGCTCGATTCTCTCATTTCTAATCGTTCTCTTCCTCTTTTCTCTCTCCCCCCCACAGCGGCGGTGGTGGCCGGGTCGGACATGATGCCGGGACAGATACCTGACCCTTCGCTGGCGGCGGGCTCCCTGCCCTGCCTGGGCCAGCTGGCGGGCATCTCGGCCACCACGCTCACTGATCAACTCAAACTGGCCGACTTCCGCCAGCTGGGCACCATGCTGTCCCCGCTGCATTTCCTGGGGCGGCTGGGGAAGAGGCCGCTGGCCATCAAGACGGAGGTGAGGAGGGAGAGAAAAGAGGAACTAGTGTATGAAAGATGTACGTCAAGGCAAAGTGTAGAAAGAAGAAGGAGGGTGTTAGATTCATTCAGAATGTTTCAAAGATTTCTATCAAGGCAGGTTTTTATAATTTTCTTAAAAAATTACATCAGTCTCCAGCTAGTGATAAGTATACTAGGGCTGCGACTAACGATTATTTTCATTGTCATTAATCTGTCGATTATTTTCTTGATTAATTGGTCAGTTGTTTGGTCTATAAAATGTCAGAAAATGGGGAAAATGATCATCAGTGTTTCCCAAAGCCCAAGATGACGTCCTCAAATGTCTTTTTTTTGTCCACAACTCAAAGATATTCAGTTTACTGTCATAGAGGAGTACAGAAACCAGAAAATATTCACATTTAAGAACCTGGAATTTTTACTTTTTGTTTTCTTAAAAAAATGACTCAAACCGATTAATCAATGATCAAAATAGTTGACGATTAATTTAATAGTTGACAACTAATCGATTAATACATACATATATATATATACAGTATGTGGGCATGATAAACTGATGTGATAATACAATTTAGGACTTTGGCATATTAATCTTGTAAGTTTCATTTTGCCCCCTCTAGTGCTCACAACAAGAATTACTGTAGAGGTTGCACAACATGTTTTTTTTCATCTAGGTGATCACTACTATTAGTTATAGGTTTATGTAATTTACAGTCATGTAAACGCCTGTTTCTCATATTAATAATACATTGTGTTTGCAGATGGATGAAGATGACGATAGGAGGAAACGGAGACGAGAGAAAAACAAGGTAGCAGCAGCACGATGCCGAAACAAAAAGAAGGAACGGACTGACTTCCTTCAAAGGGTGAGTCCATGACACAGCATTGCATACTGATGAACAGAAACCAAGCAGCTAAGTATTGTAGCCAAGAATAGCCTTACTTAAGTTAACCTGAACAGCTGATTTTGGCCATTCAATCCGACTCAGAGCAAACACTATCAGGCTAATACCATCAAATTTACTGCATACTGCACAACTTAAAAGTCAGGGTTTTCAGAAGTGACAAAAACTAACAATTTGAAAGTGCTCTGCACTATTTTATTTGTCCAGTAGTGTCTAATAATTCGACATCTCTGTCCAGGAATCGGAGCGTCTGGAGATGGTGAACTCCGACCTGAAGGCCCAGATCGAGGAGCTCCGTATGGAGAGGCAGCAGCTAATGGTGATGCTCAACCTCCACCGGCCCACCTGCATCGTGAGGACCGACAGCGTCAAAACACCCGAGAGCGAGGCCAACCCCCTGCTGGAGCAGCTGTCCGCCGACGCCAAGTGAAAACCAGGAAAACCGGGGACGCTGAGTCCCCCCAACGCGCAAACTGGCACCACCGTGGCAGCCATTTAAATGAAAACTGAACTGGCAATACATTTCTAAACAAGCACTTGAGCTCCAAGCTGAAGACTTTTGGAGACTCTGCCCAAAGACCTGAGGTTGTAGGGCTTCCTTAGTACTGCTACATGAGCTGGCTCTGTCCATTGGAAGACTGGAAATACCCAGTTTCATCTCCGCATTAAGTGTTGTTGTTGACACCCGCTGTGCCTAGTTGTTACTTCAACCATCTCTACATAAAGGGACCAATGGAAACAGTAGAGTACGACTGGAAACAACGCTGAGGAAACACACTAATATCAATATGGTGCTCTGTTACAAAAGCCCTGAGTAGGTTGTGTGGCATTGATTCAATGCAGAGGCCCACAAAGGCTTAGTGTTCTGCAGCTTTCCTTTGTATGCTAGCCGAAATATACAGGTGTAGAGTTTTTAGAATACAATACTCAATACAAAGTACACCAGACGGAGTAGAGATTTTTTTGTTTTTGTAATGTTGATTTCTATACCCTGCCTCGACGATGGCAGTTACCGGTTGATCCGATTTGTGGTGACGCTGGCGTCATGAAAAGCACATATACACAAAATGTTTACACCCTTGTTTTTTGGACTGTCCATTATTGTACTTGTTTTATACTGCTTTGTATACATAAACATATATGAAAATGCTTGTTGAATCACTTGACGTGATTTTGTCTTTTCAATCTTTCCAGTCTGTGTCTTCTTGTCATGTTGCGCTGTCAAACAGCTGTGAAAACAAGCAGAAATCTTTTCAGCTGAGCAGTATTTCAATGTCTGTTCTGGACCTGTATCTGCTATGTATGACTCTGTTACCCTGAATAGATTAAATTTTATTTTCTAACTACAAGAAAGAGCACTTATTTTTTGTTTTTTTTTAACTTCATCGGACGTGCAATAGCTCATGTGTTTTTCAGTGGAATGAGTCCTTGTATTTGTTCCTCCCAGGCATGACTACAACTATCAAGTGTCAAAAGTTGTGCAATCCTGTTTTCTTCTGCTGAGGCACATTGCCAAACGCAGGGTTTTACTTTCATTTGCTAATCTCAGAAAAGGTCATTCATGCCTTTATTTTGTCTGGGCTTGATTATTGCAGCATTATTTTTTTTTTTTTAGAATGTATCCTAAGATGTTTTTACTTTCTTTAAAGCTTAAAGTAAGGCCTTTCATTGAATTGAATTATTATTTCCCTTTCTCTAACTTTTATATGCCTTGAACTTAGTTTTTACTTAAAGCTGCAGTGGGTAGAAATGGAGCAAATATGAAAAAGTATTTTTTATAAAACGGTCACTATATCCTGACAGCAGTGCATGAGACAGGTAATTCATCAAACATGTGCTTCTGTGTCCTCCAGTGCTCCTCAAGCTGGGGAGACACCAAACCAACATCAGAGAACTAGCGGCAACCAAGGCCGCCTGTTGCACCCGAACACACGAGACTACAGCCGACAGCCAGTTAGCACGGACGTTCTGCACCTGCATGAGATGAAATAACTCTTGACTTCAGAAACATCTTGTAGTGTACTGTTTAGCTGTAAAATGAGAAAGTTTGTGACCTGGAAGCCAGGTTGAGATCAGCTGAGGAAATACCAAGCACCGCCCACCAGCCGGAGCACTCTTTCTCATTTTACAGCTAAACAGTACACTATGAGATGATTCTGAAAACATTTGACGCGAGAAATAGACATTACAGTGACAGAATATTGATTCATATTTGATCAGTGCTGCCTAGTTTGACCGTTTGATCGGAGTTCGCAAATGATTTACAGCTGCCTCTGTTGAATGAATAGCCAATAGGAACGCTCTCTCTCTGAAATGACCTGTGATTGGCCAAAGTCTCCCATCACGGGTTAGATTTTTTAAAAGCCTTAAAACAGAGCCATGAGGAGGTGCAGAAGTCTAATTATCTCTCAGAACACTTGAATTACAATATGCTGAAAGGTTATTAGGGATTTTTTGCCCAATGATGCCAAAAATATTCTGCCTATTGCAGGTTTAAGAACTTTAAAGAACACTTAGTAGCATTGTTTTAGTTTGTGTTATATAATAATTATTATTGTAATGTAATCAGGATTGGAAATTAACTTTTTTTGTCCACCTGCCACTTTGCCTGGTGGATTCCTAAACCTACCAGCCCACTCAATAGATTACCATTGTTTTTTTTGGCTGGTGAGAGAAGCAAATCTCACAGCCACTTGCATATTTTTTACCAGCATTTGGATGGTGGTTGGAGCTAATTTCCAACCCTGAATGTAATTACAAGACTAAACTGCTGCTGAAGGAGGACAACAGAACCTCACCTTCACTCATTATTTGGATGGAGATTAAGAGTGCATAGGAGCATAAAGTCATAGTAGAGTAGTAATGGTGGTATGTACAGTGTTAGACTGTGTGTTCAGCTCAGACCGTGGTCAACAGCCCCATCTAGTGGAACATTTTGTGAACTACATGATTTGCAGTAGACCAGATATATCAATTCAACTTCACAATACTGATGAACAGTGTCTGAAATGAACCTTTTTCCTCACCTGCCACTGTGGCAGGTCACTGAACATTTCTACCAGCCACTCATTTTTTTTTGTCTGCCAATCTGAAATCTAGGTAGAACGCTTTAAAACTGTAAACACTGAGTCAGTGGTACCAGACTGTAAAATTATGGAATATATCATGTAACCTTAATCCATGACTATATTTGGCAACACTTCCTTTTACAGGTCCGCAAATTTCATGGTAATTAGGTGATAATTAGCAAGTTACCTATTGGGAATTTCTTTGGAATTACTGCCAAATTACCCCAATATTTACCTCAATTTATCAAAAATTACTTCATTATAGACATGATTTAATAATTATATGCTAAAATAGTATATAATCGTTAAAATAGGGCCCTTAGACGCTGCTTTTTATCGGAGGTGGAAAACCAAAACTAATAGAAGACACTTCTGATCAGGAAACAAATCTCCCCATTGTGTGACTTATTGTCTACACACATGTTACCTGGTCGCTGATGATTCAGGGAGTTCAGGGAGTTTTTAAAGAAATTTCAAATAAGTTATTTACAAATTATTATCCATTTACCAGCAGACATGGAAATAAAGCATATCAATTAACTTTGTATTCTTTTCCTGGAAATGTATTAAATAAATTACCGGCTATTGGGAAATAATGGAATATAATTATTAAATAACGTTAATAATAAAGTAATTTTCAATTAATTTAAAGGTAAATATTGGTGTAATTTGGCAGTAATTCCAAAGAAATTTCAAAATTACTTGCTAGTTATCACCTAATTACCATGAAATTTGTGGACCATTTTACAGGTCTGCTAGAGTCCTCACCAAGAACAAGAAAGCGGATCATATCAGTCCAGTTCTGAGGTCTCTACACTGGCTCCCTGTCTCAGAGAATTGATTTCAATACTCCTGCTGGTTTACAAAGCACTAAATGGTTTAGGGCCAAAATACATTTCTGATCTTCTGCTATGTTATGAACCATCCAGACCTCTCAGGTCATCTGGATCAGGTCTGCTTACTGTCCCCAGAGTCAGAACTAAACATGCAGAAGAAGCAGCGTTCAGTTTTTATGCACCAAATATCTGGAACAAGCTCCCAGCAACCTGCAGGACCAACTCCAACTCTGAGTTCAAACGTTCCTGTTTGCTGCTGCCTTTTATTAAACCAGATAATGATCTTATACTGCACTAGAGCTTTTACTCTTGTGTGTTATATTCTATTTTAGCTTCTATCCTATCTTTTATTTTTAGCTTGTTTTTATTTTCTAATCCTTAATGTTTTTATAACTGTTTTAATATGTCTTAATGTTCTTTTGCACTTTGTCGCAATGTTCTTGACTGTTTATGTAAAGCACTTTGAATTGCCCTGTTGCTGAAATGTGCTCAAATAAATAAAGCTGCCTTGCCTTTTGTTACCATATATTTAATTTAGGCTTTAGAATTGCTTTTTAAAAATAATATTTCTTCATATAAGGAAAACCATTTCAGGATTGAAATGTTCACCTGCCACAGCCAACATTTACCCTGTGGTAATTTAATTCCCTGACTGTGTTTATACTGTACTGTGGGTTCAGCTCATACTGCGGTCAACAGCTCTATCTAGTGGAACATTTTGTGAACTGCATGATTTGCAGTAGACCAGATATATCAATTCAACTTCCCAATATTGATAAACATGTGGTCAGCTACTATAAAGACAAACGTAATAAATTATATATTTTCATATACTGATGTTTCTTCTTCTTTTTTCCAACTGTATTTTCCTTCTGAAATATAAACTGCCTAGCAACAACCGCTGGTTTCCATTGGTTACCTCCATCTTCATAAAGTGACATAACTCTCTCAGGTAGGCCTCTGTTTCCTCTACTCTGAACAATAAAAGAAAGTTTTACATGTCTGTTAAACAGAAAAGCGAATATTTGTTTTAAATACTGATCTAAATTAGATTGATTTCGGTCCTGATTTGTTTGATGTTGGTTAATTAACTGTCGCACAACTGATGTTACAACAAAGTCGTGTTTACTACAGTGAAACTTTTAACACGGTTTATAAATTGAGCTGTAACAGAAACCCTTCAGTACATGTTAACTCACCTCTTTGGGGTGTTTGTGGTGCAGATACAGGTGTGAGGTTGGATCAGGATCTTGTTGAGGTGTGATGGATCAGTGTGAAGAGGAGATCAATGAGGACCAGCAGCAGTCAGACCTGCCCACAATGAGCCAGGATCAGCTGGAGGAGGTCAAGGAGAAGCCCATCCAGGGTCATGAGGCCGAGACTGATCTGGATACAGACAGTAGGTTAAAGTGACCATGCACTTATCATATAATTATGGATGCATTCCTCACCATTCCTCTTTTTGGGGTCATTCCTGTTATGCAGCAACATTTCTGTCCCCATGACTTATTTCCTCATATTTTTCTTTGGTCAAATATTTATAACAAATGGCTTAAATTATAGATGAAGGTCTTCTTTATCACATTAACAGAATAATCAGAATAATGCACATTTAAAAAAAAAAAAACTTATTTTTTTTTTTTTAAACTTATCTGACTTTTTTTTATTCATGTGCTCGATTTTAAATAAAATCACAAAATACTGAAAATATTCTTTAATAATTTATAGACCATGTTAAGCATTCTCTGAGAATATAAAATATACATATGTATACACACACACACACATACACACACATATATATATATATATATATATATAATATACATACATATATTTTTTTATTTATTAGGGAGAACTATATATATATATATATATTAATTTATTAGGGAGAAATATATAAATATATATATATTTTTTATTATTATTATTATTATTATATAAATAATATAATATAATATAATATATAATATATTATTATTATTTTTTTTTTTACCATTTTCATCATTTACTGTGTGTCCCTGAAGTCATTTTCCACCCTGTTAGTAGTTTCTTGTCTTCCAAAAAGAAGATTACAATTCCATTGAGACCACTTTCAGGAACTCAAAAGGAGTAATGTAGGGTAAGCAAAAAAATTCACTTATGTCATGTTTCATGATGATAATTTATTTGTCACTCCTAGAGTTCCACCCTGTTCGGCTAAATTATGACGAAAGTTGATCCGATCATTAGCTACCCTTCTGTTTATGTGTAGAAGGGTAGCTAACTAAAATCTGGATCACTCTGCTATGGCTGACTTAACTAAAAATGTCCCACCCTGTTAGGTCTGTCAACCAATATAAACCAGTCCAACCATAAGGATTATTATTTGAGAGCCCCAATGTGTTTTCATGACAGATAAACATGTCACTATTCTTATATAATGCAAAAAACATGAAAAATCTATATTTTTCTTTAAAAGTTATGAAGCTAAAATCTTGCTGCATAACAGGAATGACCATTTTTCTGTTTTGTCCCTTTCAGGTGGCTGCAGTCAGAAGCCGAGTTTGTCCCTTGCAGAGCGGTACCTGCGGGCCTGTCGGCGGACGGGAGTCGTTCCGGCATCCCCCTTCCTCCGTCAATTGGGCGAAGCCAATATCAACCTGAACCATTATGGTTTAGGACCTCTGGGGGTCAAAGCTCTGGCCATAGCTCTGAAGGTAAGGGGTCTTCAATGCCTCCAGCTATATACACTAGAATGAATTGAAAGAATTAGTACCATGATCACCAAAAATTCAATGGCCATAATTTCTTTTTTTAAAGTAAGGTTATGGATAGTGTAATGGCTTGACTCGACCAGAAACAAGAAACCTACAAGCCACTGAAGGGCTGCTAAACAGGTGTTACACCGAAATCCGTGACCACTGAAATCTGTGACTGCAGAGGAGAAAGCAACGTATGAGGTCACTATTTCTGATGTCTGTCATCAGAAATAGTGACCCCACTGTACCGATGTAATCACTGAGGCAAACACCAAACAATAGATCAGAAAATGTGGCAGAAAACACACAAAACTAACATAAATTTATTTAAATATTTTTTACTTTAAAGATGTATTCACAAAACTCTAAAAGAAAAGTAAAAGATATGTACAGTGGGGTCACATATTCTGACAACAGCCGTCAGAAATAGTGACCTCATATGTTGCTGGCTCCTCTGCAGTCACATATTTCAATGGTCACAGATTTCAGTGTAACACCGCTACTTGCCTTTGTGTAGTATGTTGTGTAGCACGGTTGAATAATTCACATTCCCAAACGTCCGTAGATCCATCCACAATGTTGACGATGATTCACACACACACTTATATCAATTAATAACTTGCATGCAAACAAACAAATGGCTCAATGGGAGAGTCAAAAACTGTGTGCCTCTTTCAGTAAACAACACACACACCTGCTCTGTGATTACAGATTCACCAGTTTGTACTCCACACAACCACCTAGTGTGCAAAATGGGAATTTACCACAAGTGGACACACACTACTTCATATACAGACACATAATGAGCACAATGCAAAAATGGCTCCAACAAATTAGTTGAGGTCTTACAATCCTTTTTCAATGTAGTCTATAAGTGTAGTGTTCATTTTTCTGCCATTCAGTAATGCATTTCTTTTTTTTGTGTGTGTGTGTTTTAGCATGACAATGATGTCACCAACCTTGAGCTGGAGGACAACGGTGTTCAGTCAGAGGGGGCACGCTACCTGATGGAGATGCTTCAAAGAAACGTCAGCATCCGGAGTCTAGTAACTATTCTTCTACTACTACTACTACTACTACTACTACTACTACTACTACTACTACTAACATCGCATCGACTACATCAGTTCTGAAAAATATGCCTGTTACTCATCGGCTCCAAACTTGCAAGAGCAAAGGTATGTTTTTAAAATAACTATTCAGTAAAGAAAAAGGTAACGCGTGGCCTGATCTTCATCAGGTCAAACATTTTGACCTGATGAAGATCCAAGCAGGATTGAAACGTAGTCAATATAAATACTGTGGCATGGAGTAGTGTGCAGGCGTTACCTTTCACTTTACTGACGTTATTCCGATGTGATGTGCTCATAATTAATCTTCTTCAACTTTAAAATAACTATTTCCACTAATGCTCATTTCATCTCAAAACGTCTTCATTTCAGAATCTTTCCAACAACCAGCTGCAGCTTGCAGGAGCGATCAGCATCTCCAAAATGCTGTTAGACAATTACTACATCAAATCCATCAAACTATCAGGTCTTTCACCTCTCAAGATGTTTTTATGTGCCCCTCTCCGCGTCACTGTAACGTAACAGAAATAAGTGAAGTCTTTTTTTTGACTAGTAACTAAATTAATTTCCCCCTTCTACCCTTAGGAAATGATTTTGATGACTTTGCTGTTAAATACCTGGCTGATGCTTTCGAGGTTAGTACAAAGTGATGTTTGTTGAATCCACGTGGCAAAAGAACATTTGAGCTCCTATACGTTTACATTCCTAACTAATAAATCAAGAAACTGTCTTGTGTAAATTTGCATTAAGCTTCACCATTTTCCTTCTTCTTAGGAGAACTATATGATCAACGAGGTGGACCTCAGTCACAACAAGTTCTGTGAAGTAGGAGGACAACACCTGGGTCACATGATAGGTACAGTAGTTCATTTCTGACTGTGTTAGGAGATTGTCACTGCTGATGCCAAATCCCTTAAATTAATAAACAAATATTTGATCTCACAAGTTAAAGTTCAACTGAAATTTTAATTCTTTTCACTTTTTTCTGTAAGAAAACTATAAACTAAAATTATATTAAAGCCAGCTGGTTACCTGCCTGGCAGTAATAGTATTTTAAGTAATATAACAAACTGTTTGTGTCTGCCCGTGCAAATATTGCACCAATAAAATACAGATATAGACATTGTCGGTCCATACGAAAAATCCCCAACATTTTAACATCATATTTAGCAGTTAAAACTGACATTAAGGATATAGTATACTGTAGGCTATATACTGATTTCATGTCATGATGATGAATTTTCAGTTCGACTATAAAAAGACTTCATGAATAATTTGTGGGTTAAAGTCTAAAATGTATTGTGACCCTTTAAATTTATTTCCCCTTTCTCAAAGCCACAAATATAGGCATTGAAGTCCTGAATTTGAGCTGGAACCACATTCGTATGAGCGGTGCAGTGGCTTTGATAGCCGGGCTGAAGGTGACAAACACAACACACTCGAACACAAGCCTTCAGTGTATATTTAACATATCTGTTTCTGTATCATAGCTGTTTGTCACTCATGTTTTCCTCTCCTCAGGTGAACTCGACTCTGGAGCAGCTCCTGCTGTCGTGGAACGGTTTTGGCAAAGTCGAGGCGGAGTCACTGGGTCAAGCGCTGAGACACAACAGCAACCTGGTGCTGCTGGACCTCAGCAGTAACCATATAGACGACAAGGCTGTGACTCTTCTCTGCAAGGGCCTGGCCGTCAACAAAACCCTCAGGGTCCTCAAGGTGAATCCTGGAACACTGGTGTTTGTATGTTGTGTTTGAATCAGCATCATGGCACACAGTGGTTGCCAACCTTTTTCCTTAAGGGACCCCTTTCCTATCATTGCGTAAGCTGACGACCCCTGACTGAGTGACATATGTTATGAATATTTCATATTGTATTCAATGCGTAACAATAACGGAACAGGACAACTAATAAACTGTACAATTAACCCAAATAGTGAACACAATAACAGCAGGAAGTTTGTGTCAAATGAGCAATATTGATGAAATTTAAGCAGATTATTTAATGTGAATATTGCATCAGAGATGAGTTTTCCTCTTATTTTAGGGACTTTAATACAATTCTCTGTAAGGTGTATATTTTTAACAACGATTCATACTTAGATGGCTTCTTTTTTGAGAAATTCAGTGCTTTCTTCTCCCTAATGATTGGCCATTATTCTATTAGCTCTTTGGTTGTTTTAACTCTGTACTTTTCTAATGCAGGATGAGGCTGTTTAGCAGAGAGGGAAGGCTCTCTTGTTTAAATTTATATTTTGAATAAATTATAAAAAATTATAATTTCATTTAGTTATCTGCACATAAATTAATGAAATGCTGAGATATTGGCAAAATGTACATTTGTTTAAAAAAGTTCTTACACCCCTTAAAATCAAGAAGGCCTGGTGACCCTCCTATGAAGCTTTGGCGACCCCTAGTGGGGGTCGGGGCCCCAGGTTGGGAACCAGTGCTGTATGTAACTGTATATTAATTTATTTTAAATGTAAGATTTGTATTTCGTTCAGCTTTCCCATAACCCCATGACAAGTATCGGAGCTCTGACGCTGCTCAAAACAGTTATAAACAACATGGAATCAGCCGTGGAGGAGATCGATATTTCTGTAAGTGCAGTAAAAACTACTTTCACATCAGTATATTATACTTTAGTATAAATATTAATCATGTCTGTATGTGAATATGTGATGATTACATCTGCCTGCAGTACTACTTCTTTTCTCCTAATGTGCCTGTGTGTGTGTGTGTGTGTGTGTTGTGTACAGACGGTATTTGTTGGTGAGGCCTTTGTGGAGCTGCTGGAAGAAGCCCATCAGAAGCGCCCTGCTTTGGATGTTAAGTACAACATCGTGACCTCCGTCACCAGGAACTCATCTGCCCTTCAGATCTTTCAGGTCAGTGGTCAGGAAGGCAGAGAAATCTGGTGACAGGTTAACAAAATCATGTTTATGCTCATGACCTTACAAAAATTGTCCCAGTGAGCTGAAAGATCATTTATTTGTTTGTATACTATAAACATGATCTTTCATAGAAATTCCTTAAAGAGAGAAATGAGAGCATGGCGGATTTCTTCCTAGCTCTGGATGAAGAAGGAACCATGAAAGTCCCCGCCGTTGCCTTCAGGAAGGCTGTAAAGGTCAGGCTAACAATTACATGTCATTAATGAGTCTGAAGTATTCAGATATTCACTTTTGTATGGGTGAGTATTGGAGAAATGATGATGTCATGCATGCAGGCAGCTAACGTACCTCTGGATCAGCAGCAGCTGGCGTGGTTGGTCAGGAAGTTTGACAAGAACTGCACAGGCAACATCAACTACAAGAACTGGTGTGTGTAGGATCACTATAATAGTTCTGTCATCCAATATTTACCTGGCAGGCAGACAAATGAAAGAACTTTTATTTGCAAGTCAAGAAGAAGAAACACAAGCATCAGTAACTTTTTAGGAAAAAAAAAAAAAAATAAACAGATGTTTGTGGTCGACCAGAATGATTAATTTTAAAGGGCCAGGTCGCCCATGTATATCATTTTCAGATTTAACAATCATAATATTGTGTTAATGTTGCGTTATTATTCATATTAATGTTATTGTGTACTATTTTTTGGAAACTTTCATGCCAATAAAGCCACTTTGAATTGAATTGAATTTATTTACCTGGGTTTTGAAGCCTGAATACATTTTGGATATCACTCGGGTTAAGTGGGAAACATGTTTTTGTTGATCTTGGAAATAGTTGGACAAAATAATCTTAGCTCAAGGTCTTCAGTGCATGGAGTTTGATCAGTTGTCATAGAGATTTTTTTTTTCTTAACTTGGGTGAAATGACCCTTTAAGTGTAGTTTGGGTAAAGGGATTCTTCACTCTTAAGACTTTGTGAACACTCCGGTCTTTCTTTGTTGCAGACAGTTTGCTAAACTGTCATCGGTACAGAGACGAGATGAGGATTAGGTAGACCTCTTTGAATAAAATTTAATGGAGTCTGTTTTTTTTATTTCTTCTTATTCTAGCAATGTGACAAACGCAGTATGTCCTCCATTTTTGCTATACAAATCTCTCAGTTTAACAAAATAAAGAGATACTTATAAAGAGGTGGGACTGACATCACAAACCCAACAGTATTGTGCACCACTGACAGGTGTATCCTAACAACTCCCCCTCCCTTTCTCCTTCCACTGTAGTCCTTAGCTCAACCCAATTCTGTCCAGTGTGAATACTTGAACCTCTGACACCAACCAGCTGCACCCATCTGAGCGCTGCCAGCTGTGTCTGCGTCTGGGCCACGGGGTCCTCTGCCTCATTCTCTCTCCATCCAAAAATAATCTTCTGGTATGACAAGAGAACAAGAGGAGGAAGAAAAAGAGAGCTGGCGTCCATATCAAAGGGCCGAGAGGAGAGGAAGAATAGGGCCAGATGCAAGCTGGTTGTTTTCGATCACATTGGTTTAGCTTTGAATCAAATGGCCTGTAAAAGGAAACGGCACGCTTATGAATATGCATGTGCAGCATTACTTATGTAGAGTAGGATTATTAAGGGTGAATTGTCTCAAGGTGTGATGTTCAACAGTGCAATCTGTTTCTGTCTGGTGGCTACAGTGGTAACCACAGAGGAGACAATGACGGGACGCACCGTCTAACCAGCACCTCTTCATTGTGTCATGTGTAAACGGCTTGACATCTAATATCACAGGGTCATGAGGATACGGGACAACTTTTTTATTCTAACATCCCATTTTAGTTTATATCTTCCTCAACATGGTGGTTGACTTCCATGTCAGCTCCAGCGTCATTGGTATCGTCGAAGCTAATGCTGTCATTATCACTTATTGAGGAGTTGTAGTAGTTGCAAACTCTTCCAACTTTCCTCTTTTTCATTATCATCTTCCTCTCTGGACCTTCTCCTGGATCCGCCAAAGAGGTCCAGAGATCCACAAGATTCACTCTGTCAATTATCACCATTACCATTTCTATAAGTAAACTGGAAATCTATATTCTTCCACAGTTTTTCCTTTAAGAGATTTTGTAAAGACTCTTTTTGTTAAATATCATTTGATTGAATGATTCTTACCCTGATGTGGCCTCTGTATCATTGTTCCTGCACCCTAATAAAAACATCAGGTAAAGAAATGAGTTATCTTAAATCCACATTACAGTTTTGTACATTTAAATTTAGCCAGTAGAAACTCTCAAACTGGGATGAATGCTTTCCAAATGAACTGCACAAAATGATACGACTTGTTGTTAAATTAAAGCAATGTTTGGACATGCACCAGACACATATCTATATAAACTACCTTAGCTGAAGCCCCTCTAAAACTATTATATGATTAGGCTTCCAAAGTGAAATGTAGTTGTTGAATGAGACTCACTCTACTGGATTCAATTAGCTTTAATGCGACCCCCTTTAAATGAGCTTTTCTTTGAGAACAAGTGTAAAACTCAGTAGTCCCTTAAAGTCAGTAAATAAGATGGTAGTGGTAAAATAAAGGGAGGGTAAATCCTATCTAATAACTCGGCTGCACAAGGGCCGTGATGATTAAAAGATGACCCTACCATTATACATACATATACGTTATAGATCAATGTTTGGAATATAACAGAATAAGACAAGATGATAGATGGATATATTTAAAAAGTCTCACCATTTATCTGCCACGTCTACAAACCTTACTTAACACCCCTTAAACAGCACAACAACATATATGTAGCTGTTATATACAGTAGTGTTCGTCCCTGTATTCACAGGTTTAAATCCTGTGTTTTGAATATGGTTGGAATTAGATTATGTTTTAAATAAACATCAAGACCTTAATAGTTTTTCTGCCCAACAAGCCTCCCCATCACCATCACCTGACTCCTGGGCTGCTTCTCAATCAGTTTCTGTCTCTTTTTCCTCCGTCAACGTTTTCTTTAAATCTTAAATCACCTTATCCCTTCAGTCACTCACTGAAAATATAGAAAATCATGTTAAAAATCAGACAGTGCATCAAATAGTACTCAAACTTGCAGTGTTGACTACAGTAGTTAGTGGATTAACAGGGAACACAGGTTAGGAGCTGTGTAGTTACTTTCAAGCTAATTTAAACTACAATATAGAGTATCAACAAAGCTGATAAATTGAACAGTTAAAACAACACTGTAAAAATAACTTTAGGCCAACTTTAAGGGCTCATACTACATTGTGATCTTCAAAGGGTTTACAATATTCGGTAACTTCACACCAGCATATAGATTTGACTCTTAATGTTGATTAATTGCCTCTGAGCTATATCAGCTCCTTGAGTGAACAACCAAGAGTTTTGAACATCTCATCACAAGATATTAACACCAATTATTAGCAGAACATTTGCTGTGCGGCTCTCTGACAGTGTTTCAATACTTCAAACTCCAACAAAGTTGTTTTAATACTGTAGATACTTAGAAATTATACAATTATCAAGGCCAATAAACTTACCTTATTTGGATGAGCCTCTTGTGGCAAAGCAATTTCAGCAGTCACACTGTGTAATTATCATATACTGGATGTCTCTCATAACCATCAGTAATGTATAAAATATGAGTCATGGTTGGGGAAGTTTTACTTTTCTTCATTTAACTGGAACTAATGCAGCTATTTCATGCTTTTATGTCAATATCTGATTAGAATACACCTAACGCAGATATGCTTTTGATTTGTTAGTTTAGGTTTTTAACTGACTGAAATGATTAATTTTTCCCTGACTTCATTCAGGGGGGATTGCGTACAGAATTATCTAATACACGTAAAACCACAACAGGATGTTAGTTAGAATTAGTTTGTACGTGCATACGAGGGTTATTCATTTGACAAAATGTGTGAAGATGTTCCACCAAATGAAGAGTACTTAACCTTCTCATAATCAAAACTTTACAGGATGCAACTCAATCATTTAGAAAGTAAAATTGTTTTGAGAATAAAACTAAATTTTTCTTGTTAATATTAGCATCACCTTAAACTCAAAACACACTTTTCCAATCGGACTAAAATACAATTCTTTATATAATGACATTGATATAATTAGCTGTTTAAAAAGACAGAAAAAATAACAGAATAATTTAGGTAAATTATCTCTCTGATGTGGCTTAATGAAAACAAACAGCTAGCTGCCAATTTCTAATGGGCCATCTTTCATCTGAATGGACACAAAGACTTAAAACCCACGTCTTATTGAGCAGTCCAATTGGAAATTCACAGATTTGGCCAAATTTTGAAGACGAAACAAAAAACCTGCCAACAAACCCTTCAGATATCTATGCACCCACTGGCACACGCTGCCAATTAACATGTTCTCGAAAGCGCTAATGGAATCTTGAGCGGTAATAAAAGTAAATAATTAAATTAAAGGAACCCTTGTGTCATTGTTTGCTCTATTCAGGCCCATTAGGACCTCCAGTATTCTCATGGTAATCTAATGTTTGGGGTTTTGTGTTCTCGTAATGAATTCGGTGTTTTTTCCTCCAAACAGTGTTGTTCAGACATTTGTGTAGGTGCTGGCAGAGAAACAAAGACGTACATTAGGACCCATTGTCCCCTGTGATTATTAAAGTAAACAGAAATACTGAAGGGGTATCACACACAGCTGCACGCACTCGAGCCTGTGTTTGTGAAGTGGCAGAAAGGGCCAAGCAACCCTTAAGACTTTGTCAGAGATGATCCCATTATTTGGAGCTTCTCAAGAGCAGAGCGGCGGGGCTGGCTAATGAGGCTTTGAAGATCGGCCTTCGGCACAGAATTCATCTGTGTTTCGGCCAAGATTGGCCATGAAGCTGACCATCCCCTGCTTCAGCCTTGTGCTTTTATTTTGACTTCATCATGAGTTCTTTTCAAAAAGATAACGTCTGTTCTTAGAAGATAACATTTAAAGTGAAATGTGCATTCAAACAGTTTCTCTGGTGCAGTGTACGCTTGGCATTGTTTGGTCTCTACAACTTGAGGAAACAGTTAAAAATGCCCATCACAAGTTCCCAGAGCTCGATATGACATCTTTATACGTCTTCTTTTGTGCGAGCAACAATTCAAAACCCAGATTGACTCCATTTGCAATCATATAAGACAAACTAAAGCAGGAAACCTTCACATTTGAGAGGCTAGAACCTAAAAACTTAAATGATTAACTGATTAGAGTCAATAGAGTGCTGCAGGGATGATGTGTTTTTGTAGGCCAACAAAGAAGTTCGCATCGCCCTGGTTTCCTTGACAAAAAGCCAGTGGGGTTTTTCCATTGGGTTTTGGATTGTTGCAGAGAATAAGCTCTGTGGCAAACAAACACTTATGATACTTACACGTTTTGTTCAGCAAGGTAATCTTCCCAATTTAACACCACTTTTATGATTTTTGAAATGTGAATGCAATCCGCATAAGTAAAAAGCTTACGTTAGGCTATAACGATGGAGGAGTCGGCGTGATGACGTTTAGTAGTCTCACTTAGCCACTTGTTAGCAACTGCCTTTTTTAAGGCACATAAAAGCTTCAAAATTCATGATTGGGATTTTTACTGACGTATTTTATATCATAGAACAAAACGTTAAGTCACAGACCTTATTTCATCTAACTAAAACCCCATTCAAAAAACCCATTGACTTCAAGACAAGGGAACCAAAAGTGCTAAAATGCAAACTCATTTCCAGGTTTTATGACTCATTCCTGCACTACTCTATTGTAACAGCAAAATAATTCAGTGTTTTTAATGATAATTGTGACGCTGAAAGGTCAATAAACTAAACTATAAACTATCAAAATTGTTGCCGATTAATGGAAGATGAATGGACTAATTGTTTGAGCTCTTGTAAATCGTTGTCGGGCTAGTGGTAATACAGCAAGAATGTACAAAGTTTGAAAAAGCAAATGTGCGAGACAAATTTCAGTACATAAAATTCTTGAGATGTTTAATGTTGAAAATTGTTTCTTTAAATAGATACAAGTATTTTATATATATATAGGATAGCACAATGAAAATTTCATCCAGCATTGGAGCTCAACATAAAAACCTGCTGCCAAAGTTGTGCGTTTTGAACATTACTCCCAACACATCGCCCATAAAGTAACTATATTGTAGATTAAAAAAGAAATAGTGTTTGGTTCATGTTTTGTACAGTTTCTGCTAACGAACAGTGAATTTGCGTGTCTGTTTTTTACTAAAAGCACGTAACAGTTTGATCAACATTATAGACTTTGATGGTCAAAGAATGCAGGTTTGAAAACAAAATCAAAATGATGCAGGACATGGATGACTGTGAGAAGCAGGGATATAACTGGAGTCACCTCCAAAACATGGCACCGGTTTACACGTGTTCCATACAAAAACCTGGTTTCCCGATCGCTGATTCCTTTTTCCGGACTGCTGCTTGTAACAATCACTAGCAGCAAAACCAAGGAACTCTTTCAATCCTGTGTTGACATTAAAAACATCTTGAACTAATTAGTGTGAGCTCCGCTTGGCCCTGCTGTGGAAAAAGTGGCTCAGGAGCACCAACTAATGAGCAGAGGAGAAAGTCATGCAGCCAAGTGTTGCCTGGAAAAGCCATTTCTGTCTCATGATTACACAAATGTGACATGGATGCAGCGAGTGTTTTATCTACTGCTTCATATGTCCAATCTGAAGAGCATATGGGTAGAATAACACACCCCATAAATGAGTGTGAGTCATGTAAATGTGATAATGCAGCAAAACAATAACTGATGAAAGATGGCAAGCAATAGTGTAGCTTTGTTGATCTAGCCAAAGCCCATTCTAAGCATATTCTCTACAGATAATACCAGGTATTTAAGCTCCATATGAGTGCTGGAACACAACCTCAATATCCCCCTGACTGAACAGTTAAATGGACAACAGATTTGTGCGTGTTTTGTGGCGTGGAGTTCATTTTATGCAGCTTTAAATAAGATTAAATGTGGTGGTAGAAAACATCACATGTCCAGAAGAAGCACTCGTGGATCTTCCACCACCGCTTTGATCTTGCGTAAGAAAAGGACCGCTTCTCTGCCGTCGACGAGTCGGTGGTCGTACGTCAGCGCCACGTACATCATGGGCCGGATCTCAACCTAAACAAAAGCAGAAAGCAGTTTTAATTGTTTACTCACGTTTGAGGTGCATCAGATTTGGAAATCCACATTAGTATGTATGATCAGTGGGCCTCATGCAAGAAGCGATATATGAAAAAAAAAAAAACTTTTTTTTTTAGTATTTTATGTGGCGTTTAATAATTTGGGTATTAAAACAAACTGACATTTCACACCTCATCTGAGGTTTTTGTACCTGTAACACTTTTGCTAACCCAGTAGTTAAACTAAAGTCACTCGTTCGCGATTTCATTATTCATTCGGTTATAGCTCGTTTAATTGTTTCTTTGACCTGTATGTCTGGACACACAACTCTCACCTTGCCATTGATGGCCACAGGTCGGTCGAAGATGCCATGCATGCCCAGGATGGCAGACTGTGGGGGGTTGATGATGGGCGTGCCAAACATGGAGCCAAACACGCCACCGTTGCTGATGGTGAAGGTGCCTCCATCCATATCTTCAACAGCGAGCTCATTGTTACGAGCCTAAGGCAACACAGCATGAATTATTCTCATTTTAATGATAAAATAAATAGATAATGGTTGACAGATATCTGAGACACCTAAAGCTTTTTTACCTTTTCTCCCAATGCGTTAATGGTTTTCTCAATGTCAGCGAAGTCCATGGTCTCAACATTACGGATCACCGGTACAACAAGCCCCTAAACAAATACATGTTGTATTCAATGTTACCCAGCATTTAGCAGCAACAGTTTTAATACAAAAATATTAAGTTTTATAGCCAAAAATCCTACCTTTGGAGTTGCCACAGCGACGCTAATGTCAACATAATCCCTGTAGACAATCTCTTTGGTTGTATCATCAATAACTGTAGTAAAGACGTTTTGGGAATAAAGTTTGGTGAAACATAAAAGACACATAAAAAGTATAATACTTGGAGAAGCTTTCTTTGGGGAAAGTTCAATTATAAACAAAAGAAAAAACAGTGGAAGTAAGCCAGCGTTGTCTTACCGGCATTGACAGCAGGTTGGTCAGTCAGAGCGTACGCTGCAGCTTTCACAAACGCCGACATAAATCCCAGTTTGATGTTGTGCTTCTTTAAGAAAGCATCCTTATAGAGATTCCTCATGTCCTGAATGTTGCTGAAGCAAAGTTGACAAAGTATTAGTGAGGAAATATCTTTAAAAAAAGAAAGACATCCCTTGAGTCAAATATATCCTATGATGGTAAATGAGACATTGGCATTAGACCGTTACATTAGATCAGTGTAAATACTATGAAGAAAGTTGGAATAATCTTTTCAGAAGCTCACCCCATGTCCACCTCGTTGAAGGTGGTCAACATGGCGCAGGTTTCCTGAGCCTCCTTTAGCCTCTGGGCGATCCTCAACCTCATACGGTTCATCTTCACCTGGACAGAAGGAGAACAAACATCATTATTTACAATATTAATGTAATAAAAGAAACAAAACATGTGAATGAAACATAACAAGTGTGTCATCAGCATGTGTGTGTTACCCTGTTTTCTCCTCTGGATCCTGCAGCTGGAGGAGGTGGTGCTGGAGCTGCAGCTTTGGGCTTGATGGCAGAAACTTGACGAAGAAAAAAAGACAGAATGTGACATTAAGAGGTGAAAACAGTGCTAGTGGCCTACTCGGATATATACGACACAATAATGTTAAAGAAATATATTCTGAAGCATGTAGATTTAGATGCTAGAGATGGAAACACACCAGGTTTGGCTTGGGCAGGCTGTGGTGGCACTGGAGGCATGGCAGTGGGTGCTGAAGGTGGTGGTGGAGGTGGAGGGGCTGCAGCCGGCGCATCTGCAGCTGGAGACGGAGCAGCTTTGGCAGCAACAGCTGAGGAAACAGAAGTAAAGAAGGACATATGTAGTGTGAGTCCAGTGATTAAAAATATACACATTTTGCCTCAATATCTGTCAGTGCTGTTATAATTCAATTGGGGCGGCAACTAACGATTATTCTCATTGTCGTTTAATCTGTTCATTATTTTCTCAATTAATCGATTAGTTGTTTGGTCTATAAAATGCCAGAAAATGGTGAAAGATGTCGATCAGTGTTTCGTAAAGGCCAAGATGACATCCTCAAATGTCTTGTTTTGTTCACAACTCAAAGATATTCAGTTTACTGTCACAGAGGAGTAAAGAAACCAGAAAATATTCACATTTAAGAAGCTGCAATCAGAGAATTTTGAATTGTTTTTTTCTTTTAAAAAAACCTCAAACCGATTAATTGATGATCAAAATAGTTGGCGATTAATTTAATAGTTGACAACTAATTGATTAATCGTTGCAGCTCTAAACTCAATACATTTTAAATCAGCAGATTATCAGCAGCGTATGTAACACTCGTTTACAGTACTCATTTAAAATGTACAACAAGGTGGAAAAAACAAGACAAAACTGTAAACATGTACTGTTTTGGTAATGGTAAAACTCAGGTATCACACTGCAACCAGAATATAAAAAATGCACCCTAAAAGTTTGTTTACTTCAGCGATGGTCAACTGAGCTCACCTCCTTTCCGGAGCTTGAAGAGCGGCGTCCCTCCTTCTACCTTCCCTCCATCAGGAACCAGCAGTTCCTCAATCACACCACTTGCTGGAGCGGGGACTTGTACTGAGGTCTGGAAGAACAAAATACAAAACGTGTTTTATACTCTGTTTCAGGAAAAATAATAAAAAAAAATAAATCATAGAGATGATTTTAGGGTTTCTTGTTCATACCTTGTCAGTCTCAATTTCACACACCACTTCATCTTCTGACACTGAGTCGCCCACAGCTAAAACATAAACAATGAAATAGCATGTATTTCATGTGCAGAAATATGATCATTAACATTTTAGATATGTAGATTCCTACTAACCTTTCTCCCACCTCACATCCCCCTCTGAAACAGACTCTGCGAATGCAGGAGTTTTGACTGTGACGACCTCATCCCCTGTACAAAAACAAAATGCTGTAAGTTAAACACTGAGCAGAGATGTCTTCAATAACACAGTGTTGAGAATTGTTGCAGTACATACTGTGAACAGCAGATGTCTTGAAGTATCTGATGTGGAAGACATTCGCTGATGATGGAAATTCACATCTAAATGTCAAGAAAAAAAAATATTTTTAGAGAAATGCAATTATACAAACCAAATAAACATGTTTAAACACACACACAACAATACTGATCAATACACTACACCACATAAAACCCCTTTAAGATAATATTTGCTGCACAGCTCGGTTTATGATACATGAATAAAACAGACGGATCTTTTACACCGACTGCTGAAGAGTTTTCTAAACGTGAAGTGGTTACTGAGGGGCATTCAAGGACAGACAACATAATGGGAAAGAGCACTTACGGTTGTGAATTCCTGTAAACTAGCTGGCTGCAGACAGGGAGGCCTTAAAGGGAAAAAAAAGAAACGAGAGAAAGAAGAAAGAAAATCAACAACAACTGCTTCTCCTGAGGCTAGAACACGAGATATGAGGGGAGTTCTCTGAGAGCTGCAATTAACCACTTGTGGGCTCCTCAGGCATCTCAATCCTGCAACAAGCATCACTTATTCTGCCGTGGATGATCCACTCATAGAGCTTGTTTATTCATGAGCAAGAAAATGAAGACTGTGGGTTTTAGATGTTGCATTACTGATGAGGTCTACTTAGTCAGAAGCACCCTTACCTGATACACTTTGTCGGACCAGCACATTATTGGCCTGAAAAGACAAAAAGTAAAACAGTAAAAAATCTGTTTCATGTGCATCTTAATTATATGTTGTCCGTGAATTTATTCTTGTTTTGACAGCCTTTTAAACTGGCAGCTTTTAAAATCACATTAATGTGACCTAGATTAGTTGTCCTCTCTCCATACTGTGATTAAAAACATCACGTCTCACATCAAAATACAGCCTACTTTCCCTCTAAATCTAACACAGATGTTAAACAGTTCATCTGCTGTAGCACTGCTGTCTCCGTTTGATCGTAAACAAACAAGCTTATGCTGAACCTTCACAGCTTCAATTACCAGTTAAACCACTGTTTAATCCAGCGCTGACTGGGAGGTTGACTGTGAAGTTATAACTGCGCTGCATTGCTGCATGTTATGAGTCATGTATGTGGGTATTTTGAGGACAGAGCTTCTAGTGAATAAGCCAGTATAGTAAAGGCTGCTTTTACACTGGTGTTTGTCCGGTGGAGTCGCTTGTTACCCAAACCTAAACCTACTGATGTGGGATGCCGGAGGAGGGTGGAGTACATTTTCTACTACAGTAGTTCAAAGCATGTGCAGGCATGCAGCCACTAAGTTTATGCTGTTTTCATTGCTCTCTCTGACTCACTGGAACAAGTGGTGTTGATTATGCACCATGAAGGTCCGAGAGCACAACATCACACTGCAAAAACATATTTAGTTTAATCCTGACTTCTTGGAGTTTCTTTTTCAATCTGTTCTACTTTGTTGTTTCCATAGTCAAAACTCGAGATGGATTATTTCTATGGCTGTGTATTGGCAAGAATCTGGCAATATGTGTCACGATATAGGGGTTATGATTCAATATATTGCGATACTACTTTTTTATGCAATCAGAACACGGGGATCTACATTTGTATTTATCACAGTCCCTGTAACATCCAACATCACGGTACTATGTTGAGAGGGCACATACACTCTCTTTGCAAATAAGTGAAATAAAGTACTGACTGAGTTCATCTTTGCATGTAAACTATTAATTAAAAATCAGTAGTGTTTTTGAGAATCTATACAGTATCAAAAACATTACGATATGTTACACACTGTTCCTTTAATGGGGTGGGCTAAAGACAGACTTCTCAGTATGAGGCAATGCAATTCAACAGGACCACAAACTACAGCCTCTAAAATGACTGTAACCCAACACCACCTCTCTCCAAGACTCTTTTAACACACAAACATTTTAACCTAAAGGTATGCTTTACTGCAGACCTGACTGCTTTACTTTGAGCCAAGTCACCTAATAACAAACTGAATGTATTTCTCAAGACCTCTTATGCAGGAGGCAAATAATCCACAATGGAAACACTACTAGCACAACTAAACAGCCTCCTTGAAGTAAGGAAGAAGTACAAATCAATCAGCTTTATTACCTGCTTAAAGCACTGAAAACTTTTTGAAAACTTTTCACATCTATTAATAAACTGTTCTTCGGGTCAAATGTTTCAAAAGTCGCTTAAAGGGTCATTTAATTGCTGTTTTGTAATTGCTTTTCCCCATGTTGTCCATGCATCTGTTTTTATGTTTGGTTAAGATTGCCCAGAAATCATTATAGATATTTAAATCAATATCTCCTCACAAATACTAACCATACACCTACATGCAACACACACACACACATTAGTCTTTTTTGGTATATTTACTGTATTGTTATTGTTATTATATATATATTGTCCCAATTGTTTATCACTATTATGTAATTTATTATTTCTTTATATTAATCTTGTCTCTATAGGTGGAGGCTTCAGATAAACCCAGTGTTTTTTTTTTTTTGCATCTTCCTGCACTTTATATTATTCATTTATTTTTTTTGTTATGTTGTATAGTCTTAAATTGTGCAAAACAATCAATAATCCAATGTATTATAATGTATTTATCAACACCCCTATGCAGGAGGCAATAATCCACAATGGAAACACTACTAGCACAACAGCCTGCAGCTTTATTACCTGGCTTAAAGCACTGAGAAGTTGTCTCCTCTCACAGCACATACATGTCTAACATGACATGGGCTATTTCTGTCAGGTCAGCTGCACACACACCTCAGACTTAAGACACCATAGCATGCTAACATCAGACTGTCAAGAGTGCTAAAAGTCAAACAAGTCATTGCAACAAAACAACAATAATGTAGCTTACAGGGGACATGAAATAAAGACCCTGTTGTCATACTGTCAGCTTCTTGTCAGACCTGAGCAGCCTGTGAAGCTGTCAGTGTCTCTCTGCCCTTGATGGGTGAGGCCCTGCTTCACCAGCTAACCTTAGCCTGCTAGCTCACGAGCTGAGTCTTGTTTTCACTCAGTGGAAACAGTTTCAGAGTTAAATCTCATGCTCAGTTCAGTGTTTGTGTTTTATCCTACCTGGCTCACCGCTGACAGAGAGCGCCCGAGCGTCCGGTATGCACATCTGGATCGTGATAACATACTGTATGTAGCTGTAGCTGGCACAAACACACAGGGGGTTAATCTGACAGCAGCAGAAGGAGCGGTGCGGAAGTTAGCAGCTCCTCCTTCTGCTTCTGCTTCTTCTTTGGTGTTTATTGGAGGTTGGCAAAACCATCTTAGAGGCGCATTACCGCCACCATCTGGACAACTGGAGTGTGGTGCAGGAGATTGTGCAGAAACAAAATAAAAATAAATAAATAAATAAAATAAAATAAAATAAAATAAAATAAAATAAAATAAAATAAAATAAAATAAAATAAAATAAAAATAAAAAAAATAAATAAATAATAAAATAAAATAAAATAAAATAAAATAAAATAAAATAAAATAAAATAAAAATAAAAAAAATAAATAAATAATAAAATAAAATAAAATAAAATAAATAAAAATAAAAAATAAAATAAAAATAAAAATAAAAATAAATAAATAATAATAATAATAATAATAATAATAATAATAATAATAATAATAAAAATAATAATAATAATGATGACAACTCTATATCTATATTATATCTTAAAAACTGAATAATTTCACAGTATATGTTGTGCAGGACAGATAATAATGCACACAGTACACTTTCATAGACTAAGCTACTGGAGTTACCCTGCACTATACTCATTTTTAACAGTTTTCTTCATCTCCTTGTATTTTTATATTTTTTTTTGTTTTGTACTTTGTACTTTGCACTACTAACTTTTTTACTGCCTTTTTACTAGCATGTTTTGCACTATGGAACTGTGATGCTGGAAACTTTAATTTCCCTCGGGATCAATAAAGTTACTATCTATCTATCTATCTATCTATCTATCTATCTATCCGTCTATCTGTCTATCTGCTGTATTCCCCAATAGACCTGACAATGAAAAGTCCTGATGCTTTGCCTTCCTTAGTGACTGTAAAAGGTGATTCCCTTGGATACTGTATTTCCTGCAGTGTATCAGTACATGTTCAACAGTTTCTGGTTGGTTACAGTGTGTGCATTTCCCAGTTGGGTGCTTGCCTATTCTATATAATATATGGTTAAGACCTGTGTGTCCGATTCTCAGTCGAGTTGGCTGCTCCACAGGAACCACTGAGGATGGACGGGGAGGGGTGTCCGGAGTAGCTGGGACTGGACCATGGCTGGATATACTGTGAAAAAGCATACTGAACGTAATGAATTAAACCTGAAAAACACAATTAAAAGAGCGAAATAAAAGTAGTTTAATAAAAGTTTTTTTTTCAGATGATAAAATAATCAACATTATTTATATATATACAGAAGGAGTGTACCATTGCCTGCATTAGGTAGTAATTCATACCTTTTAAAGGCACAACCACACAGTTAAAAAAAAAATGAATAAGAAAATAGATACTTTAATGTTAATTAATAATTAATTGTCGCCAATGTTTCCCTGATTTGTGTGCCTTAGGGTGTTGTCTGTGTTTTATTTATTTCATTTATTTATTTTTTTTCCTTTAACTACTTCTGTTCTTTGTATTTGCTTGTCTCCATTTTTGTTTGCCCTTAGTTCCTAGTATTGTCTGTTTTTGTTGATATATATCAGAAATAAGGCATGATACACACCCCACAGAAGTCTGTATCACTGACATGCACATGCTTCCTAATACAATTTTTTGAAACAATTAATTATTAATTACTTATTTAATGTTATAATGTGCAGGTAGGAATAGGATAGGTTGGCATATTTGACCACACCTCCTGTTTTTTTTTGGAGGGGCTCTCAAGCTGGACCACTACAAATACTTGAGTCACTCCTCCTGCAAGCTCCAGACCTGCAGCCTCCTCTCGGCTCCTTTTCCACAGGCAACAGGTGGGTTTGTAGCTATAATATTATATATGCATGTGCTCCTTGTTTTCTAAACTACACGTTTTTAGTTTTTACTCTGTCATATCAACCTAGAATGTAAAATGTTTATCTCAACCTTTGAATCAAGTCTGAAATTTGCAACTAAAAAGTGAGAAAACAACTTCAAATAATTGAAAAATGTTGTCTTGATATTTCTTTTAATTCTCTTTCATCTGGACAATATTTTTTATTGTGGTTTCATATTTTAAAGTTGTATTTCAGTTTACTTGAATTAAATAAATAGCCAGAAAAAAATATTTTATTTTATTAGGATTCATTTGTAAGGCAATTCATTTTCAATTTCTTACAACACCTGCATTATATAATTATTACTAATGATTTTTTTTCCCACTGCTGTCTCTCTCTTTTTTTTTAACACAACAAGCATGAATCCAAGCGTTTGGAGCAAAGGTATGTATTCCTCCAGCAGCATTTGCCTTGACGGCTACACTGCAGAGCATCTCTCCGTACTTTCAGATGTGTCAGGTGTTTCTATGTCCTTACACAAAGACAGTGAGGACACAAAAATGCTACCGGCAAGTGTTTATTACAGCAGCGGTGATGCTGCCTCAAATGTAGAGCTCAATCCATCTAGAGACAACACTGCTGGACATTTACCCACGAAGAGGCACCCATCTCCTGCAGCCACTTCTTGTGGTCCCCATGAGTGGAGCTTAAACAGTGGCCATCGAGCCAAGCGTGCCAGAGTAGAGAACATCATCAAAGGCATGACCGGCTCTCCTGGTATGCACTGCACAGAGGGGTCAGATGGCATGCAGGGAAATGAAAGGAGTCAAGATCAGGAGCTCGTGGGAAGGAGTGGATCTGGCAGCCAGACGACAAGGAAGCAGCTTGAGAGTCAGTATCATCACCTCAGACAGCTCAGGACAAGGTTCAACCATGTGGATGGAGTCACTGACACTGTAGACAGTAGTAAGGAGGAGAAACATCCCACCTGGGACGATTCTCACAGGGACGAATTTACAGATTCATACAGTGAGTTTCAGAGCAGCTCAAGTAGGAAACATCAAGGATGGAAGAAGGTGAAGCTGATGAACTACTTCCACTCCAAATCTGAGAGAATAAAGCTGATGGCAGATGTTTTAAAGTACGAACTGTCCAGAGCGGTCAGCAGGAGCGTTGACTCTATTTTCAAAAGCATGCCGCTTCTACAGACGTCGCCAAATAACGAGGAAAACGCAGACACTGATGTGCCTCTTCAGTCATCAGTTGGTAAAGAGGGTAAATTAGGAGTTTCCTGTTGTGGTAATGCAGAAGTCCCAGATGTTCAAACCGAAGCTCTGTCTCTTGTTGTGGAGAAGCCTCGACTGGAAAGAGCCGACAAGTTCATCCTCCAGTCCAGATCAAGAGCTCCCCATCGTCCCAAACCTCCAGTCCCCTTCTGTCTTGACACACCACTGCGTGAAGATCAGCTGTCAGAGAAGAGTCACGACACCCTCAGGTGCTTGCGAGATGGATGCCCCGAAATTAGTCGAGCAAAGTTTGAGAGGTTTGACGCACACTGGAATCCGGTAAAAGTAAGGTCAAAGGTCAACTCCAGATGTGTTAGAAGCCCACAGACTGTGTCAGTGTCAGTGGATCCCATGCTGTTGGAAAGCCTGCGTCTCCCTCATGTCAAGATTGAGTCTGATTGCCTGATGAAGAACAACCTATACATGCTGAATGTATCCTTTACAAATTATTATATTGATATTGATCATTTATTATGTGTTCTCGTGGCTTTAAGAAGCAATCAATCTCTTCCCTTTGCTTATTTGAGGCGAGACACACAAGGCAAAAACATTGTTGCATGGTCAATTTTGCTTCCATAACATGTCTTCTTTCAGACTAGTGGAAAGAAAACATCCAAAATACACATTTAGGTGTTTATTTTACAACTTTGTCTATTTGCGTCAGTAGATTTCTCCTAAATTCACCTAAAGTTAGCATTAAATGATGCCTCATTTGTATATTTAAACATAACATTACAGAAAACTTGTAATATAAAAAATAATTGTCTTAATGTAAGTTATCAACTGGGGAAGTTTCATGGTGATATCTATTAGTTAAATATTTTACCCTATTCACCCGTAATGTCTTACACAATTTATGGAATTTTACAATACATATCTTTAAAGGCTCAAAATGAGTTTTTTTTTAATCTCATACTCTGAGCCAGAAATCTCTGCTTCAGTAGCTCTTACTTACATACACCAAACTTTCCAGTTTCATTCCTATCTATATTCTGAAGGTTTTTACTGAGGGATTTGTTCATATACCAATAGTAGCCTGATTTATAGAACATTTTATTCATAAAAACATGGCAAAAATTGTATACTGTTGACAGTATACTCTGATTCATGGAGTGATATAAAGAGATATCCAAAATCCTCTGCAAAAATCTTTGACTCTTATATGTAAACAAAATTAAACAAGAATTTTGAATTTGGCTTTATCCAATAGTCAGATTTCTGTTCTGGAAATGTATGCAAATTAGCACATATTTAATAAGAATGCATTATTTACATATTTAAACATAACATTTCAGAAAACTTGTAACTTGACAACTGCAGTCTCTCCATTGAGTTGTAATGATTTCTTGGAGAGACAATCATCATTCACAAAGACAAGTCCTACTGTTTCTTATGTCTAGTATTTGTGTTTGACCTTTAACACTGGTGCGTTTAGGAGGGTTTGACCACAAATCACCTGAAGAAAGCAAAGCTCATGTTCTTCTACACTCGCTACCCGAGCTCACTGGTCCTGAAGTTGTGTTTCCATGATGTGCAGGTGAGGAAATACTTGCAATATTGAGAATAATTCTTCCAAAAATGTGTGTAATTTTAACGGACTTTATTTACAAAAAATGACTTACTTTTACTGTAAAAAAAACAAACAGAAAGTTGCATTTAAGCAGACATATTTCCTGCTGTTCTGAGAGAAAATCTTCAACCTAAATCATAAAGCAGTCTGAACATTTCTATGGTTTTCAATGTGCGGCATGTTTAATGATCCCAAACCAGTTTTATTCTTTCAAAATGCATCTTCTGTCAACACAGAATAAAGAATCAGTTCCAGACAAGTTAATACTTTGTTTTTTTATTTGTGAACGTGTAAAAATGGCAATACAGAAATATGGTAAAATACAGTTTATTCATATTTTCTTTATATTTTTAATATTGTACAACATGTTAAGCAGCTTCTCTGTCACATAAAGACAAATTAATTACAATATATCAACACACACACACACTGATCATCTCACTTACCTGTCTCCCTGTTTCGTCCTCAGTTCACGCGCTGCATCACCTCTCAGCTCATCAAGTGGTTCAGTAACTTCAGGGAGTTTTTCTACATCCAGATGGAGAAGTTCGCCCGGCACGCTCTCATAGAAGGAGTGGCCGACGTCAGAGGTCTGACTGTGGGGAGAGAATCAGAACTTTTCAGAGCTCTCAACGTGCACTACAACAAGGCCAACGACTTCCAGGTAAACTGAGACTACACTATAATTCTTAATGGACAAAATACTGGTGATATCTTACTGATATCATACACATTTGCCACTTATTATGTTATTTATGATGTTTTTCTTTTACATTTTATTATGAAAATATATGGTTCAAAGTCCTAGACATCCTAGACTCAACGAATTGTCAAGAAAAACAAAAGAAAAATAGACATTTTAAAATGATATACTAAACAGATCACCAAATCATTGGTTATAATTTACATGTTTCAGAGACTACATTCAAATTATGAATTTTATTTGTGATATTTTGTTATGCATTGAGAGCTTCCATTGAGGCTCATTTTGATTATGTGCAGTCCAACACATGATTTAGTTCTGTTAGATGTGTGTTGCACTTTACATTTCTCAAGTCTCAAAGCTTCATTTTCTAATCTGTCCACTTCGCTGCATCCCCTTATTTGTAACTGGTTTAGATTATAGTGGCTTTACAAGATTAATTTAAGTGTTCCTAATATTTTGTAAGTTATATAATACACATATAGTTAAAGTAAATTGCTTCAGTAATGTCTGTGACTGTAAATACAGAGGTAAAAAAATAACTTAAAGGCATGCTTCATTATAGAAAGAGCTCACACATATGTAAACACATGTCTACTATATATATACATATATATATATATATATATATGTTAATGCACATCAGATCATTCCAAGATGATGCACAGGTGAACACGCAGATTTCAACAGTTTTATCACAAAAAAGGCACAATATTGAACACTGAGGATGCAGAAGGTAGAGAAGGCAGCTCAGGAAACCAGCGCTTCATGATTAGATAAATTTTTTTGTTTCTTCACCCAGTTTCTAACAGTAGTGAACCCACATTAATATTAATATGAGGAAAACCTTCATACATTGTTTTTTTTTAGTCTAATATAACTTCATAAAAAGCCATAGGTTATTAGGTCGTCCCTACATTAGTGAACACTATACTCATATATGCATACAGAGTCACTATAATTAGCATATTCTCCTTATTGTGGGGATTTATAACACAGTTAAATAGTGTTCATGTTTATATGCATATTGACCATAACTGGTCAGTCAAGATATTAACCAGCCTAAATGTGTACTCCTCCACACAGACTGCTACATATTTAGTAATATACTGTAGCTTTAAAACTAATTCTACTAACTAGAACAACTACTATACAATACAGCAGTGAGAAGTATGTAGTATGAGTTTTCGAAGAAGTGAAGGAGACTAAAAACTTAATATGATCTTAAATGAAGATTTGCTGCAAAAATGAACATTTGTGAATTTCATAATTTATAAGAGTAAGTGCCATCACAATGAACTGCGGGTTAATACATGTAATGAGTATTGCAGACTATAATGCATGACTCAGCCTATTAACTAAAGAAGCATACTGTGAAGTCTGTATTACAATGAGAATTTTGTGTCAATATTTTTTTTTGTGTAAAGTTTGAATAGTAACAAATTTCATTTTTGGAGATTTTCAGTAATTTGGCAAGTTGTTTTTATGTTTAGAATATTATTTACATTTATTAAAGACCTCTTTAATACCACACAGAATGCAATTTAATACCTGTTTCATGATCATACCGGCTAAAGTATGATTGAAAACAAGTAGGGATGATATGGCCTAAAATGATTTAGTATTATTTATATATATAGATTTTTTTTTCAATTTTTCCCAGCACCTTATAAATATAATTCCAGATGATACAATTAACTAATTCTGTGTTGATTAAATTGGAGCCAGATAAGCGGCAAAAAATGGATATGAATAGATTATCCAATTAAAAATGATGAAATAATTGAAGTTGCTAAAATCAACACTCCATTATGAGTCAATGAGCACCACAAAAAAAAAAAGAATAAACAGCCCCCTACTTCGTTTTAAACTTTTGGTTTACATCTCAGATTAAAAAAACATCTTATAAGCATTTAAATATTTAAGACTTTGTAATTTAAATATAAGACTTTTTTCCGATCGAACTGAATTCAATGTTTTTTTTAGGACTGTTTGTGTTCGAGACCTGCTAACATTTTGGACACGATTCAAAATGTACTAGTAGTAGTGAAAATGGAAATCATTATGTGATTACACTCAGCTTGAAGCGTCAAGAATCCCAGGAAAAAAAAAATTCTACAAAAGACCATAGTCTGTATATAAAGATGGATGACGCGTCTCCACCTCCTACCCCTGTACAGAAGTGAAGCTAAAATATCCCGGATACCAATCGTGAGTCGAGCACGGCCGCAGCTTGTCAGCAAGAGAGACTCAGCTGTCATTCATGATGTCTCACCCCTTTTTTTTATAACATCAAATAACTAATTAAAGCCAAATTTATCAGAAAAATGAACTCTTGAACATACATCAGCGTGATAAGAACTACCTAAAATGAAAGAAACCATCTTTGGGAAAAATGTAACTGGCGTGTACTTTGACTTTTTAGTTTGGCCCATGTCCCATCCGCTAACATGGCGGGGGTGGGCTTAATGACCTATACTGCAGCCAGCCACCAGGGGGCGATCGAGATGTTTTGGCTTCACTTTTGGGGAGCTGTCATGTCGTCCATCTTTATATACAGTCTATAACTTGAAATAATTGCAATTAGACGCAACGCTTTTCATATTTGAATTAACATTAGAATATTGTCAACCATAAAGCAGGATTAATCTTTGAAATTTAAATGTCAAATGGCTTTTGCATGTTCATTTCCAAATTGTCAGAGAATGTGCATAAAGATATATGAAAATTAAAATGGATTATTCCAATTTTAATTTCACTTGTGACTTAAATGATGCATCTAAAAATGCATGCATTTGAAAATTAAATGTCAAACGGCTTTTCCATTTTCATATTGTCAAAGAATACCCATGCTAGTAGTGAAAATGAAAATTCATTATTTAATTTTTATTTTTATTATTTTGATCCAATTAATACAAATGTAAGTGGGAATTGAAACAAAATGCTTCCATAATTGAATAAGTATGTACATACGTTTCAAAATAGCTGTGATTCTAATTTAAAAGGTCATCAACCCGGACCCTATTTTACCAACTTTTGAGTCCAGTATTGAGGGATAACGCTGTAACCGGCAGCCGTGAAACTGGAGCCGCGAGACTCTTTCCATAATGTCAGACACTTATAATAACAATCTAAGCCTGTCATGGCGAAAACAAACACTTTTAGTGGACGTAAATGACGGTGCCAGCTTGCCCCAATAGGATCACATTGCAGCCCGTGAGCAGCTACAGTGCTCTCCCTCAATACTGGACCAATTTCAGAAATTGTTGTCACTATTAGTCAGTTAGACACAAAAACATGAGAAAATAGAGTCCAGGTAAAATACCAGTTACCCTTTAATATGGATTTCCTTAAGTATAGTTTTAAACCGCTTTTAAGAACTGAAAAATCCAGGTATATGCCAAATAGTCAACAATTAAATCAAGCTACCTTAACTAAGAATATGATATAGATTCTATCAGCCAATAATAGCTCAATGCAGATATATTGGTATCTGCCTCTTGTTTTCAGGGAGGACTTTGCACGTCATAAATCAATATTAAGAACATTATAAACAATTTTAGGCCATTTTATTTAGCCTTAACAGATTTTCTTTTCTGAAGGTGTGCAGGATAACTGTGTAAGACCCCTAAAGTGGCCAGACCAGTGATTCCAGTGGAGCATTTACATCACTTGTACAGTTAAGACATACATTTGTATAGGTTTAATAAATGAGAACATCATAAAAAAACATTAAAAAGTAATAAAAGCAGAGTCAGGCTGCTGTGTGTACAGTAGTTGATCATTTCAACTGGTTTAATATTGTTTTTAATTAACAGTTTGCCATGTTTTGACTTGTTACTTACCTTGATTTTCCAGGCCTGATTCTGATTATGTAAAATATAAACAGTATGTGTGTAAAAGGGTCTCAATGTTTTTAATCACAGGTTCCTGACAGATTCTTGGAGGTTACCGAGATTACACTGAGAGAATTTTACATTGCCATTTCAATGGCCAAAGATCGTGATCCATCGTGGAAGAAAGCAATCTACAAGGTGATCTGTAAACTGGACAGTGACGTACCAGCTGAGTTCAAAAATCATCCCTCTGGATGAGAACAAACCAGAAGACATCCTGTGCCACAGTGGTTACTGTCTCAATGTGGACTTACTCGTGCCTTGATTAGCAAACTATTTGGTTTTTAATGAAGAGCATGCTATAATAGTAAAATAGGTGAGTGACTTCCAATCATCACACATATGGCAGACTGATGTCTGAGTTTATCAAAGGCTTTACTGGCTGTTTTTGTTGCATCATGAGGTCGTTTGACATAATTAGCATTTTACTATATCAACCATATTATATAGCAATAACATATTTTGTATTGTATTAATTGTGAAACACATTTTCTGGTTTAAGAGAAGCATTCTTCTTTAATAAGCACAAAAGTTCCACACCACATGAGAAAAACCAATTTAATATTCAGCAGAGCTCATTATTGTCATTCTGTATGCATGTACAGGATATATAAAATGGATATTACATGAATTCTTGAAAAAAAAAACACTCCTTACAAACTTAATTGTTGAAATAGCAGTGTTTCTGTGTCTCTTCTATACTTACCATGAAGATCCATCCATCCACTTTCCAAATGATACACTGTGGCTGCCTCTCCACGGACAAATCAAACATGCTCTTCATCTGTGGTTCGGTCATAATTGATGATCCTTGTTTTGTCTTCAGTCACTCCCATAATAGCGTTGATAATCCAGATGAAAATTCCTCATGAGTGAAAATTCTGGATCATTTGCTTCACAAGTTTAAAGTTTGTAAATGTTAAATGTATCTGAAAAACGGAAAACACCTGCTTACATATTAACCATGATAAATGGTTAATTTAGTTTATTTAAATGCCGATATGCAGTGTGCATAGGCATTTGAAAACTCAACATCATGCAATATAAGTACACCAAATTCCAGTACATATTAAGTGTGCTACTGTATTGAAAACGTATTGAACTAAGCAGTCAGAGCAGATATTTGGGGTAAAACACCATCTTTCTTCACCGCCACAGATACATTTGCAGCCAGTTCTCAGCTTATTTCAAAGTTTAACTGACTTGTGAGACAGATACAAATAAAAGCACTTCATTTGCATTGTTATTTCTCACTTGAATTCATATTATGGTTAATAGTGGGCTTTGATAACGTGCATTAGTGATCCAATGTGGTACAAATACACTTTATATCTTGACTTTTGGTGTAAAAAAATGTGTTAAAACAATGGAAAGATTTTTGAATTTTAAATTCAAATGAGACATAAAAATAAAATACTTTTCTGGTCATGAAAAGCCACTGTGGGCTCGACTTGTCATTGAAGAAACCAGGCTTTAACCACCCCAATGTTCCCAGTATTTCTGACTTTACTTCCCCGTCATTCACCATGACAAATTTTCGCATCTTTGGAAATTGAGAGTTGTTGACAACCTTGAGGTCATCTAATATAATTTACTATTAAAACACACAATCATGCACTTAAATTACACGTCATCTTCTGACACTAACAAATCCATTCAAGCCACAAAGTTGAGTCAAAGAAAACGCTGCAACAAGCACATACTGTATTTCACAAAAAATGTAACTATGTCTGATTTAAAATTCTTAGGACTTTTAGGAAAATTGGCAACTTCTTGTGCAATTACTTCGTACTATTTCTTTTTAAACAATTTAAATAAAAAGAAAAACTAAGACAAAGAGAAAATGGCAAATAAACCACCATTAAGGGACTGTGGGAGGCAACCCACAGAGGTGTAAAACCGTCAAAGGGTGCAATAAATTTGCATATGTTCTTTTTGCCTCGATGTGTGAATTCTCTAAAGGCCCTGATACACCAGTGCCAGTTTGGGGCCGTCGGTGAGCATCTGTCTAGTCTGCCTGTGCCCGAGGTTTTACGGGCCGATTCAGCATGTTGAATCGGCGGCGGAGCTCGTCAGTGAGAGAAATCACTGATTGGCTGTTCAGCTTTAACAAATCAGTGCACAAGAAGAGAAACGGAATTGAGGAAAACAAACCAACGAGTACAGTCAAGAGGAAAAACACAGAAGGCGCTTTCAAATTTTCATCTTCGTCTCATCTGATCATTCCAATACACAGATATTTTCACAACGACATGGCCGTCTTGAATGAAGCCAAGTGGTGAGTGAGAGTGGTGTGAAAATGGTCGACAAACGCTGCTTTGTTTCATGTATGTGTCATAACAACGGCTTGTATATCCGCCCGCCTCGGTCTTCCGGTTTCCCTTTTTGAATGACGAATACAGACTACTGCTATTTGCTGGTTATGGAGAGTTATTTCATCAGAACCTACGTGCAAACTGGCTGTCGGCTGTGGTTATTGCGGTGTGTTCAAGTGCAACTTGTTGGCCAAGACAAAGAAAACGCGAGGCGACGCAACAATCGGCATTCATCGCCGCTAGTTCTTTGATGTCGGGTTGGTGTGTCTGGGCCTTTAAATCTGAGCGTACGTAAGCCAACATAGACATGAGAGAGAAAAAAATGTCACAGGGGCTAAAAAAGTGAAATCAGACAGATGTAAATAATCATTCTTCAGCCACACTGATTCATTTCGAGCACATTTTGCTTTACTGAAACATTTTGGGCCTCTTGTTCGTCAAGCCCTCCTGCAAGAAAGACTCCCCCAGGTTGGTAATTTTGTGAAAGTTTATTGTGTTTTTTCAGTATGCATGGACCAAGAAACATAGCTACAGGTAAGCAGAACAGAAAGCATGAAGAGTATAAAACAGCGAAGTCTGAATACAGAATACAGGACCAGAAGAAGCACAGAGTTATAATCTACAAATTGATCAGCGAATAACCAGAGTGCTTGTTTAAAAATAATAATAAGAAACCTATACTGTATCCTTATCCATGAAATAATGAATACGAATTTCATAACCACTGGTGGTATCGACACCTCGACGAATCTCTTGTTTCACCACAAGTAAGCTTCAGTGTTTTCACATTCTGGAGACCTGCAGAAAAAAAGAAATCACTGATAATTTGGACAAAAACTAATTTGTTTGTGATCAAGTTAAACTTTTATATGTGATAATTAGACAATTCTTTCCCCGATAAATTTGAGTTTTGTAAATTCAGTTATATTCAGACATTCTGATAACACTTTACCTTTATGCAGAATATTTTGACAACTGTATTTGTATCCTTATAGAAGGCACTGCATGTGTTTTTAATCAAAAATATATGGTGTAATCACACTTAGTGTAATTCATATTTTATTCACTATTTACTGCACTTAAGCAATATTAAGAATTATAAAGACAAGCCTTTTTAAAGCTGGAAAAAAGATGAAATAAGACTTCCATTTACTTGCATTTAATCAACAATTGATCTATAAAGTACATTTTTAATGGAGGGCATGTAATAAGAAAAGGCCTTAAACATGTCCTCATTAAATGTTATAAATATGATACTAATAACCATTTTGTATTTTCAAAACAGATATGATTATACTCTTCTATACTTTTAACAGCCATCCTAACTACATTATACAAAGGAGTAACATACCTTTCAATGAAGGGGGAAAAGGGAGACAAGATAATCTTCTTAGAAATACTTGGTACGGTTGAGAGCTCTTTGTGCCAGCGCTCCGCTCTCATCCGTTATTCTCTCCCAGTCCGTTTGACCCACCACAAAGCCGATAGCGCGCTTTCGATCCGCTTCCTTCTGCTCTTCCAGATCAGCCCATCGAACCTTGACAAAACAACGTTGTGTTATGACCAGGGAGTGAGCGTCATTTAAGATAAATCAGTTACATATTTAACAACTAATATTAGGGCTGGGCGATATGGCCGAAATCTTCTATCCTGATATATTTAATTTCGTATCTCGATAACGATATATATCGCGACAGAGCATGTTTTCTGGTAATTCAATAAATAAATAGTCATTATGAAATAATCCCATGGTAAAGCCTATTTTTGTATACTCCTGTGTGAATTAAATACATAAAAAATGAAAAGTACTGAGTATTTTCTCATTTTAGGAACTTGAAATAAATAAAAGAGGGATGCCCAGGTAGCTCACCTGGTAGAGCAGGCGCCCCATGTACCAAGGCTGAGTCCTTACCACAGCAGCCCAGGTTCAAATCCAACCCGTGGCCCTTTGCCAGCCCGTTCTCATTTTTAGGGCATTAATACTGAGTCTTTATCACGTCGTTACCGCTTTGGCGGCAGTATGAAACGCATCGGGCGTTCCATTAACTGTAATGTGAATCCATCTGCGGCAACAGTAAACGCTCCGAGAAAGTGCGCCAGGAGTGTGGTGACGTAGTTTAAAGAGCGAAAGAGACACAACAGGACGGTTGTAGGGGAGGTGGATGGGTAGAACAAACACAAGGCTTCCATCCAGGAGACCGCTGTTTGTGTCCTGTGCGTTCATGTTACACTCAACTGTTCATTCGTATCCCATGTTAACAATGTTCTTTCCTAGATCTAACTATAGTGGTTTTGACGCCAAAGGGTGTGATGGCCAAGGGGCGTGACGCCAAGGGTGAGAACGTGTTGCTCTTTTATTTATTTTTTATTTAACCTTTATTTAACCAGGAGTAAAAAACTCATTGAGATTAAAAATCTCTTTTCCAAGAGTGTCCTGGCCATGATAGGCAGCAGCACAGTTACACGGTTGCTCGCCCTTGCTGCCCATCGTCCCCTCTCTCTCCCCTTTCCAGTCTAAATGTCCCGTCTATCAAATAAAGGCAAAAACAGAAAAGAATAAATAAATAAATAAATAAATAAATAAATATACGACGTGCCTATATTGCGACAGAAACGGTATAGAAAAAATATATACAAATAGACATTATTATATCGTTTTGACGATATATATCATCATATCGCCCAGCCCTATTTAATATCACAATAAATGGTGTTCCAAAACTGAAAACAACCTTGGATTTTTAAATTCAATATTTTACCTCATTTGCAAACAAATACATTTTAAGATGACCAAATCAACTTATTGTAGAGCAGCGAGGCAATTTACCCTTTTCTTTCCTGGCTGCGACATGCGCGTGGCATAGTCGTCTGGCAGCTGAAGGTAGTCCTCCAGGTCTTCCATGTCTTCACGTTTCCTCTTCCCACCGCCCCCCAGACCGTCCAACTTGTCTGTATAAATGGAAGATCGCTGTCCTGGTCAGTTCTGCCCTCCGATGAAAGCTTTAAACTCATCATCCTAACGTCAGCTAGCCAATCGGTACTATCTGTTTTAGCAGTGTCCTACACAGTCACATACAATAACCAAGTGCAATCACATCAACACTACTAGAGGAGGGTTTCTTATTCACTTTCACCCTTCGTTTGCCTGGCTTGAGATTTGTAGAAAACATTACCATGTTTACGTTTACATGGATATTGAGTTGAAACATATAAAATAACTATATGGAAAAGGAGGCACACTCTGCACATATTGGCCGTGTATGCAGAGTCTTCTCATGCTCCCAGTACATTCACCCATGTATAGAGATGTTTTCTTCAGATGAAAACAAAGGTGGGCATTATTCAAGCGTGTTCAACTTGAAGCATCTCTCAATCACAACATGAATAGTTTAGGTTGTTGTCATGTTGTGTGCACAGATACACAGATATACACAGCCATAAACATTATGAATAAAACCCATGTTGTCAGCCTTACAGAGGTAAAACATCGGGTGGTCAGTCAGAAAATAAAGACTATCAAAAAGGAACACCTACCAAGTCTCGCCTCGGACGTGTCCATCTCCCATTTGCTTTTTGGAATGTAGCCCTAAATTATATAAAGAAACACTTCAATGGTTAAACATTTGGGTGACACGGGGAGAGGGAGAGAGAAAGAAGGGGGTGGCTGAAAAGAGAGCAGACTGGTTTATCAGAAAAGACAACAAAGACAACAGAAGGATGAGACTGCGTGAGGACTTATCTAGTTAAGACATATAATGTAACAGTGGCATGCAAATATTTTGATCTTGCAAGTTGAGAGAAAGACTAAGGCTTTGTTCTTGGCTACACGCAAAAGAAAAGTAAGAATGGACAACAGCTGTGCTCTGCTTTGGAGAACACTAATTCTGTGCCAAAGTGCTTTTCTTTTAAAAAATGAAGCAAAACAAGCACTTCAATCTCCAATCAGGTAGTTCGCCTGAGTGAGCTCATGATCATGTGCTCAACACAGTTTACATTACAAAGAACAATGTGTCCGAGTCCACAGCGCTGCAGCTCAAGCTTATACACAAATATTAGTGTTGACTAAACATGAAAATGTTCCTCGTCAAATCCTCCTCAGCTGTCAAATTACATTTGGCTGGCTAGCACTAGCCAGCTCCTAAGTAAGAACACACTACTGTATTCCTCTGACATTCTGAAGACCTAATTGACGCTGCAATATGAAATTTGAGATGTCAACCACACCAAATTGTCTTTTTCTTTTAGGACTTTGAAATATATTCAAAATAAGTGCAATGAAACCTTGCAGGATAGGTTGTTAATCTTGGACGGCTAACATGCTCCAATTTTGAGAGCAAAGCAACACAAGAGTCAACAATCATGAGCACCATGTGAGTTACTGGTACGGTGCATCTTTTAAAGAGATTGCACCTTTTTTTCCCAGCTGAGATGATGTTAATTTTAGGCAGTGGTTCCCAAACTAGGGGGCGGGACCCCTAAGGGGGCCCAGAGTTATAAAAATGTGGGCGAGGCAAGGCTAAATATTAATGATGCATGGTTCCTTGAAAATATTTTTTCACTACTAAAGGGGGGTCCTGCAGAAAAGGTTTGGGAACCACTGATATAAGGACTTTTTTTCTTCTAAAACAAGCAAAACCCTGCAAAAAACTTTTCCTTCCCTGAGTAATATGACAGATGAAAGAGCCTTGGCAACATGTGATTAAATAAAATGAGTAAAGCTGATTGTAGTTGCATCTGTGACCCATTTCTGTCAAAATGTTATGATTTAAGTTGGTTTCATAGGTCCATTAACACATTGAGGTACAATTTTTGTCTTGATTTGTTTAGATTTTTTATTGACACAGTTTTTGTCCCTACATACCTGCTTTCTTTGTTTTGTTCTGTGTCTTCCTAAAACCTTTTTATTCTTACTATAACAACATTGATATACCCCTGGAACTCTGGATCTAAAAATATATTCACAGACTAGAGTATTAGGTAAGTCGTTTAATTACACATGAGATATGTAATTTTTAAATATATTTAAATTTATGCATTTATATATTTGTGCTGTTTTTTAAATTTTTTTGGTTTGGTTTTCTTTATATTTTAGGATGCAATTCACATCGGTCAAAATATATATTTTCATACCCCTTTTAATGTTTGCATAAAAATGAACACAGGTGTTTTCTATCATTTTTTCTGATTAGACCTCTGCTCAGGTTTAAGAAGGGCGAAGCATTACTAGACACTTCATTGACCAGGCACGCAGTCTGTGCTCAGTCCTGACAGAAGTCTAACCAGAGGTACTGAGTGAAAACACCTGTGTGGGTGTGTAGCAGTTTTAAAAAAAGTCAATATTTTTATTTGGTATATATTTAAGGCGCACATTGTAATATTTTTTTGTAACAAAGTTTAAAGCTATGCTGAATATATCAGTCTTGCTCCGTTTGTTATGAGTATGCACACGTGCGACGACAATCAAAAACATAACATGAATGATAAAAATATGCTGCTGGAAATTCAACATCCAGCAGCATCTGCTCAGGTTTAATCCAAGTTCAGGCGCTCTGGATTCCAGAGTTTAACTGTATAAACTGAAACTTGATGATTAAAGCTGAAGAAAGGAGGCAACCTGTTGCTTTACAACACAACAGACTCAAAGGTCTGTTTGGATTATTCATGAATAGATTATACACATAGAAGACACATTGCCTCTCTAAAAACTCTCACTGAAAAAGAAGAACTACTTTCAGGTTAAATATCCAGCTTGTAGTGCCAAGTAGCAGCTGCTGCATGCTCTGTCCACACACTGTGCAGTAAAGCACCTCACAGTGCGCTCCTGAGCAACACAACATCACCATTGGATGTGGTCGCAGGTGCATCAAGCAACATCTGACCACATCCAACTGTGGTGCCGGGTGTGGTAAATAAAAATTGCTATTACATACTGTATATTAACAGTGGAATGATGGTGCTAAAGCAGAGTGATGCCCGGGCCACACAACAATGCGTCATGCTACCTCGCTGAACTGAGCCTTTTCTTCCTACATAGTTTGCTTTACATAATGGCCATTTCATTTCATTATAAATGTCATTAATATTTATTTTAGACAGAAAAAGTTTAAGAAGTGTGTGCTCATTTAAATAATAATAATAATAATAATAATCCACATTTAAAAGCCGGTACTCTGCAGTGCAAGTCACTGCATTTTCCACAATACTGTCCAAATATTTCAGAATAAAAGCCTTGTATTAACAAATGAAGGGATTCTGTTCACAGAAAAACACTAGCTGGCTTTCATATTGAAATAGAAACAGGAAGTGTTCAATTAAAAATAAACTTTTTTCATGTCTGTGCCATATTCTACAGATAGACATTGAAAGTTGTAGTAATGTTGCTGGTATGATGTCAATAGAGTGTCAAAAGATCATTTTCATTGTCTATTTTTGCTGTGAACTGCAAACACTTTAAAGATTCTTAAAATATTTAACAGTTACTTTTCCAAATATTTTCAGTCACTTTTCAAAAATATCCACCGCATAGCACTTTAAAGCTGGTTTGCCATTTACTCACGATATTTCCTTCTTCCAAAACAGAGGTGAAGAACACCAGGAGCAAACTAATAATAATACTTACTAGTTGAGTTTTCATTCAAACAAAATTAGGACTGGTGTGTTAACTGCATTTCAAATTAATTAGAGCACACCAAGGCCCAATTGCCTCCTAAATTATCATATGACCAGTTGTTGACAAGTAATAAAACAATAATAAAATTAAAAGGCTTAAACAGAGTCTGGCGCAGTGCTCTTTCCACATAAAACACACACATTACATTACATCACTTCCGGCAAACTTCACGGAGCGCAACGTGGGGCAAAACAGCACCACAGATGTGTTTTAAACAAATATTCTCTGGTCAAGCTCTGCTAAAAACACAAAAACACAGAATCTGTCAGCACGTTAGCATGTTGTTCACGAGCCTGTTTGTAACCGGTAGGCTACCGACAACATTATCTTCACTTCAACTGACTTTAGCAGTTCAGACAACAGACACTCGAATGTCCTGCTGTTATTACAGACGTGTGAACGAACCACAGACATGTTCATGGACTCACAGCGGCGGTCCGCTGTAGTTCATGACGGTGCGCCGCTGCAGAATGAATATAGGGGAAACACTGGAGTGGATATCTGCTGTTATTTTCAGCATCAGGCCCACTGGCCTGTACAATTACAAGGGAAACACTGCTTGATAAATGCAGTTCAAATACAGAGACACTTAGAGTGAAATTTGAGGACTATTTATAATCAGTAACTTTGGTTTGTTGTAAATGTTTCTTGATTTCAGCCACAATAGTTTATCTACGATGCCAGGAAAGATTTACAACAAAAGAAGAAATCAACACTTTTTATACAATCCAAAACAATTCATTTTTTAATTAAATAATATATATTTGTTGGCTTTTTCTTGACCTTTGATAACAGGCCACAAGACCTCTGCATTTACTGCTGTGTTATTATCAGGAATTCAAACACGGAGGGGCGTGAAAAACCCTCACAAGGGCTTTGGGGGCATAATTGTCATTACCATTTTTATTTAAATCTATATATCTGTATATGAATAAAAACTGTAATGGCTTCAGTAATCAAACCCAGCAGACTTCAAAGTCTCACCCAGTGTGATTCAAGTTTTAGACCAGCAGTTCAGACAGTTAGAGTTTAGTTTAAGATTTATGTGGGCGTGATTTCAGGCTTATGGTCAAAATGAAACGGAGCGTTGGGAGACAACAACTAACGGTCTCTGTTTGTAACAATGATCAAAACAGCTTTACATTTTAATTAATTGGCCCGAGTAACTATATAAATCTCTCCCCTGGAGATTTATGCACACATCTTGAACCATTTTATTCACTATTTTGAATTTTTGTGCAAAGCATATTTTCATCTTTTAATCTGATAAATGAAGGACCATCAAAAGAGGTATTTCTCAGTTAAAGCAATGACTCAATGGTGTAGCGATTGTAGTATCATAGAATCATATTTCAAAGAGTAGCCAACAATGAACTGATTATGTCTCTAAAACATTGTAAATCTTAAACTTTGTGAGTGGTCATTGACCATACCTACACTTAGTTCTTAGTCTCTAGTTACCACAAATGAAAGAAAATTATATGTCAAAATTCACAGTGGACTTTTACAAAACAAATTCTTTACACACATTGTAGTCATGTCGAGGTCAATTTATGAAATCTAGTTATGTTTATATATAGTGGTTTCCAAATAATAAAGCATATAATAAACATGACAGACAGTCATGTGCAGTGAGGAGCTTCAGTATGTGATTTTAAGCAAGAATGGTCTACTAAGCCAATCTCTCATGATCCTAGAGCATCTTCATATCTTGCCTCATGGCACTGCTGGAACCCTAACGGGATAAATCTCATCTCTAAGATTTCTTCTTCAAGTTGTTCTTTGTCTCTAACAACTCCTGAAATGACATATTTGTCTCTTTAGCTGCTAAATGCTCCACTATGTTCACCAGCTAGTCGCCAACTGTGTCTGATGTTTGCTGCTGAGCAGGGAGTGTACAGTGGGTCATAAGAGAACAGTGAGAGTGGACCAAAACAGTAACAGCTGAACAATGAGCTGAAACTTACTATAATGCTCCGTAAAGCTGAGGGTTGAGCTACAGATTTGGTTCATCACTACGAGCGACCCCTTTCACATTGTCATATTAGTTTCCATTTGCATTTGATACATTGTTATCGTATAAATATTATCGATTATAGCCGCTTTAACTTAAAGCAGATTTGTTGTTAAGAGTTTGATTATTGTGCATCCGAGGCCGGTGGCTTATTGTTTCTGCTGTTTTTCTTCTTCTTCCTTCTTATGAAAATGACTTTCATGATCACAAATTCCTGAACTTTGCCGCACAATCCAGTTTGGTCCCAAACTTTATATACAACCACCTTGAAGGTGGTACCATAGGAAACATTTACATTTCTAAACTTTTAGAATCTGTTACTACACACACAACTGAAGAGAATATTTCACTGAAACCGAGTGGATATTAGAAAGTTCATCACTGGTGTTATCAACACCAGTACAGGTAATACTTTTTTTTTATATATTGTTCAAATATTCACCAGAATAGTTGTATATCTTTAGAGCTGGATAAATAATTATATTATCTGCTTTGAAAATGTATCAAAATCTGAGCTCAAAACATTATATAGCTTATAAATGCTACTGTAAATGTTTTCCTTCATGACAAAGGCATAATTTACCTCATCTTTGTCCAACTCATTTGGAAGACAAATAAACGTAATTTATCTATTTTAAAATCTACAATTTTTTTGTGAATTCATAATAAAAATGAGTGAGAAATGTAATTATAAGACATGCAGTGTTAAGATTATAAGAGCGTTTCGCACAACAATAAATTTGAAAACAGATACAAAAAAACATGTTTTCATTTTTCCCCTTGTTTTTTCAACCCTGATTTTTTCGATTAAAATTAAATTTCTGTCTTATTCCTTTGAATAAAAACCTGAACTCAGCAGAATCTCATCCGCAATGATGGAGGCTGAAAATTGGGAACACTTTTCCTGATGGTGGTACTTGAGCAACAATATGACTTTTAAAACTTTTTTGAAAAACATGTGAAGTTGACAATTATTATTTTAAATGTAACTGTCCATCAATGAAATGTTAGAAAATGCTCAAAAAACAAAACCATAAAACAACTAAACAGGAAGCCTTGCAACTGCTCCTTTAGTTAATGGACTGTTGAACCTATCATTTGACTTTAGAACTGATTAACTACAGTATTTTGACTGTATCTGTACTTTGTATCTCGCTCCCTTATAGTATCTCTGTTCTGCTCTGGTCTTCCTCGTACATTACTACATAATAAACTAAACTACTGGATAAGCTTTATGTGGTAGATGGGAATACAAATAAGTGGAAATGATTCTGAAAACTTTGTGGCTATAAATGTAAGCTTTTCATGTCCTACCATATCACCCTCTTCTTCCTCCTCTCTCTTGGGCTCCTTGGGCTCGTCATCGGGATTGAAGTCTTCCATTTCAACCTAATAACACACAAGCACATGTTAGTTTAGCGCAGTTACTGAGGGAGGACTATAGACGAATCTGGGGAAATACCGGAAGTAAACGAGTCGCCATTACAGCGGTGGCATCTCCATACAATACGCAGACGTTTTAATGCAAGCCGTCTGAAGAAGTGTACAATTTTCTACTTATACCTTCACTTTCTATGTAACGTTACTTTTGATCGGTTGAAAACATAAACAGAACATGCAAGTGTCCTCGGAAAAGCCTTCAATTTGACTTTAATCCATTTAAATACATACTCATCTGTGTTTATTATCTACGCCGACCATTTACGTAAATTACCACGAGCAACCACGGACGTATTCGGCTGAAAATCACCAGTTAACACGGTTAGCTGACACTGAGTCACTACGACTTGCCACCCCAGTAATGTCGTCGGTCGTCGGATTTGTTTATAATATTATGAGAACTGTCACATCTTAAAGACCTCACCTCCTCTATAGCAGCATCCTGTAGCAGCGACCGGACATCCAAGCGCACCATATGACGTGGCGAAGACTCCCAGTTGTTGGACATCTGTGTACAGAATGCTCCATTAAGAAGTGTTATCTATATGTATGAGCTTTAATAGACATCATACTGTTATTACAAATGTATCAGAGACAGTTATTTGATATTACAGACCTTCAATATATCCTTAAGCGTGCGCCCATGGACGTTTCTCTTTGCACATGTCTGAGTGTCAGCAGTGATTTCAGCGAGATACACCTTGAAATATGAAAAACAAAACCTCTTTAGCACAGGGCCGAGTGGGGAAAAACTAATTTCAGAGTTATTCATGAACACAACTCACCTCAAAGCCTTTCGTTTTAGCGGCGCTCCAGAATTGATCAAAATGTTTAACCCTGTCGTTAATAGTGTCTAAAATGATGAAGGGGAAAAAGCCGTCATCTAGAGTTTTCTTGAACGTTTTAAGCATGCTGTTCCGGTAGGTGTCCTCCATCTCTGGCTCAAACTCGTACTCAAGAACCTGCAAGACAGATTTGTTTTGGATTACATTGTTTATGTTTACAATAACATCTGCCAGTTGATACTGCTCACTGATGCTGAATTTGATCTCCAACTGCATATTTTAGCACCACTTTGTTATTGTTGCATTTCAGACTCACCTTGTTTTTGACCCTTCTCCCCGTGTCTGGGTCTTTCTGGACTTTCTCAACCTCCGTCATGAAATAATCGTCCAAAACAAGAACTCTTGGAGGCGCACCGCCACAGTCAACTTCCTTATCCTTAATAATGTCAACAAGATTGAAAAACAAAGTTTTCATGTTGTGGTTTTGCTTTGTTTCAAAATGCAATAATATTTGTTGTCAAAAAACATATTTTTGGGAAAGACATATAAACTGGCTTTATGAGTATTGTTGTTGTGACTCCACTCACCCGAATGAGCTTTGCAACATGGCTTTTTCCGCTTCCCGGAAGCCCTCTCATTATGATGACAATCTGTTAAAATAGATCACATAAATGAGTACTTGATATTACACAACTAACAATGTGATATTTTTACATCAAGAAACATTGCAGCAGTAATTAGTACCCTTTCAGGACGAGATGATCTGCCGGGTGGTTTGAGGATATCGTCGATATTCTTGATTTCTGGCTTCCTCTCGACCCGTGGGGGTGGCTGTGGCGGAGGTGGGAGGGGTGGTGCAGCAGCAGGCCCTCGGTCTTCTGGATAACTTCTTCTGTCTATTGTATGATATTCATTGCACTTAAAGTATTTCTCTAAATGGCATTATTTTTTTTCTCATTATAGATTTACTTCACAGCCGAATAGATTGTCATCAGGCCATTAAATATTTTGAATTATCGGTCGCTATTAGCACCATAGATGTGTGTCATTTGGGGTCTACTACACCAAATATTCACAAGGTAGATCACAGAAAGAAGGTATAAAAAAAACACACAACAGCGACCTCTAGCGACCGTAGTAATTATGAAAGTAACAGAAGTAGATTTCAGGTGCTGTAGTATTGACAGCATGCAACTCACTATGAGATGGAGGCTGGGGTTCACGTCCCGTGTGAAATCAAAAACATGTAGTTGTCTTTGTGTTCACAAGCATTAAGTTTTACTTTCACTTTTGAAACGGAGCTATTTTAAGCCAAAATACAATGTTTTTACCTAAAACGTATTAAATGTTTTTGTTGTTTAAACCTAAAGAAGCCGCTTTGTTTGTGTTCAAAACGTAACGTTTCACTCAGTTTTACAACATGTTAGAACGTATTGCTTTTAAGTTTCATTTTCACAACGTAGTAGGCCCCTAATGACCCACATCTATGGTGCTTATAGCGACCTTATAACACCTATGTTTACAACGCCTATTTAACGGCCTGAAAACAGTTGAATTGGGTGCACTTTAAGTACATGAGAAATAAACCGGTATTGAAGTGAAATTCTACCAAACACAGCTGACGTATGTGAGAACACGTCTGTTAACAGATGTGGGATTGTACATACCGTAAGGTGAGGAGCTGTGTCCGTAACGCTCAGGCCCACTACGGTCGAGTCCGGTGCGTTCGTACGGAGGTCTATCATAGCCAGGCCTTCCATAATGTTCATCTCGATCACGGCTGTCACTTCGATCCCTCTCTCGAAGATCCCGTTCTCTCTCCCGGTATCCGGAACGTGAAGGCGGTGCCAGCGGAGATCTACACAGACAAGCAGCATTGTTAAGTTTTGTTTCGTCAACAGAATTTCTTGATTCAAACTAGCACACACTGACGACTAATCACAATGTATTAACACAATGTGATATAGTACCTTTCTTCAACCATGGACTGTGTGCTTGAATCAAAAACAAACAGATAGGAAACAATATTACATATGTACGGAAGTAGCACACCTCCCCACAGTTTGGAAAAAAAAAGGTGTCAGAGCCACCGAGTAATGTTACCTCTCATCTCTCTCTCTTGGGGGATAGCGCTCCCTCTCATATCTTTCTCTTTCATATTCAGGTGGCAGCTTTTCTCTGTATAATTCCCTCTCTCTGCTGTACTCCCGACGGTCCAAGTAAGGGTCTGATCGTCTTTCATAATATGGGTCTCTGCTGTAAGGATCTCTGGGACCAAGAGGTTCTAGGAGAATGAAATAGTTCATCAATGAACAATGTTTAGAAAATTGCAAAAGCAAGCTGTATTTGAGGTAGAGAAAGAAAAGCTTTACAGTGCTGAGACTCACCTTTTTCATAGCCCCTGTCTGATTGCACTGGGTCAGGCCTCAACACAATTCTCTCACCATAAGACATGCGCTCAACGGTGGCTCCAGTCTCTGAAACATTGAGTTTTAATGTCACCAACAAAGTCCAGAAACTTGCTTCATCTGTTAAAATGGTTAAAATGTTTGCTGCTCATACCGTGCCCATGCCCATAATCCACAGTCTTTGGAATCAATGAAGGTTTGGGTGCAGAGAGAGATGATTGGTAATCTGTGGCAGCAGGCTTAGTATCCCAAGACACAGGTTCTTTTGCAGCGGACTGTGCAGCTGCAGTCATGCCCTACGGATGACAGATTTAATATGTTGATCAAACAGTTAAATACAAAATGACAAAGTAAAAATATAATTTAAAAAAAGAATTTGTGAAAAAGTCTGCCTAGTGTCCTCGCCACGTTGCTCCTTTCATGCCACATGACTGTTTTGAAAAGGGCTGACTTGTGGGTACCCGTTTTTTCCTTCCTGTTTCCTGTTATTTAGCCTCATTTGCGACAAGATAGTATGACATAGTACCAATGGATTCCTTAGGGTTTCTAGTTTCATATGATTTCAGTATCTCCACTCTAGCTTTAAAACTGAGCCCTCTACAACCTAAAAATCACAAGTTGCGTTAATACATTAAAGAAATTAGTGTTTTGTTTTCACAAATTTGCGTTAATGCGTTATCGCGTTAACTTTGACAGCCCTAGTTTGGACCAACATAACCAGTGATCTTGCCATTCTTACAGCAATGTCCTCGTACTAATGAGGCAAAGTGTTGGTAAACATAAATTACCTTGAGAACATTCCTGATGTCTTGTGGGATCTCCAAACCAAGAAGACCAGCAGGAAGCTCAGGCAGGATGTCAGCTGGTGCAGGCTTAGGTTCAGTACCACATGTCTTCCCCTCCTGCAATTCCCTGTAGTCCCAAAAGAATGGAAGTTATGTTCACCTGAAAGTTCCCCAAAATCCATTTGACCGTTAAGTAAAGTAGGTAATATAGTAGCAAAATGGAAGAGCTGCAACTAAAATAAAACAGCCTTCTGCTTCAATCATGGCAGGGTGCGGGCCGAACTTGTTAACATTTTTGAATGATTTGAACACCACAAATAATATTCCATTCACCTCCACTGTTTCATTCACACATATTGAGGTGAGAGGTCAAGGGACCCCTTTGAAAATGGCCATGCCAGTTTTTACTCGACAAAATTTATTGTAACTTTGGTTCGTTATTTACCATTCTTCTCGACATGCATGGATTTTTAAGAGGTTAATTAAAATTCGATACAGCGTTTTGTCGAATTGATACAGTATTGCAAAAAATAAGTGTATCGATATTTTCTTACATCCCTAATGGATTTGTTGTTCGCAATGTAGCATTATCAGGGAAAAAATAGGGTGCATCCCCAGAAAGTTTACTGCGTCCCAAACACATTTTATATCCCCCCTGGAACGACGGGACTCCGTTAGTCTCGAGCTCTGACGGTACCTGCGGTATTGTAGAAAAACAAGTACCGTCACGTTTTCTGAATTTTGGCATCGACTTGGTAACAAAGTATTGTTACTCGCGACATCCCTAGAGGTGGTCAAAACCTAGGCAAAATGTAGTGTGATCCTAACATAATATATTAATCAATGATGAAAGTCAAGAAATTACCTTATAAGTTTAAGCTCTTGAGCAGCTTTCAAGATGATCTCATGCTGACGTTGGGAGAGAGCAAGTACATTTGCTCCACTTGCTCCTTGTGATGCCGGATCAACTGAGCTCTCTGGCAAGTTTGTGACAGGTGCAGCAGGAGATAAAGGTCGACGCATATCCAAAGGAGGCTCTTCCCTGCCCTCATAGCGAGCTCTGCGATCCTCATAGTCAGCAGGATACCCCCTCTCTGGAGGTAAAGGAAGTCTTGAAGGCCTATCCCATTCTGAAGGAGGTGCTGCTGGTGGGTATGGTGGTTCTTCCTGCCGGTACGGTGGCTCATCCCTATACTCACGAATTCTAAGTTCTCCTCTTCCCCTGTCATGCTCATCATGAGGATACTGGTGACCTCTTTCTCTTTCCCTTTCCCTTTCCTCTGGCCAACGGCCATCTCTGTAGGGCTCTGGTGGTGGTATGCGGGGGGGATAGTCCCTCTCAGGAGGAGCACGCTCTCTGTCCCATTCAGACTCATAGTACTTGGCCTCATGCCGATAGTCATCAGGAGGATATTCCTGTGGTGGCCGCCAGGGATGCCCATGTTCCCCATGACCATAATCCTCCACGAAACCCTCAGTATGTCTCTCTTCATATTCCTCATGTGTTGGACCTGGCCGCCACATGCCTCTTGCCATCCCTCGACCCATAGGTCTCCTCCTCATTCCTCCCGTATCCATTATCTCATGTGGAGGCGCAGGAGGGCCTCTGCCATGTGGCGGTTCCCACCCTAACTCCCTGCCTTCTTCATCGTACAATGGCTCCTCCATAGGTTCCATCATTTCGTGAGGTGGCGGTGGTGGCCCACGATTTCTGCCTCTTCCTACACCAGGATGCATTGGATGGCTATGAGGGTCATGTTCATGGTGCATTGGATCCATTTCGGTGTCATCCATGTCCATTCCATGGCCTAATGGGTCGTGATCCATCGGCCCATGTGTTGGATGAGGGGGGCGTCCTCGTCCTTGGTGCATGAAACCAGGATGACCACGTGGGGGACGACCCCGGCCGGGTGGAAAAGGGGGTCTCATGCCTCTCATTGGAGGTCTCATTTCTCCCCAGTAATGATCCCCTTCCTCTGAGTATTCCGCTGACTCAGGTTCTTCCCAGTGCCTGTCCATTAGTCCTCCTCTTCCCATGGGTGGTCCTCCTCTTCCCATGGGTGGTCCACCTCTTCCCATAGGGGGTCCACCTCTTCCCATGGGTGGCCCACCTCTTCCCATAGGGGGTCCCCCTCTTCCCATAGGGGGTCCCCCTCTACCCATAGGTGGACCTCCTCTACCGAAAGGCGGTCCGCCTCTCCCCATAGGCGGTCCCCCTCTCCCCATAGGTAGACCTCCTCTTCCCATAGGGGGACCACCTCTACCCATGGGTGGGCCTCCTCTTCCCATAGGAGGCCCTCCTCTCATCATTGAGGGCCCTCCTCTCCCCATAGGGTGTCCTCCCATTGGCTCTTCATAATACTCTTCCTCTGTTGAAAAGTGATGTCCGTCTGGCATCCACATTTCTTCAGGAGGCTCCTCCGATTCCTCACCCTCACACTGCTCGTATGAAGGATCTTGCCAGTGATATTCATCCTGCTCTTCTGGCATTCCCACGTTCTCTTCCGGTGGCATGTAGTCATAAGACATTTCACCCATCTCCTCCCCAACTGGTGCAGTGTTTGGTCCCCCGAACTCTCCACGGCCCCTCTGCCCACGTCCTCGTCCATGCACTTGGACAGGTACTGGGGCCTGACCTCGTCCCCTCCCAGGGGGGAGCCCTGAAGGATCTGGTCTTGTCTGCATATGGCCAGAAGCTTGTGGCCCCTGTTGGTTTCCAGGAGGCTTTGGAATCAGTGGGGTTTTGTTGTTTGTTAATGGTCCATCTGGTTTGAGGGGATGTTGTGCAGCAGTATTTTTTGATGCCACAGTAGAAGGAGCAGTAACGGAAGGCTTGCCGTTACCATGTTTGGGTTTTTCGCTATTGTTAGAAGCGTTCTTGCTATCTGATTCCTCGGGCGTTTTGTCTGTTTGTATTGTCTGAGGAATGGGGGCATCTTGGACAAAAAAGCCCTCAGCTCCGAGCAAGTTGTCATCTGTCAAATCATCAGCTTTGGCCTTAACAACTGATGCTGATTCACCTTTTCCTTTTTCAGACTGTGGCTGCTCGGCTGACCTTCCAGGAGTCTTGGAATCCATACTGGCAGCTTGTTTAGTGGCTAGTTGTGCCTTAAGTTGGAGACCTTGCTGTTGTTTTTGTTGGGGCACAGGTGGGCGTTCAGAAAGAGGTGGGGGGCCAGAGGGCCTTGGGGGCTGTTCAAATCTAGGCTGCTGCCCAAATCGAGGTTGGTCAAATCTGGGGGGACCATCAAAGCGCTGCCGTGGTTGGTCAAATCTGGGGGGACCATCAAATCGCTGCCTTGGTTGGTCAAATCGAGGGGGGCCATCAAAGTGCTGCTGTGGTTGGTTGAACCTTGGGGGGCCATCAAAGCGCTGCTGTGGTTGGTTGAACCGTGGGGGACCCTCAAAGCGCTGCTGTGGTTGGTCGAATCTTGGGGGACCCTCAAAGCGCTGCTGTGGTTGGTCAAACCTTGGGGGACCCTCAAAGCGTTGCTGTGGTTGATCGAACCTTGGGGCACCCTCAAAGCGCTGCTGTGGCTGGTCAAATCTTGGAGGACCATCAAAACCTTGCTGTGGCTGGTCAAATCTAGGGTTGTTTCCGCTGGGACCAACAGGACTACAGAAATTGTAAGAAAATAATATGATTAATAAAGCACTCATACATATTCACTGTCAACATGACGTACTGTAATAGCCCACCCAAATTCAAATAAACTGTTTTTATGAAACATTTTTCTTTTGAAAACCATTTCTCAAAAATATATTTTTTTTTAAATTGAAGCTACTACAAGGAACTTTCATTTTGTGTTTTTTTGGCAGTCCCTGTGGACAAAAGCGGTAGTGTTTCCAAACACCAGAGTCCCTTTAGAAAACCTCTCATTTTACTACAGCAGGGTCTGGCAGTCTGCCCTGCGCAGTCCAGGTTCTGGTTCTTGCATGCCTCCCTTCCCTCCAGCGGGGCCCAGCAATACAGTCTGGACCTCAAGCAGCATGGCAAAGCTCTGTTTCTGGGCGGAGGAGGAGCCGCTGCTGCTGGGCACGGAGCTCTACACCTCCCGCTGGAACTCTGACTATAAGTCGAAGGCGGCAGCAAAGCCGAGTCTAGGTCAGTCTGAGCCGAAGGAGTTTCTAGTGAACCTGCGTGACCTTTAAATCACTTCGTCTGATTTTGCAGGGAATCCAACCCAATGACAGGCATAAAGAATAACTATATAGAAATAGACAATATTCTTGCTGATGGTCTTGTTTGCTTATGTTGGTCATGTAGAGGCATCAGTATTAAAATGACTGTTTCATAACCAGTTAAAAGTTCCTTGTAGTAACTTTAAATAAACAGCAAATCACAGTAGTACAACACAAACCCTACTGACCGTGGACCTCTGATGCTGTTGATGCTTGGTGGCTGAATGGTGGGGGGACCTGGGGGTCTGACTCCTATGCCAGCAGGGCCAGCAGGGCCTGCTCCTCTCCCAGGGGGTCCGACTCCTAGGCCAGCAGGGCCTGCTCCTCTCACAGGGGGTCCGCCAGGTGATTCTGAATGTGTCTCAAAACCAGCAGGCCGTGGACCTTGAGAGTTCGGACCAACGGCAACTGGGGAATGCTCCACAGCTGGCTTTGCTGACTGCTGCTGCAGTTGCATGTCTTGTCCAGGGTACTGGCCAAACTGTCCCATCATACCACTATTATACTGGCTTGAGGCGAATGGCACCATGGCAGTGAGAGTGGCCATCCTCTCTTGAAGGTGGGCATTGGTGGCATTCATCTGCTCCTGCCACTGCTTCCATTGCCGCTCATAGTCCTGCAGTTGGTCTTTGTGGGGATAGGTCTGGAACTGCTCATACCACAAGGCGAAGGAGCGATCCCAGTCTTGGAATAAAGGGGTGAACTGCTGCTGTTGCATTTCATAGTGCCTCCGCTGCATTTCAGCAGACATTGACTGCAACAAAGAACATTTGGTTTATAGTTATTTGGTTGATTTTCATATCGGTACATGCAGAACAAAGAAATCGCCAAGACATGGCATATAAAAATTAAAACTAGTGGACCTCCAAAATGTGCTGCTGGGGTGGCAAATCAGAGTTGTTGCAGCTCCTACAAAGTCCTATACCCTCTCTTGCTTTTCACCTTTCATTTTCTGTACAGGTCATCTTAGGACCAGGGAAAATAACCAGCCAGATACTTAGCTGTCAAAGAAACTAAAATGTACATACCTGTAGGTTTGCAGGTTGCTGAATCAGCTGTTGGTATTTTTCCAGGATCTGCTGAAGCTTTTCGTGTTGTTGCATGAGAGCTTGGTATTGTAAGCCTGCTCTTTGCTGCTGCACCTTTTGCCACTGCGCCGCTGCAACCTGTAACTGCTGGAGGCGGGCTGCTTCCTCTGGGTTTTGTGGAACCTCGGTCTTTAAACATAAACAAGATTGGAGAAAAGTATATCTCTGTAACTCACAAAGAATATTTTTGACATAACTGAGGGTAGTTTGTAATGGAAGGTGACATTTTTTTAGATGGAGGCAAGGCACTACTGAGAACATATATTACACAATCATTCAATGTAAATGGCATATGGCTACATATCTTACATGTATATAACGCTTTTTATCCAAAGCGTTTTTGATGCTCATTCACCCTAACATGTACAGACTCGCACACCCATGGCAGAGCTACCACGCAGGATGCTGGCCTGATCATCGGGGGCAATTTGGGGTTCAGTGTCTTGGCCAAGGACACTTTGACATGTGGACAGGAGGAGGTGGGGTTCAAACCGTCAAACCTGTGATCAATACACAACCTGGTCTACCTACTGAGCCACAACCGCCCGGTTATTTTGGCTTACTTTGTAAAAAACATTCTACGTAAAGGTATTTACACTCAGCAAAGCAAGGTGTCTAAACATTTTGATATAGATTCCAAAACTCTGGAAAAAGTTTTGGCGGGGATACTGAAGAAATTTCAATCAATTCCCAGTCCTATCAAGCAAGAGGACAGTAAAAATATGTATACAAGTGCATTACTTTCACGTCTGTAACTTACAATGACAGTGCACGTGTGACAATCAATGGGACAGTCATTATCACTATTACAAGGGAAAAGATGAATGAATGTGCTTGAGTCCTATGAATTTCACACATTCATGACATGGAAGGTGTCACAGAAAGTGACCAGAGTAAAGCCCAACTTTGGGCGCAGCATGCTGTGATCTGTGCTGAACCCAGCGGCGAGCGCAGCTCAAAAATGAGCTCAAAACTGCACTGTGTCACCATGTGTCGTGAGCATAGACTGCTCTTTTTCAACGGGAAACGCCGTTAGGTGTAGTGCTATTGTCGTCCGTGTGGAAACAGTAGGGATTATATACACTGTACAGTGCCAGAAACAGGTTAAGTGTGAAACTTTTCCATAAATCAAGAGAAATACGGAAAATTATGACCCTGGGAAGAAACCGGGAGAGGGCAATGAAAGACCTGAAAGACCCGGAAAATCAGGAGGGCTGGCAAGTATGTGAATGGTTCAAAAGCACAGGTACACATCTGGTGCTTTTTGTTATTGTTCCAGTGCCAAGAAAGGTAAACCCATGATAAATCAGGCCAATAAATATGAGAATCATCTTGTCCTGTACCGTTTTACAAAATTATCTGTAGCACCATTCAGTTTATGGCATTTACAGAAAAACAGCAATCACACACACACACACACATATAATTGAATATGTTGTGAGTTAAGAATATTTTAAATAGTTTAACAGAAACAATGGATCCCTAGTTCACAACTAAAAAGCCCAACTTATCACACGACGTTGTTAACCAGTTGTTGTTGACATTGCGTTGAAACAGTGAAAAAGACAAGAAGAGACAAAAGACTTAATTTCATTCGCCCACTACAGCAATCAAAGCCCAATGCAGACCATTTTTGTCACAAGCCTGCCATACAGCCTTTTAATTCACACCAATATTGAATTCACGAGGAGTATACTGACAGCTACAGAGTTTTACATACTTGTACAAAACATTTCAAAATAGATTTGAATTTAATTTTATGAAATATAAAGCTTTTTCATTCAACACTTTCTTCTTCCTTGTCATAACCTGGCACCTAAATTACCCACAACTCAACCGCCAGCCGTTTAGTAGGATAGCCATCTATCAAGTGACATCACGCCATTCACGCAGCTCCCTCTGGAGTCACAAAAGGATTTATACTTTCTTACTTACTTTCTTTTGCAAATGCAGTAGTAGTACTCCCCAAGGACTGCGTACAATTGATGGAGTTCCCCTTTACCCAATAAAAGTTTGAATTCTTACATTCACACCTCTGTAACATTGTAGTAATTCTTACCCTGGCGTCGTCAGGTGGTGGAGGTGGTACTGGGGACTCCTCTTTTGGAGGGGGTGGAGGAGGTGCACCTTTTGCTGGTTCTGACGGAGGAGGAGGAGGAACCGCTTGGCCAGGTGGCGGTACAGACCCATCACCTTCTTTCTGATTCTGTTTGGCTTTCTCTTGCTTTAACTTCTGTAGATTTTGAAGATGTTGTTTGTACCAACGTTGCTGTTGTTCCTGTGTGAAACAATTACAAGGACATCTGTCAGACAAACCACACGAGGAACCTTGTTCGCACTGTCACACCGCAAAAGTGTTTGTGGAATTTTGCTTTCCTTGTATTACCAGCCCATTCCTCGCTCAATGTGATAATAGGATTACAAATTATATGTCAATAGCCTGCATTACACAGTAGCTTCACATTTATTTTTAATTAAACCCTGAATACTTGGAGTGTACTTTAAAACATTTCAGTAATGAAATGCTCTTTTACCTGGTCATATTTCCCTTCTGGGGCTTCATACACAAATATTGATTTAACTATACATATTACAATCCTCAATATTATTTTTCTTGTTAACATGATTGGCATTGCACATCATAAAGCTCTACTCTAATTTCATATTGACCACATTAGACATATACAATACCAGGCTAAACTGCAGAATTAAATTTATAGTATTTTATCTGATTATTATTATGATCAGCTTATTCTTTATGTAGTAATTTTCTATGTTGTTTTAAAGCTGAAGTTGGTAACTTTGGAAATCTGATTAAAAAAAAGGTTATTTTTATAAAACGGTCACTATATCCTGACAGTAGTGAGACAGATAATCTGAAAAAAAAAATCATGTTCCTCTGTGTGCTCCTAGTGCTCAAAATTTCATTTGCAAGATTTCACAGCGCCGAGGGAAAAAAAACAATCAGAGCCAAGCAGTCTCTACAGCAGCTGTCAATCACTGCTCGCGAAACTCGTGAAGTCCGATCAAACTGACTGTTGCTGTAGAGACTGCTCGGCTCTGATTGTTTTGGTTCGGGTGCGGTGAAAACTTGGAGGAGGCAGAGGAACATGATTTCTTTCACAGATTATCTATCTCATGCACGACTCAAAGCTGCAGTCAGGATATAGTTCCTGACTGCAGCTTTGATTCTAAACAAAAACAGTTATAATGTATTACAATAAAGTAATAACAAAAGACTCAATCTCTCCATTTCATTATCAGTAATTCAACCTCAGGCTGTGCATACGTATGTATGCCATCCCAGATTTTAGACCGGATTGTCCAGTTCCTTGCATGACAGCTCTCAAAAGGTGTGTCGTGGAGTCCAAGAATATCCACATACTTTTCATCCAACCAAAGACTACATTCAAGTACTTTAATATATTATTACCTGCTCTGTGATTTTGAAATCATCTGCTGGTAGTCTCTGATCAGAAAGAACAAAATTTTGTTTAAAATCCAATCAGTATTTATACATTAAATGTAACAGCTGGAATATCCGGAGCACATCCTACCCATACCCTGATCCACTCCCCGTGGATACGTGCGTGACATCCCTAGTTCCCACTGTCAGTGATCATGTGTTAGAGTCTCAGTGTATGTGTTAGGTAGCTCTGAATACTAAGGCTGAATACCATTTTTTGGGCTTTGAAACTTTGGCGAGAAATATTTAAAGGTATTTGAAGCTTCGTGGTGCAGCGCAGCAGGCTGACATGTTCTTCTGTCTGTCTGTCTGTCTCCATCTCCCCCGTTTCACTGCCGCTTCCACAGTACTGTACCCATATGCACCTCTACACACAACAAACAGCAATATCTGTCTGAGAATAACTAATAATAATTAATGTTGACTATGAATAATGAATAATGTTGTGAAATTATTCCTTATTTCATGGGCTATTTGGGGATTTATACTTTATTATTACTTATTACTATATATATATATATATATAAAATAAAACAAAACAAAGCATTCAAATACAGATTTAGAGGTTGAATACGATGGCAACGGTCGAAGCTTCGAAGCATTCGGGTCAGCCCTACTGAATACAATATATTACACTAGTTGTACTGGTAGGGATGTCACGAGAACCGATACTTCGGTACCAAGTCGATGCCAAAATTAAAAAAAAGTGAGGGTACTCTTTTTCTACAGTACCGAAGGTACCGTACGATGCCTGTAATGGTCATTGGTAGTGATGTGACAGTGATGAAAATATTCCCACTGGTTAATAAACTTGTGACAACACCGGTGTTACCGATTACACCGGACATTTTACAAGAAAAGATGACTGTCAACATGTGCAGAGCGCTGATTCTGTTCTTTACTGTCGGGGGGCGGTGTGTCTGGCCTCTCCGGAAGTGCTTTTGCTGTGGGGCTCCGGTGCGGGGCTCTACCTGGCGCCGCTGCTCCGTGCACACCGGCTGTGACGGCTCCATCCGCCTCTCGGTGATTACCTCATTAACGTTATGGTTCCCTTATAGCATTGGGATTAAATGTGAAATATTGCCAAATAGGTGCGTTTGCTTTTCGCTTCCACAATAAATCCTCTGCCTCCTACTCCTGCTACTATGTGTTCACGGACCAGATGCGTTCACGGTCAGTATGTAGCGTCCGTCGCTGATACGCCAAAATGAACAAAATGGGTCAATTATTTGTATTTATTACTTAAAGCCTACATGCCTCTGTTTTTTGTAATGTTCAAATGTTTTTAATAAAAGAGTACGTGTTGAATTAGAGTACAAGGGACTTATTGTTGACCAGGGCGGCTGTGGCTCAGAGGGTAGAGCAGGTTATCCATCAATCGGAAGGTCGGTGGTTCGATCCCCGGCTGCTCCGGGTCACATGTCGATGTGAATGTGAATGAGTATTTAGATTAGATCCTGATGGGCAAAGTTCGCAGCCTCTGCCATCAGTGTGTGAATGGGTGAATGCTGACATGTCGTGTAAAGCGGTCGGTATAATTGGTATCGAGAATTGTGGAAATTCACTGGTATTGGTATCGACCACTAGATTTCTGGTATCGTGACATCCCTATGTACTGGTTCAGTCGACATGTGATTAACACAACAATGTGTATTATTCAAATCCATACAATTTGATGCATTTTTCGGGGCTAAATTATAGACAGCTATAAGACAAAAGGTTGGTAGTTTCTAGTGACATCAAGAAAAAAAGGTGGCTAGGTGTTTTTTTGGCTGTAAGTTGTGGGTGCAGGTGCAAGTGATGTGATTTAGCAACAAAACACAGACAGATACAGAGACATTACCTGCAAAGATAGGGATTTGTCGTCCTCTGTGGTGGGTGGATCTTTCTTGCTGGCCTCTGCAGGTTTGGGAGCACCTGTGTTCTCCTGTGGCTTGGATGAAGTGGGCTCTGGAGGAGGAGGAGGACCAGGCTGGGTATCGATGCTGTGTGGTTGTGGAGGTGGAGGAGGAGGAGGAGGAGCAGGCTGTGGGTGACCAGGCTGAGGAGGACCTCTGGTCGTCTCATCTTGTTGATAGAAGGACTGAGCTCCAGCACCTGCTCCCTCTGAATGCCAACCTGGATATCCACCTGAGTTCCCACCACCATATGCATTTGCATTAGCATTGTTGCCGTGATGCAACACAGACTGGAGCTGCTTCTGGTGCAGCATCTGCAGCTGCTGCATCTGCTGCAGGTGTTGCTCCTGCAGGCTTGAGAACATGGAGCCGCCGGAGGAGGAGGATGAGGAGGAGGAGGCCTCGAAGCCGCCGCCGTACCCTGCTGCCTGACCGGCGTGTCCTCCACCTCCACCCCCTCCAGGCGGCTTACGAGGACCAGCTCCAGCTCCAGCTCCAGCTCCTCCAAAGTTTTGCGACTGCGGTGCTCCATAATTCCCCCAGGAAGGGTACATTGTTAAAAAGCGAGGCGGTGTAATTCACTCTTTGTTGCTGCTCTCACACACAGCCAGGCCTGGTGGTTAAAACAAGCTAACAGCTACACATGTTCACTTCTCTGACTGGACCACAGCCTCATTTAACAGGTTAAATAAACACCAACTCTGTACCGAGAAATAGTTATCCGTTAGAGAACGAAATGTGCACGTTTAGCCTTGTGAAAACACGTGAAGAGAGGTTTGTATCGTTGGGTTTGTTGAGAGGCTGATGATGCTACATCGCTACAGCACTCACCGATGCCGGAAATACGTCACCTGTGATCAACTTCCGGTTGTGCTCCTATTGCAAATCAAAATAAAAAATATTTTATGAACTAATGTTGTTTTTTCAAAAAGAATACACCACCCATGTTTACTTTTTTATACATATAAAAAATAAATAAAAAAACATTTATTTTTTTAGTTCAGGTTTCAAAGCAGCAACATCAGTAAACAGAGTGAAACACAGGAGAGGTAAAGGTAAACACAAATTAGAAAAACAATAATAGAGGTATAAAAGATACAGAGTGAATGGGTGAACATAGTGTGTACAGTCCGTCAATAAATAAATGTAGTATTTACAATAAATAAATGTAATATGTGCATCCCCTCCAGGGATTAATAAAGGTTCATCTTATCTTATCTTATCTTATCTTATCTTATTTATTTGCACATATATAAAACTGCACAAAATCCAGTCAATGAAAAAAAAAAAAACAAGAAATGTGTCTGGAGATTTCAAGAAGCCACAGGCTTATACAAAGGACCTCCCCCCAACCCCAGGAGAAAAAAAAAACAATAATAAAAAAGGAAGAAGGATCTAAACTAACATAATTTTAAAAATACAACAAAAGTTAAACAGCAACAAGAAGTAAACAAAATGCGCAGAAAAACCTAACCAAACAGTGGGAAACAATCCAATAAAAACAATGAGATACATACAAAAAAACAGTACAGAAGAAAAGAAAATATATCTAAACATATCAAAAGATAATTAGACATCATTAATTAAATGTGAAGATAATTTATTTTAAAATGTTCTAAGGATAACAAGCTCTTGATAACATGTATTTTGGTGTTCCATAGGTGTTCCTATGTTCCATAGTTTTTTTTTATACATATTTGATTAACTCAACACAATAAGGGTGTTTGATGAACTGTAAAACATATATAGGTAATCTTTATTGACATACTCGAAGTCCATTAAAAAACATACAACACAAACAACAATGCATATATTGAAATAGAAACTGCCAAAAAACTAAAAATACAGTTATACCAATGTTTCCCCAGGGCTGCTGGTATTGTATAACACTAAAACAAGGATTTGACATTTTGATTTAATATTTTGGTTATTTTTATTTATAAAGTTTGGGGAGGAAACTTGTTAGCACATTTATTATTATTATTATTATTATTATTATTATTATTATTATTATTATTATCAGCCTAGCAGTAGTAGTCATAGTATAATTTCGCCTTGATATCCATGCATCCATACCTGTTTATGCAGTCTTTTGTAAATCCATTGTCCAATAAAGCATTAAAAGAGAAAGGTCTTGGGTCAGATGTTTACTGTACCAATGAATGTATTTGCACTTAACTAACCAAATGCAGGAGGGTAGGGTGGGAAATGCATGCATGCAATGACAGGTTTTTTTTTTAGGTGAAAAATGCAACACATAAAACAAAGGGCTTGAAATGAAATTGAATTTTTTATTTATTTATTCATTTATCAAAACATGTTCAGAGGTGATTTCTGAGTACTCTGGATGCTCTCTTGGGTTTTCACCGCAGTCCACAGCAAATGATGCTGAGCAGCTGACCCTGAGTCTGTGCGTTTACCACAAGAGGGAGGCATTTACAAAGACATTTATACCCAACAAGGAACTTTTGGCTGTAAAAAAAAGGAAAAAAGTCTATGCCTCATATGAAACAACAGCAACAAAATTATTATTGTTATTATTATTATTATAATTATAATTATTTTTCTTCTTGTTCTTCTTCTTCTTCTTCTTCTTCTTCTTCTTCTTATCATTATTAATATTATTACAACTAATTTTCAGCTCTAAAAATATTTAATGGAATGGAAATTTGTCTGGCTGCTGATTGAAGTAACGTAACATTTACGTAACATCATTTAAATAAACAACAACAATAATACATGCAACTACTCTGATTACAATATATTCCATATAGAACAATGAATCAGAATAGCCTGATCAATATTTTAGGATAGGCCTACAGCATGCATGTCTATACGATCAACAGTAGTTTGTTGTCAGAGACCAACTGTGTGAGTTCAGACTGTGTTTAACAACAGAGAGGTTGGGGTGGGGGGGAGAGCAGTGGGAGGTAAAAGACCAGTGACTTTAGGTTGCCCTTGAGGTCTGATACACATAAGAGTATTTTTTTCTTAAGATCACCAGTAAATCTGTATTAATTTTGACCAGAACCACTTAAAAAGAATCGTTAAAGCGGATTAATCAAGCCCGTCCTGTTTAATGTCTCCCGTTAATTAGTTTGTCAGCAGTGTTTTAATATCGGCTAATGACTTCATATTTCACTGATGACATTAAAGGGGTGTTAAAAGAGGGGAAATGGCCCATTCAGGATTCAGTTCTTTCGCTTAAGACGCCCTCGATGAATAAGACAAGGTCACGGAGGCCTAGCCTTTAGGGAGAGATACATTATCAGGGGATGGGGCTGGGAGAAATCCCATAGAGGAAGCTCTCTCCCCTCTAAAACAGCATGACGGGCACAATGTGATACAGTTCTGTCTTAGAACAATACACTGCACAGGGGATTCATGATACAGCTTAGGGCAGCCACGCTGTATAGGATGGCAGGAGAGCCCCACAGTGTACAATATAATACTGATACAGGGGGCTAATGCCTGGTGCTTTTTGGATGGGAGGGGACTGATTGTTATACTGTTCATCTGTGTAGTGTATTAATAACAATACCATTTTAAGTGTTCGTTGAATGCATTAGAAGTAAGCCCTTTTCAATCCTCATCAGCACTTTCTGAAGCTTTCTAAGCAAGAACAAAGAAATCAGAAATCGTAAAGTTGTAGCTCCCAGTATTGAGGACACTGCATTTTCTCTGTGATGAAAATCCTATGTTAAACAAAATGCTCAATGGCAGCTAATGGATCCCGAACAAGTCCATGCACTGCTTCCAAAATGCTTTGTTTGACAAATCAATTTTCCCATAACCCGGTGAGGAGAAAAGTGATGCGGATTGATCGCCCCCCCTGACTTTGTTTCCAGAATATTGTTTGATGGCTGGATAGATTAATTGGTATGACATTTGAAAGCCTCCTCTTGACTGTCAGCATCCAAGCCTGTGCACGCCAATCGAACGTCGGTCTAATTGTCTCCTCTATAATACCTCACTTCACAAATTAGAGACGGTGCCTCTATAAACTACTCGCAATGTAAGACCCAAACAACATCACGCTGCTCAATCAGACGCTGGTTTGAATAGGGGTGATGCTGGGCTGATAAGATAGAGCGCATTAAAGGGCATCACCTCAAACCGCTGCGCCAGCAAATCTTCACCTCAGCACAGTGGATCTGAAATATACAAATCAAATCCAAGCAGCTGCTCCGAGTAAATATAGACTCGTTAATATACAGCAGTTCATACTATCGGAATCTTAGCCTAATTTGAATTAGGACAACAGTGAGGAACACAAAATCATCTAAATTAATGACCTTGAAAACACTGGTTAAGTTATGTCAGACATATAGTTCTTAGATTTGGTATTTAAATGTGTTTTGTGTAAGTTTGTTTTCTTCACAGAAGACACCTTGACATGTCACGATAAAAATAAAGCACAGGTGTAAAAAGGAAAAGTAACGATGGCTGAATTCCATTTAGCTGCTTCAGTTTCAGGGTCTTGGTATTGCATCATGTTCTCATCCCAATTCGTCAAATACTGATGCTTTGTCAGACCCCTCGGCGTCACTTTACGGTTGCACTAAACACATGCTTAATGTTGTGAATTAAACAAAAACACTCGCTTAGGATTACGCAACAAAACCACTCTGTTAGGTTTAGGAAAAAAACAACATGGTTGGTCTTAAAATTACGATGTTTTAACAGTAAAAATGTGACTTGACGTTGTGAACAAAGGACACGAATAAACAGCTGATTGTAACGTGAAAGTGAAACGTGACGTACGGGACACGAACAGCGGTCTCCTGGATGAAAGCCTTACAGTATGTTGTTGGACCCATCCTCTTCCCAAACCTGCCCGCCCACCCTGTGTGCCTCTTTCGCTCTCTAAACTCTGTCAACACTACACTTTCCCCTGAGCGTTTACTGTTGCCGGGTTTACATTGTAGTTTATGGAAAGACCTGTGTGTCTCATACTGCCACAAAAGGGTACCTTGTGCGCCAACGGCTGTGACAAAGCATCGGTATTTGACGCCCTGGGAATGAGAACAGGCTGGGTATTATTCATGCTGGCTCACTGTTAAACTCTCGTGGAGCACACTTGAATGGAGCGGATCCATCATTAATGTTGTCAAAATATCTGCTGTGAACATATCCTGTATTGTGTGAGAAAATATGAATTTGTGCAACTGAGATTTTTCCATACCGCTTACTGTGGTATCTATTCGTTTCACTGGGAAATGTTGCAATGAGTACAAATACTTTATATAATTTTTTTATATGAATATTATTTATATGATTTTTGCATCAATGTGATGAAGTATCTTCATTTGTCAGGTATTGAATTTACTGGATTAGATAGAAACAGTCTTGTTATTTTACCTATAAACTGTTTTTGGATAGATTTTCCACAAAAAATACTTTATAAAGACACATACGATATCACAATATAAAATTACATGTGCTAGAAAATATTATCCATATTTCCCACTTCTAATTCAAAGAGATATCTTTTGAAGAAAATGTAGTAGAAGTCACATTCAGGTGTACTGTGCTTATTCAGTCTTGTGAAGGGCTCATTGCCTGGGTGGAATATGGTCTCAAATGTCCTTATTTTACATGGCAATAATTATTTAAACTGACCAACACGTTGTGACTGACATGGGTCTTCATCAGGGTCATTGTCCAATACATCTTTTGTTTTAATGGATAAACATGGAGACACATGGAGCTGACCATTACCTTCAATGACTTCCCTACCTTGACCCCAAGTAAAACAATACAGTATAATACATATAAATACATTTATAGCAGTAATCTCCACTCATATCAAAGAGGAAAGACAAATAAGACTTTCAAATGCAGCATATAACAATACTGTTTACATTTAAAGCTTCTCTATTCTAGTCAAACAAGACTGCAATTATCTGCCCGCCACCATTCATCACCATTTATTTATCATTCACGATGACTAATTGCCTGACTTGACTTCAATTTTGTGGGCTGGGTTCCTCACAGAGCAGGCTGCTCGGCCCGCCCGCCTCCCTTCACTCGCCGCACCTCCCTATCACCCCAACACACCCACTTGCCTTTGAAAAACTGTAATTGAATGAGTTTATGTCGTCAAATTGATTAATCATATTAATTTGTACTTATTAGTGGGATGGTTGAAAGCGATGACAATTAGATTAATGAAATTAGTTAATTCTTCCTATACCCACACCACGATACTCCCAACTATAACGAACCAGGAAAAAAAAGCATAGAAAGGGAGACTATTATGACAAAATTGGCAATCAAGATTTGGCTGCTAATTGAATGTCTGCTTTTATTAATGATGAGGTTTATAGAAAGACCTTGAGAAAGGAATATTAATTGATTAATCAAAGTGCTCCAAATTAAAGGGGGGAGTACACAAAGCAGAGGTCTGAAAAATTCTCTCACATTTGATTGTGAAGAGCGTTTTTCACAAGGATGCAAAGATACCTGATTGATATACTGACATCTGACTATGTTGACTGGAATAATTGTGAAATACGTTTGGGAAATTTTTGCTTTTAATATTAAAATAAAATCTTTTTCTTTCAGCATATTGCGATTTAAACCAATGTATTGGCAACATATTACTATATTTTGCAAAGACATTGGTGCAATCATCCTTACATTACTGCACAACATGTTGACATGATGAAGAGGCTCCTCTGTAATAAAAACAGACTGAGGCTCTCCAGACTTTACAGTAAAGCTGGAAGTTGCCTGACCACAGATCAGTTCTGCAGGGAGCCACATGTCCCAGTGGGACCGCAGCCATACATTCATCATGCCTGTTTGCCTGTTGTGGGAAAACAAAATATATGTAAATATAAGTAAACAGAGCCTGAGATCCCTCGAGCCGATAGACTGCTTTGAATTTCATTACGCAACAAACTGTCCGGCGGTTATAAACGATGCTCGTGAGAGAGAAGTGATTGTTCGATATGATAAAGATGAAATGTAATAGTTTATGCCACCATGAATCTGATTGTAACGTCCACACTATTAGAAAGGCAGATAAGAGCATTTATGACTATTTGCTTTGTGTCATAAAGGGAAGTGGGCTGTTTGATTAATACGAGCAGCTGGCTGGCTCCAGGTTCAGCAGATTGTGTTGTTGCATATAACTTACAGAGGCGGTAATGGGCCGGTTTATATACTAAAATGTGAGCTGTCACACGTGTGCGATAAGCAGAATTATGACTAACACATTCTGCATTTACAAACTATAAGGTTTGATATGCATGTGTAAATGGAGGTGAGTAATGTTTTTGTTTTCACTGAAGAAATATTCACTTGGATGGGGAGATGCTATCTGATACAAAAGTGTAAAATAGGTTGGTTTCCACATTCAAAAAACATATAAATCTTGCTAATAGTTATGCTGCAGGAATGGATTGCACCATGACTTCACCCATTCAATCAATGTATTGGGTCAGCATTTTTTTTTTTACAAGTGTGCTTACATTATATTCAGCCCATTCCTTCATATGCAGGGGATTCTTGCCATTGAAACAAAAGGGGAACTCCCCCAATTTTACACATCAAAGTCTGTTTGCAATTTGCTGAATTACCTCAAATGATGTCACCTGTTTGGTCTGAAGATTACAAGTGTGAAAATGAAAAATATCTGGAGGTGTTGTGTTAGAAAGAAGTGAGCTTACCAGACCTCTGTTGGCTGCTCCTCATCTCTGCCTGAGGCCACATTAGCTGCTCAGCTGATTAGACTGTTATGAGGCCATTAAATAGGCATTATCGGTCGCTATAAGCACCATAGATGTGAGTCAGTAGGGCCCCTGCTACACCTAATAGTAGGTTTCATCATCTATTCACATGGTAGATCACCGAAAGAAGGTATAAAAGAACACAACAGCAACCTCTAGCGACCGTAGTAATTATGACAGGAGCAGAAGCGGAAGTCAGGTGCTGTAGTAGAGACAGCGTGAAACTCCATATAAGGTGGAGGTCGGGGGCGATGGATGGGACACAAAATACAGGGCTTTAACCCAGGAGGCCAACATCGTTTAGTTGTCGTTGTGTTCGCAAGCGTCAAGTTTCACTTTTGAAACGTAGTTATTTTCCCCTGAACTTAACCAAGTGTTTTTGTTGCCTAAACCTAAAGAAGCCGTTTTGTTTGTGTTCAAAACGTAACGTTTCAGTTTGTAATTTTTTTTTTTCAAAAAGCGTAGTAGGCCCGTAATGCACACATCTATGGTGCTTATAGTGACCGATAACACCTATTTAATGGCCTGATAACAATTGAATCAGCTGCAGCTACTACTAGCACGCCCAAATATCCAACCAAACTGTCAGAGTTTAAGTTGCATTGTGGGTAATGTAGGTGCCAGGATTTGACATGGAAGAAGAATGTGTGGAATAAAAATGTTTTTAAAATTATTTTAAAACGCTTTATACACACTTTGTATTGCAGCCTTCATAATTGGGACTTGTTAGAAACTAGACTAAAGAAGCAAATATTAGAATAATTCAGGATTTTGTTTACAGTACAGGAGTAATGTAATGTAACTTTTTTTTTAATTAAAATGATCTTTATTATAACTTTTTTTTAATATCAGTCTGATGAATTTGCTGTCATTTGGCTGCTGTTCAGCACATAAAATGCTCTGCTGCACCCTCTCCTGATGTCAACATATCAGAAAGGGTGACAGTTCTTAACCAAAAGGCCTGTTGTGAACCTCCAAAATGTTTCCGTCTGAAAGCCCAGTTTTGGACCTCTGCTGAGTGTCAGTTAACAAACACACCTGAAGGTTAGACGCTATCTGTTATGACATCTAATTAATAATCTGTAAACTATATAAACAATCATACACATGGTTCATTAAAACTGCTGCAAAGAAGAATATTGCCCCTAAAAAGCTGATGCCTGAGGTATGGTAATGCAGGTTTTCAAAGATGCAGTCAAATGTTTTATTTATAATAAATCACTTTTGAAAATGCATGCCATCCAGGTTTTATTTGGGGAATTCCAACCTGATACATAATATTATTGTGGAAAATGGAAAACAGCTAATTTGGTCTTTACGGAGAACTGAGAGCACAACAGACTGATTTCTTATAATGTTCGTACATTAAAAACATTTGTAATCAAAAAGTGATGGAGAACAAGTTCTTACTGATTACCTCATAGTAATTTATACACCCACCCATAATCTTCCCCATAATCTAAGCTGGAATGCACAATTTGCTGCTACGCTGACCTCAGTTTGACATGAAGGACCAGTTCTCACCAATTATACTAATAATATGTCAAATTACTTGATTAAATATTTCTTTATTCCCTTCTTTTTCTGCAATTCTGCAATAAAATGAAAAAAGAAATAGGGAAAAATGCCTATCACTGTTCCCTAAATTTTCAATTATTGATCAACTTATTGAATAAATTGTTGCAATAGTTGTGATTAATGATAGCTCTTCTTAATAATAATAAGAAGCATATTAACAGGGTACATTTGTGCTTCAGCCACTCTGAACTGGACAAGGTGAACCTGCACACTGGACACCCATGGGATGCTATTATCGGAGGCCCATTTTCCAATACCTGCCTGCAGCTCCAGATCCCTAATGGCCCCAGATCATCCTGGACTGACCACTCATCTTTGGACCCAACCCCGATACATTTCACCACCCTGATGTCCCGCTGACTGGGTCCAAACCTCTCTGTTGCCAGATGTATTGACAGCCATCAATGTTAGACTTGATCAAATGCTACCGCACCAGTCAGAGGCCATCAGTGGTCAAGGCATCCTCTTCGGCAGGATCTATCGTCTCTGTTTACACAGTCCATCCTCTTTAAACTGTGCTATTGATCTTGGCCTAGGTCATGGAGGTTTGGCATCGAGGTGGAGGGGTGGTGGATGGGAGAGTAAGGACGGAGAAGGAGGACACAGAGGAGGAGGTTTCCCCTGGGTGTCTCTAGTGCCAGCTTCTTCTTATTTAGCATTTGACCCTGCTCTTGGCTTTACTGCTCAATGCGGCTGCCTTATCTTCAGCATATAGTCAATGGCTGCCAATATTTTGAATGAACACTCGTCTCTGCTCTTCAACAAAAGCTTAAAAATACACTAAACAAACAGACTGGATGTATTTGAGGTCAAAGGTTTCATTTCTTTCCCCCCCAAATTCCTTTTTCTCGATTTTTGCCAGGTAAATATTTGAGTGAAATACAATATCAAACAGTTTTTCAAATCAGTTGTCCTGCTTTTCACAACATGACAGGTGCTCTGTACCTCCACACTCGCCCGTTCAATTATGGGCATTTCCCGTGGTCGCCTGTTGCTGTCGTTATTTTACAGCTCCGCGCTCCAGTCCATTAGCAGCACCGCTGCCAGAGCAGAGCCGATAAACCATCTGGCCAGGCTCCTGAAACAGATAGCAGCCTCTTAATGGAGTGAAAAAGTAAAAGCAATTAATGTCACATTAGCACATCACTAATAAGGCCTGCCCTCCAGTATGCTGCGGCGAGAATAATCGGTTGGTTCAGACTGAGATGCATCCCAACAACCCGTCACTGTTAGCGCTGATACTGAGTCCTGAGGAAGGCCGTGTTAGGAGAAGAAATGAAACACTTTCAGGTGAATTGATCACTCACTTGGAATGTAAGGTCAATGTCGACTTCTTCTTACAATATTATTTAAACCTGTAATAATTGATTTTTTAGCCTCTTGGGGGCAGCGCACACAACTGTCATAACACAGACATACTATCACCTCATAAAGCTGATATGGCGAATGTGTTCGCAACATTAAAGGATAATATATTGTGAAGTCCTAAAAAAAAAGACATAATTTGGGGTAGTTGACGTCTCAAATTTCACATTGCAGCGTCAATTCGGTCTTAAAGGGATAGATTGGGTGTTTTAAAGTGGGGTTGTATGAGGTACTTATCCATAGTCAGTGTATTACCTACAGTAGATGACCGCAGGCACGCCCCCAGTTTGGAGAACCGGGAGTACCAACATGGGAGCAAAGCAATATACTGCTGTGGACGGGGCCGGCAGCAAAACGTATTTTAGTCACCAAAAAGAAAGGCCCTAAAAAAATCAATATCAGTTGAAGTGTACGCTATATTTACAATATTTTTACCAAAGCCACCAGACTCCATTGAAAAAAACTGTTATTTTACCTTGCAGTACACAAGAGTTGCTGGTCTACCGCTGTCTAAATGGTTTCTTTGGCTAGAGCATAGATAACGGCTTCAGTTCCCCGTCTGCTAACTGCCTCTCCAAACTGCCTGGTGTGCCGACCGTCATCTACTCTAGGTAATACACCGACTATGGATATGTACCTCATACAACTCCACTTCAAAACACCCAAACTATCTCTTTAAAATTCATTTGTACTGGCTACTTGGTAAATGTAAGTCCAATATTCAACTCTCTTTTAGCTCTGTTTTTGGTCGCTACCAACTGCTGAGGGAAATATCTGTCTTTCTAGCTGCTATATGCTCCACTATGTTCACCAGCTAAATGCTGGCTAGGTGTGTCTGAGCAGGTACAGTAGGTTTACTGTGTTTTTTATCGGGTTTACCATTTTTACATCAGTTTAATGTTTTTTTAAATTAGTAGTTAAACTTTATTATGTTCATCATATACATACAGGTACATGAAATGTGACCTCCAAGCATTTAGGAGCAGTGAGCTGCTGTAAGGCAACTTGTGAGCTTGAGTGCTCAAGGACACTTTGACATGCAGACAGTAGGAGCCGTGGATCGAACTACCAACTTCGTGGAGAAAGGATGAGCCGCACTACCCACTGAGCTACAGCCACCATTATACACAACTGGGATATTTTGCTAGTGACAAAGCGAACAACCACATATTGTAGCCGAGCTAACTATAGCTCTCCCTTCATACTTTTCAATGGTGATAACTGTTTTATTAGAAACCCATGTTGTAAAAGCCGAGAAGAGAAACACAGAAGAGATGGATATTTACCATTTTGACATGAAAAACACAAAGAGTCCTCTTTTACTCCTGAAATGAACCTGTAGGTGACCTCTGACCCCAATTCTGAAAATTTCAGTTCCAACATTTTTTAACAGCGCCCTCTAAGGGAGCGAGATCTAATGAATGTGACAACCAACCCCGTTCCCTGCTGAGGCTGATGGGAGTTTTGCTCATAAACGAAGATGACCAACAAGATATTATTCTCCTCATTAACAACATTTCAACATCTTTTTTTTTTTTAATATAATATATATAAGAACATTTTGTGTTAAACAAGAATAGATGCATTTTTTGTATTTGCTTTTTGTCACGGTGGCAGCAATACTCCGCCATATGAAGCACTAATCTCTGCTGAAAATGTGTAAAATCATAAGATCACATGTTTTCTCCTGAGCGCCAAAGGCATAAATACTGTTGTGAAATTCACAATAGATGACATTCAGTTGTCTATAACAACACCTAACTGCACTGTAGCTGTGTGTGTGTGTGAGTCCTCTGGCCTCCATGAATCTGCCACATTGTTGTCATGACCTCCGTCACTTTCAGCTCTTATGTCTTTGAACTGTAATCCAAACTTCACGCAACAGCAGCTCCGTCTCAAGAGCTTTCCCCCAAAACAATGCATGTCCTCTCTGGCTTGAATGAGACTGGGGGGGTTTTAAGATCTGGCTTAATTGTTGTCTTTTCCCCGTGTTTAATTATAAAAAGACCAAAGCGCTGTCATTGCTGCCGTCTAATTCCACCATGTTCCGCTAATTATGTTGTGTTAATAGAGGTTTTTCTGTTATGGCGTCACACTCATTAACTCAGCGGTGACACTGCCCTTAATTGGGTAAGAGGCCATTAAGTCACTTTTCTTTGATTAGAATTATTGCTTCTTTATAAACATCAACCCTAACACTAACACTAACTGGCTCAAAGCACATGAAACAACATGAGACATAGCTTTCACCTATAGGGCTGTCAATTGATGTTTTATCTGTTCAAAATGTACCTTAAAGGGAGATTTGTCAAGTATTTAATACTCTTATCAACATGGGAGTGGGCAAATATGCTTCCTTTATCCAAATGTCTGTATATATTTATTATTGGAAATCAATTAACAACACAAAATGACAAATATTTCCCAGAAACCCTCACAGGTACTGTATTTAGCGTAAAAAATATGCTCAAATCATAACATGGCAAACTGCAGCCCAACAGACAACAACAGCTGTCAGTGTGTCAGTGTGCTGACTTGACTATGACTTGCCCCAAACTGCATGTGATTATCATAAAGTGGGCATGTCTGTAAAGGGAGAACCCATTTTCATTCACATATCTTGAGGTCAAAGGTCAATGTCTATATATTTTTTTTAACTTTGGAGTAATATCTCAGTATCTGAGTCCGCTACAACCTCCGAAAGATTGATTGTGTTAAAAAAATGAGTAGTGTTAAAACGATTTTGCATTAACGCATTATTATCACGTGAACTTTGACAGCCCTACTTTCACCACGGTGCATATACGGTTCTACTACCTTTCTGAAAGAATGTAAATCAAATTTCTATATGTAATATCACAGATTAGAAAATCTTCTCATCACAGCTGCACACATACCAACACAACAGAAAAAATGTGCACACAGTGCCTTCCTTCTTCCACATCAGGGGGAGGTGTGTCACTTGCTGCTGCATACTCTAGTTGCAGATACAACGCAGCTCTATAGATTTAATAAGGGTCCGTCTGGAAAGAGAAGCTCTACAAAAACCTCCAAAATGTCAGACACTGCAGTATCATCACTCACAGTAAATGGGCTTCCTTTTCCCAGCGTCTCCCTTTTGTCTTTCCTGTTGTGATCCTCCTGGGTCCGGTGCATAGCGGTGATGCTGCGAACTGATATGCAATTATTTAAAGCAGCAAACTCTCAGGTCAACTGACGGAGCAACAAACTGACGTGTTAGTTAATTCATGTAGAATTCAAGTTATCCTATTTAAATCAATAGCACTGCCTGGCACCATGTTTAAACACCTCAAAGTTAATATCAAGCAGACCTCCATTTAACACAAGGCCCCGGTATAGACAGAAAACAGACCGACACCACCACTGCTTTCCAATCCCCAGCACCCCTGTTCCCATACCCACACATGCCCTCAATTACCCTATGAGCACCGCATGTGCAACATCATTAATAAGATCCACTAATAATGGCGGTGAGCTCCATTGGCCGTGAGTGAGATTTGACTAATTACTGTAATTGTATTGGAGTCATGCTCATTAAATATGAAAATTGTGTTCTGTGAAATGAATGGGTTTTCATGATCACTCTTGTGTGGACAGGCGAGAAATAAATTAGAGAACAGTTTCTCGTTGCGCAATTAACTACAGCACACACACAGCTACCTGCCACACCCCGCGGTCTGGTAATATAACGTGTGTGTGTGTGGGTGTGTGTGTGTATTTTTGTGGATGTTTGCCAATTTGCCGTTACTTGTTGCTCGTGATTCTCTTTACACGTACTGTACGCATGACCTGCTTGCCCACGAAACGTGGAAATGTTAATATTGCACAGAGCATATAATTACAATTGTAATGATGTTTTTCTTTATCTTTTATACAGAAGTTTTTCAGCTACATTTAATTCTTTTTTTTTTTCATTTGTGTTTTCTCTTTTTCAGGAATTGTTGTACTGTATGAATGAACATTGGACGTGACAAATATTTACATAGACTAAAATGCCTTTAACCACTTATGTAAACCTGGATTTGCTGAATGTTTTTTTTAACCTATTTGTGCCCGCAACTGAAATTTTTAAATTCCTTTGGTGGAAATATTTTTGCCTACACACAAAAGTGAAGACATTTTCAAAATCGATCAAACCATTTTGCAATAGATGCCCTTATATTTTAGAAAAAACAGTCGTCCCATGTGCCCAAAGACTAGATATAGTATGATAAGAAAATGTCTGTATCTCAGAAACTGCAAGGAGCACAATCAAGTATTTGGTATCTATGAACTCATGACAAGTTGAATATCAGAGATATGCACACATGTGCAGTGTAAAAAACATATTTCATATGGAAAACATTTAATAAACAAAATGTTTTTCCTCATTTTTCAATAATCCTGACTTTGACTATAGAGTGGCGCAGAAATGAGTCCTAAAAAACGGAAATGAGATATCATTTTAGCACTTCTGGTTCCAACGTCTGGAAGTCAATGTTTTTTTTTGAATGGGTTTTTAGTTAGATGCCTAAATTTGAAATAAAGTCTGTGATTAACACTAGCTTAAGAGATTTTAATGTTTTGTTCTACAATATAAAATACGTCAGTAAATACCCCACTCGTGAATTTTGTTGGTGGTTGCTAACAAGTGGCTAAATGAGACTACTAAACGTCATCACGCCGAATACTGGTCCGCCTTTAGCTTAGTGGCGATGTGAAGTCATGCGACTGTGGTGTAATTCGTTAATAGCCTAACATTAGCTTTTTACTTCCGGTTGTTTGCATTCCCACTTCAAAAATCGTAAAAGTTGTGTTCATTTGTGGAGATTATCTTGCTGAACAAAACGTGTAAGTATCATAAACATTTGATTGCCAAAGAGTTTATTTTCTGCAATAATCCAAAACCCAATGGAAAAATCCCATTGGGTTTTTGTCGAGGGAACCCGGGCGATGCTAACTTGGCCTACAAAAATACGTCATCCCTGCACCACTCTATTGCTGAATGTGTTTTCTTTTAATGGCTCTGCAACCAACAGTGTGTGATCATCACTGTCATACGTGAATAAAAAGCAAACCTGTTTGCTATCGTGAACAGTCACACCCCTAAAATCCATGTTCTACTGTAAAAGGCATTCATGACATTTCTTGCTATAAGCAATTAGTGGTGAGAAACTTCCTCTCCAAACACAACAGGATGTGCCCGTGACTCTTTACTGTAACTTTTGTTCCTACTTCTTTCGATCATCCCTGGGGATTTCAGCAGCTGTCAGGACTCCAGAGCCTAGACGACAGCGTCTGGGAGTGGCTATGTCCCAGAGGAGCCAAGCATCCCCCCACCCCCCCACCCCCCGCCACCTTGTTTCTGCATGCTCAAGTTGTTTGAGAAATCTTGCAATGCAAATGTGGTACTTACCTTTACCGCCCAGCAACAAAACTGTGTCACACTCGCAGCCTCCTGTGAAAGCCCTGATTTTGTCTGAGGAGATATAGAGGTGAGGAGAGGCAGGTAAACAAAGCATAATGTGGAGGTCAAATGCTAATGAGAGCTCCATTTGTTACGTCTGGCTCCCTCCAAAGGCAAAGTAACAGCGTCAGAGGCGGCCAGACATAATAAATCATCCCAATAAATAATAAACTTTAAGATTCAGAAGGTATTCATTGTGCCACCTCGAATGAATTTACAACCCTGATTCCTCTCATGTGACCCTATTTAAATTGTCCCCATTTTAAGCTGCGTGCTTGAGACGGCAACATGCTTGCAAGTCCGCTTTCAGGCCCACCATATAATTTCCATCTGCTCACTGGTTAATAGGGTAAGACCAGAGAGAACCCCACTATGAACTGTAACGTAACTTGCTTTAGTTGAGATATACAGGCCATAATGTTGCAAGACTTGAACAGATGCAATGCCATGCGGGGTTTGCAGCTGTTGCGAGGCCTTTAGAAAACCCACAGCTGTCCTCTCTCCGTCTGAGTCCCCAAGTAAAAGGAGACTGAGGGACGGACGTGACTGATGAGGTGATGAAAAACCCAAAGAGGCAGGTGGATGAGGAGTATCACAGGTAGTAAAGTGCACCATTTTGATGCATATCTTGTGTCTCCCCCTGAACACCAGAGGTGCCGTCACTCAGTCAGCGCGGCTGCCTATAGATGGCGCTCAGCTCATTTTGAAAAACAGCGGCCGTTCTCAGGGCTGTCCATCAGACTGCATGGTGGCGGTGGCGGTGGGGATGAGCTGAGGAGAAAGGCACCCTTACCTGTCCTTGAGCCGGGCGACAGAGGGAGAAAAAAAAAAGAGTAGATTCAGCATGTATGTACGCGGTAGCCGGGAGCCATAAATCATGACCTTCTTCAATTTACACAGGGAGCATATTGATGGTTTCCTATCTCCTTCACTCACTTTCACCCAGTTACATTGTCTAAGACAACAGCACTCTGGGTAACCGTGACTGACACTTTACAGCCTATTCTCAGCGGACTCTCACCTCAGCCGCTGAATAATCCCCACACGAGGCAAAAGGAAGGAGTGTGTGAGTGTACGGTACAAGGTTGCACTAACAGTGTGATCATAGATTTTCTGAAAGAGGAAGCCAACAAGGTTGCCTGATTAACAGACCGCAGTGTGACAGTGTCAATGCCCCTTCTGAAGCACAGGCAGGCCAGACGACTGGTGACGATTTAAGGAGAATAAAACGTGGTTTACAAGGTGGAAAGTCGCTCTGAGGACAGTGGGCCATGCCCTAATTCCCTCCGACAAGACTGAAAACAGAGAAAAAAACACTCGCAATCCTACGAGAGAAGAGTTGCTATGATGAAGTTCATTAGACGAGAAATGATGTGTTTTCGGGGTGCCGCAGAGAACCAGCAGCATATGAGGTCACCATTTCTGACGGCTGTTGTCAGAAAAATGTGACCCCACTGTACCTACCTTTTACTTTTCTTTAGTTTTGTGAATGTATCATTAAATTAAAGATATTAAAATACATTTATTTTTTTTTTAACAATTTAGTTTTGTGTTTTCTGTCACATATTTACCTCATTTAGTACATTGGGGACACATTTTCTGACGACAGCCGTCAGAAACGGTGACCTCATGTGTTGCTGGCTCTCTGAGGTCACAGATGATGATAACCGTGATATTTATAATGATATATTGATATCATGTTAATAACACACATGAGATAATATTGTGTAAATAATCCAGCGCATCTTAAATCCTTTTATATATACAATTATGGTTACAGACTCTCTCTCCACCTCCCTACACTCGTATTTTGAGTGTAATTCATTCGCCAAAAAAGAGACGAAACGCACAAAAAACAAAGTTAAAGATTATTTTTCTATAGATATCACGATAATATCATTATCGTGAATTCTTTGGGCATAATAATTGTGAAGTGAAAATTTGATATCATGACAGGCCTAATGTGTTTTTCTTCTTTGACTTTCTCTCATCAGTTATTTCTCAGTGGATGACAAATGTCACATTCACTACACTGTCCTACTGGTATTGCTGATGTATTGTGCAGAACAATCCACACAGTTGTTAATACACAGTTGTTATTTCCAGCAATAATATGGAGTGGCGGGCGTGGCCGTGCCAAGAGAATAAATAAAAAATGAAAAAGTGACAAGCCCATTTATTTGTTTAATTCAATCTTCTGTTGAGAGATCTTTTTTTCGCTGGACATCATAGTTGATTTTGTTTAAGGGGATGGTTTGTGGCAGGCTGATTAAACACAGACTTACTCCCCCCCCCCAACCCCCACGTTGGCTGAAGTTGAAAGCCCAGTAAATGAAATGACTTCCACCGGATTGCACCACAAAGGAAAGGAGTGTGTCAGATGTGCATTCAGCCAGTGTTGTAGCCAACGCAAGGTCAAACGGGACGCCGTGTAGACAGCTAACCGACTGACGGTCGGGGCAGGAGGATGCCGTTACACCCCAAGGCACCGTCTCGCTAAACGTACAACAGACAGATGCTCACATACATGACTGGTCACCGTTTGACTTGATCATGGACAAGACTGTACTGTAACACTGGATATAGCTGCATCTAAAGAAAATATATTAGCATTCACTTTTATTTTGTTGATATCCATTGAATAAAAAATGTTGACCCAAAAAACTGGAGTATCTGGAGTAACTAAAGCAACAGCACATTAGCAAATCATTTAAAAGTTACTTTATATGACATACAGGTGGACAAAGGAACTAACAGCCTGTTCTGCTTTGGACAGAATGGCTTATTGTCAACGGGAAAAGACAATACCTTTGTGTGTTTATGAAACCTTTATAGTATATAGAAATGTAATAATTTTAATAATTATTAATAATAATTTTTTTTGGAGGTGTGTGTGTATAACTGCAAATGTAATTTAATTTAATTTCCTTTAATCTACTGTAAGTAATATTAAAGCGCTGCATATTTTTTATATGTTTTTTAAAAATTCAATATATATTGTAGGATGAAAACATTGTATCCTGCAATTTTACCTATTTGTTAAAAGTAGGGCTGTCAAAGATAATAATGTGTTAATGCAAATTCATTTTAACGCCAATAATGTCTTGAACGCATTAATGCAACTTGCAATATTTAGGTTACGAAGGAGGATAAATAACGCTCCAAACTTACGCTAAATTTTGGCGAGGAAAAACTGACCCTTGACCTCTGACCTGAAGATATGTTTATGAAAATGGGTTCTATGGGTACCCACGAGTCTCCCCTTTACAGACATGCCCACTTTATGATAATCACATGCAGTTTGGGGCAAGTCATAGTCAAGTCAGCACACTGACACACTGACAGCTGTTGTTGCCTGTTGGGCTTCAGTTTGCCATGTTATGATTTGAGCATATTTTTTATGCTAAATGCAGTACCTGTGAGGGTTTCTGGACAAAATGTGTCATTGTTTTGTGTTGTTAATTGCTTTCTAATAATAAATATATACATACATTTGCATAAAGCAAGCATATTTGTCCACTCCCATGTTGATAAGAGTATTAAATACTTGACAAATTTCCTTTTAAGGTACATTTTGAACAGATAGAAAATGTGTGATTAATTTGCAATTAATCACGATTAACTATGGACAATCATGTTGCGATTTGCAATTGCGAGTAAATACTTTAATCGACTGACAGATCTATTTAAAAGCTAAAACCAGCAGTCTTTTTCTGCTTCATAAGCTCAAGGATACAGTATTGTTGAAGGTATCCATGAAGGCAATCATCAAGAGGTGCATGCATCCAAACATCTGGAGGTGCTGGGTGACATTCTGCACAAAAAAAGCAAAAGAAATGTGGTCGAAAAATCTTATGTAGAATTTATGTAGAATAAACAAGACAGGAGTGTGTGTGTGTTTTCTTTTTTAGTTGGTATCCATAAAAAATGCAATAAGAAAAGTAACCTATCAGCAAATATGGTACAAACTTGATGTTTTTGAAGATTGATTTCTTCCCATGTTCGTTGTCTTGAAGATATTTAAAGAAATAATTAGCAGTGATTACATAAACCATGTGATTTTATTGTCACTGTACATTCAGTGCACTGTTAGATCTGACTCACTCCAAAAAGAAAAAGCATATATTTACACATGGGTACATTAGGCATGAACACAACAAACAAAAACACAAGAAAATGCCACACGATACTGTCCAGTGAAACCCAGCTGTGGTTGGCTTTTTGCTTCTTCATCCCAACACATTTGTTTTGTCTCCCCAGGACTGTGTGTGTGCATAGTTACCCTGTCCTTTTCCAAGCGTAGGGTACATTTATAATTAAAACGAACCAAAGCTCCCTTTTAACTTGATTCATATATCACAATTGCTAACATATTGCTTTTGAGGGGAGTAAACCTCTTGGGTAATCACATGTCTACGGTACATATACACCAAGCAGGGGTCCTTTATACACCGCGGACCAGAACGGCCAGGGAGGTTCCTCCATGTTTTATGTAAATCTCGTCATCTCTGAGTGCAGGGAGATAAGATAAGTCCGCAAATGGAACAGCGAATAAGCAGCTTTCTCCTCCGAGGAATGTGATCCCCAATTGCAGCAGGTTCATCTACATTTTTTTTAATACCCAGTCAGTGATGTCACTTTATTTCTGTGCCACTGATTCCCAGGAGGAAGCCATGGCCCGCTTCCAAACCCGGTGTAATTTTCAAAACATGAATTGAGGTATAGGATAGTCTGCTTCACTCGCTATACGTCCTGCTGTGCTGATAACCAAAATCGATGAGTTTCAGCATTGAGAGACACAAAGACACAGGAAAAGAAAAAAATCCCACCTTAGACCGAACATAACAGACTCAATACAGTGATTTATATTACACAGCTATTCAGGTGGGCTCGAAATGGGTGTTGAAGTTGCTGATACATCATGAGGAATTCATTAAATGAAACAAACCATCATATCAATGCACAGCAGCTACAGTATAGCATGGTGAAATATACATTTGCAGCATACAGCACTGTACAGTATGTAAACAAAGCACAGCTAAATGTCAGTCTGATGCTCCACGACACAAAGGAACATAGGTGGCCACATTTTGCCTTGCATAGCCCAGTGATCGCTCTGTTACGAAACTATTACAGACACCCATGAAATCGCCTTTGTAGAGGTTTAGACAAACCCTTCCCGCCGTCAACCGAAATAAAACTCGTCCCCAAGGCAGAGCCAAAGCAGAAATTTAATTGCTCCATTTCTATTGAGAATTTCAGCTTAGGAGACAATTAGAATTAATTGGATGTAAGTAGAACCGTTTTAGAACTTACTGAAAATAAATTAAAGCATTTTTCTTTTATTTTTCTTATATTAATTTGAGAAGAAGGGGGAAAGTTGGGAAACAATTATCCGTCTTCAAAAGTGCACAGAGGAGGTACGTGATGAAGAGGAGTTTTGGGCCAGAATGTGTTCACCAAACACTCCTCCTTTAACCATGCTAATATGAAAAACATCTTTTTTTTTATTCATCTCTTAGTTAGGCTACAGGGCGAGACTTCACACGGCGTCTCGTATCGACACAGAGACTGATGTTTGATCAATGCATATATATTGACTGAACAAAAAAGATGTTCATCTTGTTTAGCCGTTATCACGACCACCGTAGGCTCAAAATGAATGGACGCACAGCTGGATGATGAGCAGAATGAAGGTACAACCATTAATAATACACTGTAAATAACATCCATGTTCACCGGCTGGCTCAAAATGCAGTTTTATTATTAAGTACTTGAAGACGCTACGCTTTGGTTTGCTACTGTACAGCGGCCCCTCGTTTCAGTCGGGGATGGATTAGCTGGTTACACATTTGGGGAAGTGCATCATGGGAATTGTATTCTCTACTGTATTGGGTTATAATTATCTATGCATTACATTACAGTGAATTAATAGTTCCTGCGGGGATCTTTTCAACTGTAGAAAGTGGCCTACGTCTGTCGCTTGGCTTTATGTTTTCTTCTTGTTCGGGAAGAAGCTAATGGCACTTTGAAACACTTTAAAGACACTACTGCTTAAAAGTGTTCATAAGGGACAACATCTGTCTCACTAAAACCCTAACAGCAGCTGATTACTGTATTATTTTGATCTTATGATAACATGTTTATAACTGTATCATACTATTATCTGATTGCTTTCTTTGAATAATTTGGCAACTGGTTTACAATTGATATAGATTTTACCTTATAAACATCTACTATCACTTCTGGAGTATACAGATTTATTAACTTAGTTTGAGTCAGTGTTTAAAGAAACGAACATACAGTACCCGAATAAATAGATGAAGGATGAGCTAAATAACTGTCGAAGATACAGAACTTCAGTTCAGAGCCATAATCTGAGGTCTGATATATTCCGTCATTGTTGTTGTTGGGTTTCAATTCAGAGAATAATTCAAGTTATTCTCAGAAACACAAGTGTCATTATATTGTTGCATTATTATTATTATTATTTTTAGTTTTATTTGAACTTGCCACCCTGAAACTCCGATAGATCACAATAACAAAAGGGAGACAAGTCCGTCCGTCGAGCATCAGCTGTGGCATTTGTGTGTACTTGCATGCAAAAACATCTCTTTTGACTATTTATGTATGGTTTTGGCTTCTGATATAGTTTGAAAACTTGTTGTCAAATTTGGCAATTGTCATAAAAGGGCATAAATTATGTCCAATATTGCCATTCATGAAGACATGAGGCCGTTGTTATTTGGAAATCACAATGTCAAATATTCTGTTAGAGTCATACTTGCTCTCTCAGAGCCATAATATTTAACCTGTAGTCCACACTGAGAACAAAACACAGGATCAGAATAATTGTTTAAAGTTCAGATGATGCTTTGTCACGGCTGTTGGCGTGCGATATCGCTGCACAAGGCACCTTTTAACACCTATGAGACGCACCAGGCTTTCCACTAACTACAATGTAAACCGATCCAATGTAACCGCTCAGAGAAAGTGCGCTGGGAGTGTGGTGACGTACTTTAAAGAGCGAAAAGACACCTGTCCAGTGTGTTAACTTTCACTTTCACGTTACAATGGGGGATGAGAACGTGTTGGGCTGGCATGCAGACTTTGGTATCACACACGACTTTGACCAAAACCAAACAGCTGTGGAACTGATGCTATCAATATAGTGACACTTGTTGTTTGAGCATACAACCTAAAAAAAGGGGGCGATGGATATGAGAAAAAGCTAAACCTATACAATATAATGCAATCTAACACCGCACCATCACAAACTATGGACCCCGGAGTGGAATCAGCACCTATGTGACAAAAACTGAACATTATAAACGTCACAAAGGTAGTATTTATTGCAGGGCTATACGAGGTTGCATTACAGAGCGTTTTTAGATTGCATTAAATTGCATAGATGTTGCTGTTATTGTACGTGTATTTAAATAAAATAAACATTTTTTTTTTAACGAGCCATACAGTTTACAGAATATAGCTTATCATGTGTATTTTTCACAGTTTGCTTAGTTGCCGATATTTGTGTAGGACACTGAACAGAGAGGAGTGAGGAGGGAGTTTAGTGTCTATAAGCAAAAAACCACTGACTGAGACTCAGAGGCTACAAGTACAATCCCCATTATTGCCACGTTATTCATAGATGCTTAGTGCAAACTCTTTGTGAACTATGATCACCAGCCAACCATAGTCCTTCTGTCAGCACCAAGTTGACTACAACCGCTGAGTCGATGAAGCTACTACGAGGTAAATATATTACGAGGAAATCTTACAGACCCATGGCGGGCACCGCTTTCTTTGATGACGAATATAAGAATATGTCTAACAATTCTCCCCCCCCCCCCCCGCCCGCCGCCCAGTGCAATTTCACACAATATACAGTACACATATTATATGTAGACCAGTTAGAGACTATTGCTTTAACAACTGAGATTAGAAAATATGAAATAAAGAAACACATAATGTGGCTACGTAGCCGTACAGTTCTTCAGGACATTTATATTAACACACTTCCATTTTTGAGATGAAAATAAGATAAGAAACAAATTCACAGAAGCTTCAGGTGATATAGAGCAATGGGCCTCTGGTTATAACAAGACCTCGGTTGCCTGATTTCTGTACACAACATCTTTATATACATCACATGATCCCATGTCAGTCAGGTTGATATTCACCCTTTTTAAAACCATTTCAAGTCCCTTTTTCTTTTTACGTTTATTACCATTTAAAAGTGTTAAAATTGACTCAGTAGTCCAAGCTTTCACCGTCACATTGGCACACCATCTTTATCTTTTTACGGGCTGTCCCTCGCCTCCCATCGGGTGATGCAGCTGTCTGTCAAACATCTGGCCCAGGTGTCAAGCCTTGGCCTCCAACATCTCCAGGAATAGTTTGTGCATGGGGACTTTGCCCTGCATTTTGATGCCGTAGAAGTGCTGGACGGCCTTGGTGGCGGTCTGACGGAGCAGAGGCAGGGTCATTAGCAGCTTGCCCGCCCGTCGAGGGTCCTCCGGATGCTGGGAGCCCTCAAAGTCCTGCAGGGCCTCGTGGAGAGAATCCTGGAGCCGTTGGACGGCCTCGATGTTCTCTATGTGCATGGAGTCTGGAGCGAGAAGGATGGCGGGGAAGGAAGAAAAGTTTTTATTAGGACTGTCAATCGATTAACATGATGGTCCATGATTAATTGCGTTTCACACATTTTTTATCTGTTCAAAATGTACTTTAAAGAGAGATTTGTCAAGTATTTAATACTCTTATCAACATGGGAGTGGGCAAATATGCTGCTTTCTGCAAATGTATGTATTTATTTATTACTGGAAATCATTAACAACACAAAACAATGACAAATATTGTCCAGAAACCCTCACAGGTACTGCATTAAGCATAAAAAATATGCTCAAATCATAACACGGCAAACTGCAGCCCAACAGGCAACAACAGCTGTCAGTGTGTCAGTGTGCTGACTTGACTATGACTTGCCCCAAACTGTATGTGATTATCATAAAGTGGGCATGTCTGTAAAGGGGAGACTTGTGGGTACCCATAGACCCCGTTTACATTCACATATCTTGAGGTCAGAGGTCAAGGGACCCTTTTTAAAATGGCCATACCAGTTTTTCCTTGCCAAAATGTAGCGCAAGTTTGGAGTGTTATTTAACCTCAACATGGTTGGTACCAATGGATTCCCTAGGTTTTCTAGTTTCACATGATGCCAGTATCTCCATACTAGATTTAAAACTGCGCCCACTGAGCCGTCTGAAAGATCGATTGCATTAATGCGTTAAAGAAATTAGTGGAGTTAAAAGAAATTTGCGTTGACGTGTTATTATCGCGTTACCTTTGACAGCCCAAATTTGTATTTTTCATATTTTAAAGCAACATATTAAATGTATTAAATGAAAAGCAAACATTTTCTATTGATCTCCAGCTTAAACAACAACCCCGATGTTTCGCAGCAGCATCGGCTGGCTTTAAATTCCGCAGCCTGTCTTTGCAAACATGCAATTTTGGAGAGAGGTTTTCTCTTGGTAGTAGTTAATGACGCTCCTTAAATAAATGCCTACGCGTGGCCAGGACTCTAGGGACCGAGAGGGAGAGGTACTGTAGGTCCGTATAAATATACGGTGGGACAGGAAAAAGATTCATTTCTTTTGGTATCATGGACCACATACATCCCCCCCCTGCTAATGAATTCAGATGGCTGCATTACTAGGATATCGTTCAGCTGAATGATGGCGGCAGATGGCCTTCATTTCCATAAGAAAGAGCAGTTGGCCCCCTTATGTATAGGCTCTAAAATAAAACCAGTTGAGACTTATTAAAAACTGCTCTCTGTGTATAAGTCTACAAGTCAGGGAAAAAAAAACACAGGCTTGTCCTCGAAAAAGGACAAGCTGACGGAGAGCGATTTAATGGACAAGCAGTGGTTTGCTTTCAGCCAATTTCACTGCACAGACTTACAGTGTCGGGTCTAATCTGTGTACGCATCATATCCACAATTCATTAACTGATAGATACGATTGTGCACAACGAAATGGGAATTCGGTATGATATCTAACAGAATAAGAGCGACTTATCTCGTCCTAAATGTACTGTATTACTGGAGTTAAACCGAACGCGGCTGCTGATTGAAGTGTGAGTGAATTAGATCAGCTCTGCTATGTGTCATGAAAGTTGTGGAGTGAAGTAAGACCGTGTATAAACATGTAAATGAGGCAGAAAAAAAGGAAAGTACAAGGCTAATTATGTTCCTAACTGACTGATTAAGTCTCTTTTACCAGTCGCCTTCTGTGTAAATTGCGTTTCTATCTTGGGAAATTAACTAGGCTATGTGGACCGCACATGTGTTCCAGCTCTCTTCATTTGAAACCTTCATGTTAATACTGATCTGATCCTCGTTTGGCTGTGCGAGCATATGTGTGTGTGTGTGTGTGTGTGTGTGTATGTGTGAAGCAGCAGAAGAGAGAGGAGGGGAGAGGGAAGAATATGTTTTCAAATGTGTGTCAGTGTGTGTAAATGCACATGGGGAGAGCGTTTTCATGTGTGTGTGTGTGTGTTGAAGGAGGTTAGGGGCGGAATGCAAAACTAACTTTGAAGAAACAATTTCCATGTAATCCGTCAGCAGCCTGGCGTCAATCCCGTCGATACTCCGCTAATTACAAAATCAATGGCCATGAATTTCCACAGCTGTCACACCCACAGGACCCCTGGAGCCGAAGCTCTCCGAGACTGTGTTCAAACGAGCCGAAGCTGCCCTTTCGCCCTCGCTGAGCCTCCCTCTCAACCCCGGCCTTCCTCTCTCACACTTCTCCCTTACCTTTACATCCCTGTCTTTCCATCACCCCCCCTCCTTTCTCCTTCTCCTTCCCTCCAGCTCTCCCCTCCCCATTCATCCTCCCCTCTCTCCACTCTCCCATGGAGAGTTTGTCATCAGAAGACTAAAGCTCTGGGCTCAGCATTTTTCATTTTTCAGTCAGGCAGGAGAAAAGACTCCTAACAGGCATTGATTAGTGGGGGACAGCCCCGGCCTCATGAAAAGCAAACTGTCGATACGGGCGCAGCATCTTCACATTGGAACAAACGAGGCCCGTCGCTCCCCAACGCTCATTCCACTCCACTTAACACATTTTATTGACAGCCCCTGTTTTCCTAATGAAATGCTAAATATATCTCCCTCGGCTGCGGCGCGCTGGCAGCCACTGTTATGGAGATGGAGAGAATGAGAGCGCAATGTGACAGACACACTCACACACACACACACATATGTGCACACAAGTTAAAATATAGATGCACACACTCACACACATACACACACATAGGGAGTGTTGAATTAAACAACCACGCTCCTGACCTTTTTGTCCCCTCTTATCAGCTATCCTTCAGCGTGGAAGTGATCGGCTCACCAGATATACACAATCACCTGACATTTTTTTTGTTTTATTTCTTTGTTTGCTTTAATTAAATGCCAACTATCGAGATTTATTTAAGATTTAACATAGAGATGTACCTTCCTGTTGACTCATGACACCAAATTAAAGGCTATTTGACTGCAACTTACAATAAAAATACAAGTTCTTGATGATTTCTTTAAATATATAATTTAAAAACATTTGAGCTGTATCGAATGTTTTTAAGGTGTGGGTACTTTTTTTTTTGTTATTGTCATTAGTAGTTCAATTGTTGTTCATTTTAGTTTTATAGTTTGCTTGTTTTACTTTTATTTTTTGTTACATTTTTGACTTGTAATTTGTTGTTATTATCGTCATTAGCAGTTTTATTCTTGTTGATTTATTGTTTTTTTTGTTTAGGTTGAAGTTTGTTTTTTGTTACATTTTTGACTTGTCATTTGTTATTATTGTCATTAGCAGTTTTATTGTTGTTAATTTGTTTCTTGTAGTTTTCTTTTGTTAAATTTTTTACTTCTAATTTATTGTTATTATTGTCATTAGCAGTTTTATTGTTGTTGATTTATAATTTTTTGTTTTGTTTTGGTTGAAGTTAGTTTGTTTTTCTTTGGATTTTAATAATTATATATTTGTTTTTACATTGTGATGTAGTGTTTTTGTACGGACCCCAGGAAGAGTAATTACTACCGGATGGGGACTCCAGGTAAATAAATAAAAAAATGAATAACAGTCAAGTACCTAAACCAAAAGCAATCTAATGTACACACTCTGTTTTATAGTGTAAGCTCTTGAATATTTTCAACTCTACATTTCCTTTAATTTCCACTTTAAGGTTGAAAAACAAATCATATTAAACATTTATCTTGTTCCAGCTTTACATTAATGCCATATAATGTTTACACTGAGTGAAATTAAAATCCAAGACTCCATCAAATAAAAGTATTCTTGATGTCTTCCCACATTTCCCTAAAATTCTACCGAAAATGTTTGGTATACCTTGAAACATTTTTTTTGTCTCCACCACAATGTAAAATAAAGTTCTGTGGGTTTAAACAATATTTGGCTGCACTGCATCAGTTCAAAGATCAGAGGTCAACTATACCTGAGTTGGCGAGGGCGATGGCTTTGAGCGTGACAAACTCCTCCTTCTCCATGCGCAGCTTCTTGTAGCGTCGGACCAGCGGCAGGATGGCGACGTGCAGGTCCAGCAGGCCTGAGATCCTCGCCTGCTCCTCGTCAACCACGTAGTCCTCTGCGTACACAATCTCGTCCTCGCAGGGCAGCGAGCGAAACACGATGCTCAGCACCAGGATCTCCATCCAGGCGCTCTGCAGTAGACTCATCTGGTCGGCCAGCGAGAGAGTGGAAAAACCTACAGAATTGAAAAGAAAATGTGTTATTTTTTTTGGGAGGTTTTCTTTCCAGGTATTGCTGCACTCACACCGTATAGCAACATGACGAATCACGAGATAAACCCATTAACCTCACAGCACTGTAATCGGCCGACTCAAGTCCTCAATATGTTTTATGGGCTGTGTATACAGCCCTGTATAATCCCCGGAGAAGTCCAACTTGAAACAGAGGCCGATGACTGTATGTGGTGGCTTAAGGGAAGAACATAAATCAGTCAAGTATGGAGGCCTTTGAAACATGAGCCGGGCTGCTTCAACCATCAACCGTCGACAGTCAGCCCTCTGCAAGCCTCCACATAAGCACATGAGACGCCGCTTAGTGAGGACAAATCCACTCTTAAACCTAACCATCTCTTATTCTGGTCATGGGAGAAAAGACAGAATACTAAATTAATTCTTCTTCATAACAAAAAACATTAATTCTGGATTTTAAAATTGACTAAAGGGACGTTAGTCACTTGATTATTATTTCTGGTTTGTGTCACCATCTGTCATAATATGAAGGTATCCATCAAATAAGTTGCAAAATTCTACTCCAATATAGCGGGTTTTATCACACTTTGTTGTTATGCTTTGTTGAATATACTCAATTCTGTTTGGTCAATCACAGCGTTCTACGGTATGTTATTTCTTTATATAGACCGTCGCTATGTATAACAGACCGTTGCTATGGACACAGTTCTGATCTTGGATTTTGGAGGACCATTTTTGTGTCAAATTATTGATTTCTTAAGTAAGTAGCTGTGTAATAAGTGTGATAATGTACAGCGAGCAGGTCATTGTTGTGAAATAAATCCCTTCAGGGCGATGCAGGACGTCGGGCTGCCGCATCGCCCTGTCTGGGTTTATTTCGCTGTACATTATCCCTTACTCATTACTCAAACAACTGTTTCTTTCTATAAAGTTAATCAATTAGGTACTTTAAGATTGAAAGGATTAAAGTAGGAGCTATATTTGAAGCTATTTTTGTAGAGTTTAATGGATTTTCTTAAAGGATATATTTTTTATTTACTAAAACTATTTTTCACTGCTTATTTTCGTTTTCGTTTCAGTTTCAGTGTACTATAATAACCCTGGTCACCAGACTAATTGATGAACTACATACAAAGAAACCCTCAGATACCACCCTGATGAAGGCAAGATGGCGGAAAACGTTTGGGGAATAAAGCACAGTGCATTTAAGAGGAGTTGTGTTTGGTCTTAGGTCGATACTGATCTGTGTGAGCTAGTTATAACATGAAGTTATGTCAGTCATAAACATACGTACTGGAACTCTCTTTAAAAGTATTTAAAAGAGTTTCAATCCAGCAAAGGTGAGACAAAACAAAAACATATTCAACCCGATGGGACACCTTCTTGATCCTTTTGTCTCTCGTGCTCAACCTTCTGCACTCGAGATAACAATCCATCCCAGATCTCGAGGTCGAGCCGTCAACTCTCTTCTCTAACGTTCACACACACACACACACCACATCAAACAGACGGACATCTGAAAGGACCTCAAGCGCCACAATACCTTTCACTGCTCTGTAGTGAATAGGAAGGTGATTGGGGGGTATTGACCCGGGGGCCTTGAACCCACCACTCTGCTTACTTAAATCTGAGGTTGTATGGATGGGAACGGGGCAGGTTGACTTAAAAGAAGGTCCTCCCGACGGTTCTTATCAAGCAAATAGAGAAACGACGGGGAGAGAGAGAGAGAGAATGAGGGAGAGAGAAAAGAGTGCTGGGGGTGTCATTGATTAGTAGATTGTAATCAGTCCACCAAATGCGAAAGGGGGATCGATCCGAGCCTCAGATCTGACAAACAGTCAGTTGATGGAGGACATCCGGTACACGTTTAGTGGGGGGATGGAGCGACTACGAAATCACTGGATGTAGATACTGTAGGCTGCATCAGGAACTCATGAATGTACTCTCCATCCCCAAAAGACAAGAAAATTAATGGCTTTAATCCCATATGGTGTATTTAGAATAATGAGGGAGGATCAGTGACTAACTGAGTTAGAAAAACTGATGTAAAGGAGCAATGATTCAGACAAAATAATAATGCTTATTACCTTATTAAAAGAATTAATAAATCGGTTTTATACCACTATTTCTTTTGTTATGTATTCAACTTTTTCTTTCTGCATTTCTTTAAACATTTCGTGAAAGATGCGTCACCCTCTCCAGCTGTCTCCTCCTTCTCTTCATCATTCTTTTCTTTTCCCCGGCCAAGTGTGTTTTTTTTTTTCTTTCCACTCAATTTACTGAAGCGATGGAGTGACTTCCTGTCTCCCTGGGGGTCGCCCCGGAGCTTCAGGTGTGTCGCCCGGAGGTGGCTGAGTTAAGTGTCGCTGCGGAGGGTGATTCCCCCTGATGAAATATCAATATTTCACCCTACTGATTTACTGCCGTTTGACCAAACATGACACAATATTGAGCAAACTGGGGGGATGTCTCTGTCTCCGTCTCTGCAGCTTTCTCCCCCTTGTGATGACAAAAAGCATGAACAGAGACAAGAGGTACCACAGGTTTTTAACTGCGCTGTGAGAAAATGAATTATTATCTACTATTCTGCCCTTCAAAGGCAAAGAGTAGTAAAGGATATATTAAGGCAAAAGAGTTTAAAGTTTACAGGCTGGCAGGCAAACTGTGTAACACATAGAAAGGTTGTAATTCCTTCATTTTATACCTTTAAAACTGATTATTTCACCTCATGAAATCACTCTCATAGACTTTATATGATACCTAAAAAATTACGCACTCTGTCTTTTTTACGTAATAAAAAAAAAAATCAATCTGATACATTTAAATATGTGATTTAAAGGCAACTTAATAACACCAAATTGTGTGAATTCACTGAGATGGCAGTTACTGACACTCTGCTAAGTTAGGCTAGTTACCGCAAACTATCTTAGGTTAGCTGTAGTGAATGCTTTATTTAGTTATGATGAAGAACAGAACTGAATTACCAAAGCATTGGTTCAAAATTGATCATTTTCCGTTAAAGAGAAAGCAGGGTATGTAAGTGTCTGTTGCTATCTCACCCATGGATGTATAAAGAGAACGGGATACAGCGTTGGAGTTGGGGCCCAGTTCATATGAGAGTTGCTCAGTGGCACATGAAGCCAAAATGGCTCGACTGCCGAGTAATAAAGTACCCGGATCATTCGGCGATCACGTGACGGACACATAAGTTGTAGTATCACCGTTTGGCCACTATGAAAATTTGCTTCAAAGCCCGGCACACTTCCTGGAGGCTTGGTGCAGAGCCCGTAGATTATGAAGCCAGAGGTCATGTAGGCTCCTGTGGTTTGGTTTTTAACTCCGTTTTGTAGTTATTGTATATGCTCCTTTATACATGCTGTTTTAAACAGAAATTATGCATTTTAATGGCATGGTGTTTTGTTATAGAGTAAAACCAACTCTTTCTTCTAGAAATGACATTAATTTACTAATTTGCAACAGCGAATACTTTTTGAAAGTAATGTAAAGGCACTTTGATTACATTTTCTATCAATCTAATGAGTACTTTTTGTTAATTTACATATTTGCCAAATTGCAAAAACTCGTATGGCAACTAATGCATAATAAAAACCTTTATTATTATTATGTTTAGGCACTCATAGCTCTTGGGTACAGTAACTTTAACGTTTGACCAAAATTACGATCTTCTCCCAACCTTAATGGTTTTTGTTGGAACTCGTGATGCAAACCCTGGTATCCAGTGTCAAAGTCCATTTTTGTCTCTGTAAAGCTGGATTAAGTGATGGTGAATCGAATTTGGGATTCAATTCTACTTACTAGGACTGTAAATCTGCATGTAACACCCCATGACGTTACATGTACCATTATGATTAAACAGTATAACCCTGTGTCTCTTTCCATAAGTCCTCAGCATACCGTGGGATGTTAGTGATTGTTTGCAGTAAAGAAGAAGAGTGCTCTGGCTATGCAACAGTACAGTACAGGTACAGATCAGATAAGTAATTGAATACCTATTCAGTACAATGAAGAGACTGAGTGGTTGGCAGTGAAGCTTGAAGCTGTCATTGAGAGCTAGGTCTAAAACAGACAGCAGTTCACTCTCTATTCATTTAGTATCATTACAGGCCTCCTAAGAGCCCTAATGGGCCTAATAAAAAGACAGAGGTAATAATGAGACTAGAGGGCCCTATATGAGCAGGAGGAGTAGGAGGGGGGGGGAGTCAGGGGAGCGAGAGAACAAGGAAGCCAGAGAGAGTGTGTGAAAGATACGATGGTAGAGAGAGTCGGTGTGTGTGAGACGCAGAAAAAAGAGAAGAAAGAGGAAGAGAGTGATTCTGAACTGAATGAACACTAAATACCAGAGGGCCTGGAATATAAATCTACACATGTTGTGTGCGCTTACATGTCTCTGGGATGGTGTGTGTGTGTTAACAGCTGCACAAATGAGTGGCAACCTCTGACCTCCTGACAACCATGCAGCGATTCAGTTTCCCTTTTCATGACAGTGTGTGTAGCGGCCAATCAATGGCTGCCTTGCGATGAGTTACAGCCTTCCTCTCAAACATGTTTAACTTTAAAACGCACGGGGAAACCACGTCTCCCAACAAGGCCAAATGTGTTATTTTATGTGTAGTTCTAATTGTTTTATTTTGAAAGCTTCTAATTTATATTTGGTACAAATATTTGCTTTCATATTTAAAGTAAACTTGTGCACATCATAAGTTGCCGTGAGCCAAATATTTAAGCCTTCAAAATGACGCATGTAACAGAAAAGCTATTCGACGCTGCATGTTTCCTCCACATCTGGATGCTGAAGGACTTTTACATTAATGGAGCGATCTGCAGTAATGACTCTTATTACCTCATCGTTAAGGCCATTTGCGCAGTGGGCTATGAGTGTAATGGTGGGAGTGGACTGTTAAACTGGAGGGACCCCTTTTGTCTTAATCGTTACTCGGTGACACTCTGACCCGCTGGCCCCGGGTAAAATGTCCCCAGAGTGTCACATGCCCCTTTAATAACTCTGTCAGGTCTGGATTTAGATCTACATTGCATGCAAGATCAATAATTATACATAGAGAATGACGGTGAAAATGTGACGGTAAATTTCTTGAATTAATTTCTGCGCCCCCCCCATAGCTATGATCAAATTGAAGAATTTGATTGTGGATGAAAAATACACCTGAATTCAATTTTAAAGAAGCTAATTAAAAACAATATTTGTGTTCTCAAGATGTTTGATGAAAGGGGTCCAGGGACAAAAAAACACCCTTTGTCCCTGTTAAAGCATCTCCCCAGTGGTGAGACAGCATCAATGCCTCGGACCCCGGCGTCCCTCTAAAGCCAGATCTCCTAATCAGACCACGCAGCTCCCCCGTGTCTTTGTAAAGTCAATCCTCTGAGGTTCCCAGTGTTTGGTATCAACACACCTTCAACTACTCCAAATTCATTCATTAAATGTAAATGTGATGACAAATCAGTGATTAGAGCTAACCATGGACAGACCAGAGAGCCAAGCAGCTGGTTAGTGTTGTGCCAGCTGCGAAATGAGTGAATAAATCCAGCGGTGGAAGAAGTACTCAGGCTATAGCTACACTATTACATTTTCGTTTTAAAATGGATAATTTTTGCTACGTTTATGCCTAGCGTCCACACTACTCCGGCGTTATCGATGTATGAAAAAGCTGCTGAGCCCGTTTTAGTCTGATCGGACGGAAACGAAGACGATGACGCCCACGTTTCGCTTCTTGATTGGGTCTTACACATCATGACGTGTCTTTCACTGATTCGTCATGCTCCATCACGTGAACCTTTTTCGGAAGAAAACCAACGACATCAGCCTCGACCACAAGTGGTTAATTTCAACATAATGAGTTGCAAGCGTTGCTGACCTTGTTGTCTATGCCAACAGCTGTAGTGCAGTTAAATTCTGCATTTTATAATGCTACTACTGCCTACATGTGCAGGAGACAAGCTGTTATTCGAGCGCTTTACATCAACTCCTGTGTCCAGTGCTGCTTCCTGTTTACACCGGCAAGTGCATGCCAGGTGTACGTGAATGGTCATGTGATATGCGTTTTCAGGCGTGGTAGTTTGGACGGAGATAAATTCTGAAACGGCCCTAAAAGGCTCGTCTGGACAGAGATCATTTTCGTTTTAAAATGCTGTTTTAAAACGAAAATGTATTAGTGTGGCTGTAGCCTCAGATCTGTACTTCAGTAACAGTAACAGTGTAGAAATACTCTGGTACAAGTAAAAGTCCTGCAATCAGAATCTTACTTCAGTAAAAGTATAAAAGTATTTGCATCAAAAGATACTTAAAGTACCAAAAGCAGAATGATATATATAATATTATTGGATTATAATTATTGATGTATTAACGTGTTCATCCCTTTAATGTTGCAGCTGGTAGAGGTGGAGCTCGTTTTAACTACTTTATATACTGCTGGGTAGTTTGAGAATTTACCCCGGGGATCAATAAAGTTTTATCTTAATCCAGTATGACAACATCATTTATTTGTTGATTATATTTTGTATTATTAATCTGTAAAGTAAATAAAGTTATCAAATAAATGTAATGCAGTAAAAAGTACAATATTTCGCTCTGAGGTATAGTGGAGTAGAAGTATAAAGAATCAGAACATGTAAATACTCAAGTAAAGTACGAGTACCTCAAAATTCTACTTAAGTACAGTATTTGAGTAAATGTAATTTGTTACTTTCTACCACTGAATAAATCCAGATGTAGGATTTTTTTTTTTTAAATTTGCTATGTTTAGTTGTCTAATCATTAAGAGAGATTAATTTACTCCATGACATTGCATTATAGTTTACGTTATTTTGACAATTGATTAATTGTTTTAGTAGTTTTTCAAGCAAAAACATCGAGCACTCTTTGGTTCCAGATTCTTAATTGTGAGGATTTTTCTTTGTTTTATATCACTGTAAATATATCTTTGGGTATTTGTACTATTGTTGGGACAAAACAAGGCATTTGAAGATCTCATCTAGTGCTCTGTGAAATTGTGATAGGCATTTAATTGATTAATTGAGAAAATAATTGGCAGTTAATTGATAATGAAACTTGTTTGCTGCAGCGCTACATTGTATTAAAAAATGTCGAATTGGCCACATGTTGTATATACTATAGCTGATTGGATCAATGAGATGCATCGCTCCCTTTACTGCGGCCCAAAGTGTCTGTTTCAACTGATAAAGATAAAAAAGAAAAGAAGAACATTTGCATAACAAGTCTTATTTAAGAATTCGTCAACAAGGAGCGGGGAAATCCATCAGTATTTCCCTAAATAAATCAATTTTACTGTGTAGTCTCCTTAAGTAAGTAAGAGGATTGCTTTCTTTAAGTCTGGGATTGAAATGGAATACATTGACATAGGGGCGGATCCCCCCCAGACTCTCCCACCCTACCCAGTCAAATCAAAGGTTTCAGCTGCTCTTTATTGATTAGATTTTAGAATATGGGACTAGCTTCTCCCTTAGGTGCAGATGAGTAGCAGATGTTAATTATCCTGTGTGTGTCTGTGTCTCTGTGTGTGGGGGGGTGTTTACGTGTGTGCAACAGTCAGTGAACTACTTCAGTAATCTCATACTGTATCGTTCCAGCAAATTAAAGTACCAATGTGGGTTTACTTCCTTGCTTTACCAACAGCATATTACCTATGAAATGAACCTTTCATGATTCTAGTTATAAAAACTTACAAAATAGTACATTAGAAATAGATTTTTTTTAGATTTTACAAATCAAACTGGTCAGATAATCCTAATCCTAATGTTTCTTATGTCAAAAAGTGAAAAAAATGTATGTTTTCATCCATTGATTTTTGGCAAAACACAGGAAAAAATCTATTAAGTGATTGAAATTGTTAAATTAAGAAACGAATAGGATCTGAAAACCACATCCCAGACAACACAGCGGTTCATTAGCAGTCATGCTTCTCTACCTGGGATATGTTTGGCCCAGCCGATGATGACCACCAGTTCGCGGTCGGCCAAGTCGCACAGCGTGGTCAGGGCCTTGATGTCTCCGTCGGGCATGGTGGGGTCAGGCATGGCATAGATCTTCTCTGGCTCCACCACCAACAGATGGGAAACGATCTTTGTCACTGAGAGACGGGAGGACGGACGCAGACATGGAGAGAGAGGAGAGACATGTGTTGTTAGATGATTTTAGGTGACAGCATATACCATTTTTAAAAAAAAAATATAACAACAAAATGTAGGCTGGATTATCTTGGGGTGCAGAAATTACAACAAATAAATTAATAAACAACACATTTGCAAAGTGTTAATTCAAAACATAGTCTAGCATGTTCAGTTCACCTTGCGTATAGACTCATAACACTTTTGACCTTTTAAACTTTAACCTTTGTCAGATATTGCTGCTATTAAGCCTGTGTATGCCTTTCTAACACATTTGACATACTTCTAAATTTTGAATTATTTTTATGTGATATTGAATTGTCTGTGTATTTCTGTCTGCGCGCTCGCTTGCCTTGAATTACCCCTTGAGAGTCGAATAAAGTATTTTGAATTGAATTGAAGGTTAAAATATATGGTGCAAAGTCAAAAAAAAGGTGGCAGGTTGGCCTGGTTATGAACCCATGACAGTGAAAATCCATCTCTAAAACAAATGTCACTGTGCATTGTAAAATTAATACATTTTTAACTTTCTATAAATTTCTATAAATGCCCCACGTTGTGTATTTGCGGCTTTGATATAAAAACAAAATGAAGCCTTTCTGTCATGCTAAGGTGCCACCCAAGTCTGCAACATTCAGCTGAGTGAGATAGAAAAACAAAACAGTGTGACTCACATGGCTTTTTGGCTGGAGGGGGGATGCCGAGGCCGAGGTAGGCGCTGTTCTCCTGGTCCAACCTCCGTTTGTACTTCTGTCTCCCTCCTCTCACCCGGTCCAGACGTACACCTGCAAAACAATATCACACATGTATAAATGGCAGCTAAACCAGAGAAACTTTGAAGCCAATTTTACATCTACTACTATAGCTACAACTACTAATGATAAAAGACTAATTGCATATATTTTGCTGAGTCATAAATCTCAAGGATTTCAGTGTTTTCTTCATTATAATATACAGTTTTGCCCAGAAATGTTTTTTCTGGTTATAGTATATTCCTAACTGGAATAACAAACAAGTTAAGGATGTATCAATATATCGATTTAATGATCAACGTTCCAATATCATCGATGCAAAGTGAAAATATCGATACATATCATCTTTAGGATGCGCCTTTATTTTGAAATGTTCACTTTATATTTATTCTTTTAATTAAAAATAATAGATTGTTTTTCATTTAAATGCCTGGATGAGCCCTGTAAGAAAATTGACAAATTATAATTTAGTTGTTTTTTGTGAGTTGGTATAAATCTAACGAATTGTGTTAAATATATAATATGAAATATGATATTGTCTCATATCGATCGCAGGCCCCTGAATTGAATCAAAATCCAGACTTTGTGAGATCAGTAAATATTGTACCCTTTACCAAAGAATCGATATATTGTATCATGATGAAACTTGTGATTTACACCCCTAGTATTAGTAATTATACATGCATATACCATAATTGGGACAACTGAGTTTCCTTTATTTTTTGACCTTTTAACTGAAAGTTCAATACCTCCGTGTTGCAGATGGAAGAGTGTATAAGTATCTAGTTAGTATACAAACAGACATATCAGGGATTATCCTGAAAGCCATCTCAGAGGACACATCAGATGCACCTTATGTGCTGGATTTACACCCTCGTATTAAAAGTTGTTTGAGCGTCGAGGGAGAGCAAACAGATTTTACATGGTCAAGTGGAATTGAGTCGTGTGAGATTCTCCCAGTGACTCGTATAAATTCCTTTGATTCCCCTGGAAACAAAAGAATCCGATTAGGATGGTCTTTCAATTTCCTGACACCGACTATCCACTAACCTAATTACCCAGCGTGCCCAGAGGGAGCTCATTCTTCCCAGCAAACACAGTGAGATCATTTTATGCCTGGCAGATTGAAGCTAAATCGAGAGCCCCTCTCCTAACACAGCTTTCCATTTGTACGCCTTAAAGTAATCAATAAGGCTTGCAAATAGACTTCTTGTTCTTTGAACACATGTGGATGCGGTTTTAATTAGTCAGTTAGGCAGCTAGGAGCCGGAGTTTGCGACAGATGGAGGTTCAGTCGTTGCTTCTACCATTACTCTGGGTTAAGGTAAATTTAAAATTATAAATTGTGCTGCAGGAAACTGTGCGCATGTACTCCAGATATTAAATCAATTCAAATAGCTTCTCTATTTAATGACACACATAGGCCTAATAAAGGGATATGCAGTTAGTAAAGGCTTTCACAACAATAAGCTTATTAGTAAGCAGGTGTATACCCTGAATTCACGTGCTATAGACTTGTTAGACAAAGTGACAGCAAATTGTTGCTGCTTTTGTCCCTGACATCCTCACACACACACACACACACACACACACAGTTTCCCCTGCTGCAGGCTGCAGGGTCATGTGGCTGCGACAAGCGACAAGTGACCAAACAGCCGGAGTTTGAATTCCAAGATCCGCGGGGGCTGTTTGAACTGGAACATCCAACTGGCCCATAATTAATAGACGCTGACAAGAATTAAGAGCTCAGCGCTAACCAGTTTCAGTTTACAGCTTAGCGGCGCTGCAAACGGCAGAGACCCGAGGCAGGAGGGCGGAGAGAATGACAAGAGAGGAGGAAAAAAAATAGGGGTTGGATAATGTTGGGAGGGGAATAAGACAGAACAAGCTGCTGTTTTTGGCTGTATCAGTTTTCTGCAAGATCTCTGTTTTTCTTTCTCTCACTTTCCCCTTCCGTCTGTCTCTTTTTTCTCTCTCCCGTTCAGCATCGGGTGTACGTCTCCCTCCCTGACAGCCCCTGCCCGTCCCAGCAAAGCGCCTGATCCGACCAGTGCAGGATTATCTCCTCCCCATGTGATACGGCACAGTACTGAGAATCTGACCACAACAAGACAGCTGGATGAGGCCCCTTGTAGAGGGGAGGGGAGGGTTTTGTGTCATCGTCAGCACCACATTCCACACCTCGGGCCCAAAACCACAGCAGCCTCCATGCTCCAAGACAATCGGGTCCAGAGGAGAGCTTGTGTCTTGTAACATGGGGGCAACAGATCATCTTAAAAGCATCCAGATTCTTTATTTTTATGATTGCTGGCCTCAAAGTGTGGCAGCCAAAGTATGGATGCAAGGGGTGAGGCTGTGGGGGAATGGGAGGCGGTGGAAGTGCAGAATGTTATGAGCTCGGTAAGATCATACAGTACAGTATGCTTATAACATAAAGAGACGGCCTGAGACACAAAGATACTGGCAGACAGTCCATCCTTGCTCTGCGTGTTTGTGTGTGTGTACATGTGTGTGTGGAAAGACGATGAGGCATGTTTGCATAGGAGCAATCTTTACGGCCACCTGACCCCGGCTTCCCTTTCACATTCAATATCTTTATTGACTCGCGCAACCTTAAAGCACATTCCCGACTGAAGCGGCTGTGTTTTCCTTTATGTGGCGGCCGCTGTGTGTATGTGTCATGTGGATTTATTTCATTCCTTTATTGTGTTTATTATTTATTTGGATCCCTATACTTTTCAACAAAGTAGTAGTAGTAATCCACCTTTTATGTCCACATTAAAAAATAAAAATAAAAATCATATAGCCAGGTTTGTAGGCAGTATTTTAAGTATAATTAATTCCCACTAACACAAAAAATAAAAATAAAGTCACAAAAAAATTCATTATATTTTCTGTAAATCAAAAAAAAAGAAGTGCACCATCTCCATGCTGGCGGGGAAACAATTAATCCTTTATTTGATTATCTTCTGGTTGTTATATTGAGTCTAAAAATACACACAATGTGTAAGTTTTTGTCTAAATTAAAGCATGCAACTTGTTGTTTAAACCCTAAAATTCCCACACAAAGTACAGACAACATGATTTCTGTATCCTCAATGGCACACAAATGAAACTAGAAAAATGCAGAATAAATCAGACTTAAGCATCATAAATTAAGTGGAAAGACAGGTGAGCAACAAAAATGTTCAGAATAAAAAATAATTAAAAAGTCCCAAACAAATAGTATCACAAAGTACATCTATGTTCATTCATGCTACGCAGAAGAAGCTGTATAGAGAACATATTTCATCACGTGCATGTGGCTCATAAATGTATCAAGCTTGTGTGTTACTGTATGAACATGTGCTTGTGTGTATCTCACGCAACTATTTTCAGCCGCTCACCTGTCAGAGGCGCTTCTTTCTAGAGAATGTGTCAGAATTGGCTGGCTGGCTAACACTGCCAAAGGGAGATTAGGAGCTCCCTATTTTAGCTGGGAAAAATCAGAGGGATGCAGCGTGCGGCCCCTCCCACACCGCCGCTCGCCCTTTACAAGGCGCAGGGAGCTCGCCCTTCCACAGCTACTTCTGAGGGCTGAGTCTGCGAAGAGCTACTGACATCGGACAGCTTTTGTTTGATCGTAGAGAGAGAGAGAGAGAGAGGGAGGGTCGAGGAAAACGGGTACGGGACAAGGGGAGGAGGGGGGGGAGGGGTATCAGGATGGCGTCCCACCTGCTCTAATAACCCCCAATGGGCTGACAAGACAAAGCAGGAGTTGTTCACCCAGAACCACGCACACTGGCATCGCTCTCTTTATCATGTTTTCATAAATCCGAGCCGGCGTGTCCGCAAGGGGTATTACTGTGTATTACAGAGCCGCGCTGACCACAAATGCACTTGTAATCGAAAACATCTGCGCAGCTGGAGATGGCCGGGTCGATTCAGGATCCCCGGTGTGTTGGCGTTCAGTTTGTGGGTGAAAGAGAAAAAAGACATAGAGGGAGACGGGTGCCAGCAGGAAACACGGACCTCAAGGATCCGATCCCTTGTCACTTGTCAGGGGGGGTGATATACAGTACATTTGGCATACATGAATGTGTGTGCCGAGTCGAGTGTGTGTAAATCGGAGGCTAAATCCCCTTCTTCAGAGGAACACGTGTTAGCCTCCGTGTCTGATCTGTCACCTGCCAGACAGTGAGGACAGGCCGGTGCGGAGCCTCTGGGTGGGCGCTGACTCTCAGCTGTAGTCTGCCAGCTACTCTGACACCCGAAAAAGCAAACAAGGCCCCACACATGTGCTGTTAGATAGACAAGTATGCGGTACAAGAACAAATCCAGTGGCAAGGGGTCAGAGGTCACTGTGTCTTTACAGTTAGAGCAACACAGGCAAAATCTGGTTCAAATGTATCGGCTAAGACTTTAAAGGCACCCATACAGTATAGACTTTTGCTATATCTTTATTATGATGATGTAATCTTAGTGTATAGATTGGTTTCTGATCTAAGCCTATTGATTGGAAAGGGACCTGACAGTCTGTGATATTGGATATGGCTTTACTAATCTTTTGTGTATGTGGCTGGAGGAAAATAAGGCTGTAACGTTACCCCGGTAGCCACGTTCGCTCAGGAAAGACTGCTGATCCCTATCTGTGGTCGGGGCGAGGGCGAGACAGCGGTGTAGGTTGCCAAAATAGTCTGGCAGCTTGTATTTATCCACCACATTACAGCGGTGTCAGAAAATCCCCACAAGCAAAGAATACACCGCAGGAACACTGAGCTAACGCTAAAACCGGCAAGCGTTGACTTCAGAAGAGCAAAGGCTTAAGTATGTTGTTGACCTACGCAAAACTGTGAGCAGAATTTGTTGCAGCACTAAAACTACAAAAAGCTAAAAAAAATGAACTTTCCATCTTCAGGTGAAAATACCAGGAGTGACTCAAACCACAAAGTCAAAAAATGCTAATTCAGTCCAGAAAAGTCCTGCATCATTTAACAGCGTGCAGTAATGCTATGGGGTTATTAGCGCTGCTATTAGCTGCAGGCACTGACTCCTGGCAGTAGCGACTGACACCATACCTTCCGCGAGTTGTAATTACGTGAGAATTTTTCCATTGGACCTGTGACCTTTTATCAGCCTCAGCTGGACATTTAAGGGGTCACTGAGCGAAGCAGGCTTCTTCAAACAGACGCTACCTTCCACCCGGCTCACCGAGGCGCTCTGCTGAGGATAAAGCAGTAAAGACCGATCTGGAAAGAAGCCTGTCATCTACTATATCTTTTTCCAAGAATCTCTTTGATTTTCCTCTAAGATGTAAAAATTAATTTATTGTGACACTCACATCTAAACTCACATAATGTGCACTCACGCAGAAAACACACATGACTTTCAAGCAGACCTAATACTGTATATATAACGGTTATGACTTTAATTTATGGACTCATTTTGCTGTGTGTTGAGCTGCTACTTCAGAACAGTCGACACTCATACTTGCCAACTTTGAGACCTCAGAAATAGGATGGATTTTGAAACCAAAGCAGGGGGGTCTGAGAGAAAAATGTGAGTTTCAGAGACTTTGGTTCCTCCATGCTGGTGAGTTTAAAAGAAAATAGCAAAAATAATAATTACACTGAAACAGCATTTTCAAGATAAATAGGCCTACTTTTTATTTTACTTTAAATTCTCAGGAAAGAAAATTGAATAATTTGCCCCTTTGACGTGAACTTGTGTGAATCTCTGGCATAAAGTAATAATCATTAGGTCACATCTCTGTTCATTTATCAACTAAACTCTAAACTGAGTGTTAGTGGATCCAAATTCAATTTGAACTGGGAAGCCAGGATTTCCGAGTTCCCAGTCAGAAATTTCAACTGGAACACCCCCTGAAGTCGGACGAACCTCACCAACCCCGACCTCAAAATCCGAGATGGCTGCTCCGCACATCAACAGTAAAAAAGCTGTAGTTATTTACTGTTCACTAGCACTCCTGTTCTTATTTGTGTCTCATTAAATCAGTCGTACACACAGTACTGTCCAACTTCTATCTGTGGACATGTTGCTACGGTGGTTGTATGTGCAAAATACCGATGTAATGGGATGCAGCATTATACACGCTGTACAGTGCCAGAAACAGGAGGAGATAACGAAAAGGAAAAAAAGTTGTGAAAATTTGACATAAATTGGGAGAAATATGGGAGAAATGTGACCCCGGGAAGAAACATGGGAGATGGCAATGAAAAAGTCTCTCCGGAAAATGAGGAGGGTTGGCAAGTTTGCCCTCACGACATTCCAAAAACACCTGAATGCACCAAACGGGGCTTGAGAAGTGAAGCGGGCTGATTAGCGGCAGGTGTTACAGCGAGGAGGGGCTTCCCCTGCCCACCAATAGTGCTGGTCTATAACTGTGGCAGCTGGCACTTTATAATTCAGGATGGCACGCTTACAGCGGAGCTTAGAGGGTCCTGGTGGAAATATTAGACACTTTTAGAACGACTGATCACTCAACATCTTGTGCTGTGTGGAAGCATTTCAGATGATACCGCCGCACTGTAACGAGTGAAAACGTAACTTTGGGATTGCAATGGTAATAAGAATTCACGAGGAAATAACTCTAAAATGTTAATATTTGTAAGGTAATAGCTGTAGAATATAAGATTTTAAAATAGATGGTGGTGGTAAGCTTCTTACATGACACTTGCATTCATATTACACTATGTGATTATTCCTTTTCCATGACCAGCCCTTTGGCCACTTGTTACATGGTGATCTCATTACATGAAGTAGGGCAAGCCGCTGTCCCCGACTGATTCCGTGATCAAAGCCCCCCCACGTCTGTGAGAGGCCATGCCACGGCACTATGCCACGATTAAATGTCCTTTTTCCTTTTAATTGAATGCCATCACTTTCAGAGAATCACCTACTGTGCCACATGTCGCGGTGGCTGTGATGCCGTGTCTCAGGATCAGCAGGCGGTGGAGGCTGCAGATTCCCCCCTCACACACACACAAGCTGACCGTCCACATCAACGGCTTAGCTCGGCCCGCCACAGACAATACCCCATCGTTTTTCCTCTAAGCACCCGCTAATAGTTTCAGCTTTATTTCTGAAGCAACTTTGTTTTTTCTGGCGGAGAGTCAAAGCCTCGGTGTGAGATATTTGGGCCGGGATGAAGACATCAAGCGTGGGCGCATGTATAAATAGGGTTGTAATGGCAATACAATGGATGACCCTTCATTCTGAGATGAACAAACACAGCCACGTCAGTACATGGTGAAGTTGTATTCGTGGCAGAGAACCAAGAGCCTGACATACAATCTTGTGTTACCAGCACAGATTGCAGTTAACTGCTGCTGGCTTCTATTAGGAGTTGTGTTTGCTGCTGGCAGAACACAACAAAACTGTACGACCATGGTTTATTTTAGGAAACGTACGACTGTTGTGTCTCTAAGTTGAGTCTATGAACGCTCCTTTTTAAATTAGAATATTATAATACAATCAGTGTGGATGGAAGTGGGCTAAACTCCAGAGCTTAACCTGTTTAATCCGTCTTCAAACTGGGATAAAACATTGTAGAGCTGCAATGATTAATCGATTAGTTGTCAAATATAAAATTAATCACCAACTATTTTGATAATCGATTAATCTCTTTAAGTAATTTTTTTAAGGAAAAAAAAAAAAAGTCAAAATTCTCTGATTCCAGCTTTTTAAATGTGAATATTTCCTGATTTCTTTTCTCCTCTATGACAGTAAATTGAATATCTTTTGAGTTGTGGACAAAACAAGACATTTCAGTCGTCATCTTGGGCTTTGGGAAACACTGATTTTTCACAATTTTCTGACATTTTATAGATCAAACAACTAATTAATTAATCAATCACAGATTAATCAACAATAATAATCGTTAGTTGCAGCCCTAGACAACGTCAAATGTCTTGTTTTGTCTAACCAACCAAAGAACCCAAAGATATTCAATTTACTATCAGAAGAGTACAAGCGCTAAGGGTTTTAAAGTACCTTAACCATTCCATGAGTTGTGTGTCACAGCCACTGCTGCAGCTCCAACTGCTGACAATCAAACTATAACGCCTGCATTCACCCGTCCCTTTCACCTCACACAGTATCTTTGGCTCACATATCTCAATCCGCGCTTCACAATTTGAAAACCCCTGATCTAAAGTGACTAAAACTTGAGGAAAGAAATGTGCGCCAATGAAATACATGACACGGAATTCAACAAATAAATTACACATAATACTCCCTTTCTTGCACTCACCTAGTGTTTGAGAGTTATACTGCCACAATGACAAAAAGTGCATCAAATCAAAGCAGGATCGATCCACATACAGTAAAGGCAATGAGTCTGTGTTACCTTATTTGACAGAAATCTATGCATTTTTCCTGTTATTTCTGACTATTTCATTGACAAAAATGTATATTATGCTTAAGTTAATGAACCCTCAATTAACAAAACTGGTTAAAAAATATATCATAATTTTGGCGCTGGTGATTTTCCTTTGGTGCTGGCTTAAACTTCTTTAGGGGGGCACCAAAAATTCCTCTATGCAGGAAAACCCTTGAAATATTAAAGTTTCCTTGTAACAGCAATGGTACAGAGCACCAACCCAACACGGTGAATGGAAAGGCACTCTATCTTTGATTTTAAAATAATGGATTTCACCAGCAGAACAACTGTTTCAGTGTTTTTATAAAAATCTTGGATACAACCCACATTATTACAGAACTATTCTGTCTGTGGCGTAAAAAATAAAATACAAATTTATCAAAAAGCCACATTTCAGTACAATGACCTTCTTTTGTTTAGTTACCTTAACCGTTGTTGACAGTGCGCGGGGGCTTATTTTTAATATATTTTGGTGTGACAGACAAAAAATTCCTAAAAAAGGGGTAATATTTTCATAACATAAGGCATTTTTTAGGTCTAATTGCAAAAAAAATCTGTCCAAAATGATGTACCGTGAAGTCCCAATTCAGCACTAGGTATTATAATACTCTCTACAAAGGCATTGCCATATGCATCAGTCTGGAATAGATATTCTAGCTAAACACACAAATGCAAAAAAATACAAACACAAAAAAACCCTCTTTCCTTTGAAAAAAAAAAAGAAAAAGAAAAATCTATCGGCTAGATTTTCCCTCTGTACTCCCAAAGGTCTCTCTCTGGAGGAGAAACAACACATGCAGGAAGTGAGGTGGGATGTTCGGAAAGCATTTAGCGGATCAATACGCCAGGCAAGAGAGGGGAAGGGAGACAGACAGACAGAGAGAGGGTGAGAGGGAGAGAGAGAGAGAGAGAGAGACACCCAGAGCCCAGGGGAGAGGGAAGTCTCCGGGGAACAGCCTGTGCTTTTCAGGAGTACTGTTACACTTCTCAGTCAGTCTTGGTAGGAACATCCAACTCAGCAGCTTTTTCCACCCGTCTGAATTAAACGCAGAGACTGCGTGTGAGGAGGGTTGAGTAAGGCTTGTGGGTGATGTCACTGGTGTTTCCCGGAGGCCATCTTTACTATCTGATCAATGACCCTTCTTCTAGACCCCAGTAAGACCGTATTAGCTTCACTAGCACGAGACAACTGTTGTTGTAATGTTCAACATTTTGACATTTACTTCTAAAACCCATGACGGAGATTTCTTCATTCCAATCCACATAACCCTAAACAACATGCCTTTGTTTGTTAGCTTTTAGGTTAAAACCTTTACTTTATCAACTCTTCATGAGCTAAAAAACACACTTGTTTTAAGTTTTGTCACGAAATGTCAACGGCATCTAATAGGTTTTTAAAAAACGTTCATAATTTGGCTGATCATAAAGCTTTTCGGTTCAATACAGGACAGTTTAATTGTTTAAATTTAAATTATAATAAAACACCGAAATCAGAATAATGGAAGTAAGACTATCGCTTGACAGCAATGTATTTTTAATGCTACTTTTATCATTATTTTCTTGAATTGTTGAGACCAATAAGCCCCGTTTGAAATCTCACCAGGGTTGCAGCTAAAAATTATTTAAATTATTGATTCATTCATCTTTAAAGCATCACGGTGCCCACAGTGAATTCTTCAAAATGTTTGTTTAAATGATGATATGACAAAGAAAAGCAACAATACTTCAATACAAAGCTGGGACCAGATCATTTCTGTAAATTCTTTATATTTGGCCTAAACGTTTAGGTTGCAGACCACATTTCTGTTGATTGATGAATCAATTATTCAACTGTCTGTTTCAGCCCTATATCTCTTAAATGGTATCTAAGTAAGGCATAGTGTACAGCGAGCCGGTCATTGTTGTGAAATAACGCGTCGGGGTGCTGCATCGACCCTCTAGCTGTACATTATTCTGCTTATTACACGGCTACTTACTTAAGAAATCAATAATTTGACACAAAAATGGTCCGACATCAGAACTGCATCCATAGCAACGGTCTGTTATTCATAGCAACGGTCTGCTATAAGGAAAATAACAGACCGTAGAACGCCATGATTGACCAATCAGAATTGAGTATTCAACAAAGTGGTGTAATAGAGTGGAATTAAGTAATGAGAAAAACAAACAAAAATGACCAGGTAATAAAACCAGTACTCACCTTCTTTTAACATGCCAACTTTAAGACATTTCATGAAGCGACAGGCCTGGCACGACTTGCGTCTCCTTTTGGTGATCTCACATTCATTGGTGGCCGGACAGCTGTACTCGATATTCCCTGTAGAGGATCAGAAAAACAAAGTCAATAATTCTGTGAGCACAAAAGGTGCACGTCAGCACATTAGGATGAATTTGTTTTAGAATTACTGGATAGAAAAAGGAGATCAAATCAGAAATGGTAAACAACAGGCACAGGAAGACAGTAAAAGACGTGTGTGCATACACAAACACACACACACACACACACACACACACACACACACACACACACACACACACCTGTCCCAAGGTGACCCCGTGTGACACTCCTGAAGGAGAGGAGGGTTTAGTGGTATTTTGATGGGACATGTAAAAAGCACCTCCCCGCCCCGGAGTCCCACCCCCATTTTGATTCTCAGATAAATTAGCTTCATTAATGCAGAGCGTCCTCTCTGCAGCGCTCGCCACGACCCCTTCCAGCCCATCCTTCTTCACGGAAAGGATGATGGGAAAGCTGCCCTCCCTCAACAACACAAGGGCTAAGAGATGGACGCACGGCCGCCGAGCGCTCTGCATAATGCCCTCCGGTAAAGACCAAGAGCTGCTGTTAGACCCGCCGATCTAAGGCTCCCGTATCATGTAGCAAAGCTCGATGTATTATTCAAGTCCGTCTCGACGTTTGTTGGCTCACTATGGAAATATTTCCTATGCAATTTAATCACTCGGGTCCAAAAAAAGCCAGAAATGCAGACATATTGAATCTGCTGCCATGTAACCGCTGCCTGTTTTTCTCACCAGGTTCCGGTTAACAATTTTTTTTACGGGATCATTACGCGGCCACTTCAAAAGTCGACTCCAAGAGTCCAATGACAAATCCTCTTTCCCAAGTATCCAAATCCTTTGATTGAGTGTTTAAACAATGCCCCCTAAGTCCAGAGATGTATTAATGGTACCTAAAAACAGCAAACCAGGTGTTATCAGTTTGCAGTCCTGCCAGAGCGGCCTCCCCCCCCCGATCCTCCCCACAACACACACACACTCACAATCCTCTGTTGGTCAAGGAGAAGGTGCCAACATTTGTCAGGATCCCTGGCATCGATGGTGCCAGCAGGGTCACATGCACAGTGAGGGGCCCGGGGCACCATGCCAGCATGTTGGCAGAGGCTGCTGCTGCTTTCAGGGTGGGTGAAGTCTTTTAAACTGAGTACAGCTGAGCGCAGCGCTCATGTGTAGAGACACATGCTGTAAACTAATTGTATACAGCATGTACTCTATATACTAATTATTATGTTATACTGTTTGTGCAGTTTAAATACAACAATTCAATGATTTTGTCCCAATTCAATACTGCAACTTATTCTAAACAGGTTTTGAATAAGTACTGTGTTCACACACATAAGTGACAGTGAAAGTACACAGATAAGTATTCATACTAAAAGAATGCTTGATTTTCATTGTAGGGTATTGTTGATTAAGGTTGTGTTTTGGCAAGAATCTGGCGAGACAATACGTATCATGATACAGAGGTTACGATTCAATATATTTTTAAAAAGATGTATTAATTCTTTGAAAAGGCATTTTTCCTGTTGGTAAATAATGGTAGAGTATTTCTTGCATATTACAAGAAATGAATGTAAAGTACTGGAACAACAGCGCTATGACAATCACTATACAGTATAGTACATTTTATAATCTTTGTGCTGAAGGACGTCAATCAATCTATCTTGAAATGCCAATGTCAATTAACTTCACAGAGAGAAACATAAATGTTTCTAAAGATTTTATGCTTCATTTTTTGTTTTAAATATCTAGTATTGTACATAAATCACTTCCTAGTTAATATATATAGTGCACTTTATCTAATGTCCACCATTTGTTCCAGTCCTGAGTGTGAAATGTATCCACTAGTGCCCTCAAAATCTTCCACAATGGAATGGAAAAAGTAGCTTCCATTATTAAAGGAAACATTTCATACCTGAATGGATCAAAAATAACCTGTGTGTGTGTGTTCATGATTATGTGTGTATGTGAGGGGGTTGGGGGGGGGGGGTTGCATTAGGGGTCTACAATAGTCTTAAATTGCCTACCTCTAAAAGCTCACTGTCGGCATACCCTCTTAGTTAATCAGGTCTTGTGTCCACCTTTATTTCTCAAAGGACATTTCAGCCACTCTAATATCCTTCCTTAACCTCTCTTATTTTCCCTCTAAATTTTGATATATTATTATGCCATGCTATTATCCACGCACTCATCTCCACTCAAGCTGGACCTCTCCTTGTCCTCCTCCTTTACCGAGGCCGGGACCCCCCTTCCTGATTACCATTCCATTAAAGCGGCTTCTCCTTTCACTGAGTGACCACGTCCCCTGTCCCTTGTCCCTCTGCTTTTTATTTGGAGGACTCCTCAGCGTCTCCTCTCCTCTCTCCCCGTCCTCTGTTATTGCCCCGATAACACGTGCCTGAGCTTCTAATTGGCCCCCGTCTCCTCCCCCTTGGGTGTGGGCTGGAGGGCCCCGGGGGCAAAGAACAGATCCACACCTCCCTCCCTCCTCTCTCCACTTTCTCCCAATGAAATGCCTGCTTCTTAATTACAGTCACCCAACACTGATTGTTATTGACTGAAACTCCCGCGGCTCAGGACGAATGACGGACAGATTAGGTTCATTATGGGCCTGTCCTCCACGAAGGAGAGCGAGAGGAAGAGGAAGAAGAAGAAGAGGGGGGATCTTTGCACGACAACACAAAGTCACGCATGGACACTATTTACAGTCCTTCACTGTGTTGCTGGTCAGACTGAGACACATGCAGCCTTTAAAGGAACAGCGTGTAAAATTTCAAGGTATCTATTGGCAGAAACGTAATATAATATTCATAACAATGTTTTCATTTGTGTATAATCACCTGAAACTAAGAGTTGTTGTGTTTTTGTTAGCTTAGAATGAGCGTTTATATCTACATAGAACACTGGCTCTGGAGAGAGCCTTTTGCGTTTTTTACGTCACATGAAGGCCACCGTAGTTCTCCGACACGCTTGTGAAACTGCAGTAACGTGAGCCGCAGAGTGGAAAATCGTGGTACCGCTAGCGGCAGTCTGACTTCCGTTGCTCCTAAAGTAGTGTTATTATGGTAAGGATGGCCTCTGAGCAAGGCGAACGGCGTTACCAAGGTTATATACTTGGCGGCTCACGTTACCGCAGTCTTGGAAAGGGAGGAGTGAGCGGAGGGGTACTCAGTTGGTTGAAATCTGCGATCTACAGTATAACTGGTTTGTTTTATCAGCAATATTCTTATACACGACTTATTTTACAGCTTTGTTGAATACTCGATTGGTCAATCACGGCGTTCTATGGTCTGTTATTTCTTTATAACAGACCGTTGCTATGGATGCAGTTCTGAACTCGGACTCTGGAGGACTGTTTTTGTGTCAAATTATTGATTTCTTAAGTAAGTAGCCGTGTAATAAGTGGGATAATGCACAGCTAGTGGGTCATTGTTGCGAAATAAACCCCGACAGGGCGATGCGGAGGGTCTTGCATCGCCACTTATCCCTTACATGTTGAATGAATACCTTCAACACACTGACTTCAGCCACTAATCTGGTAGGTTAAATCAGCCAGAGGACGGTAAGTGACTTTAAGACAATGTTGTTGTTGTTGTATGCCGTCCATCTGTCAACCTTTCTTAAACATCCATCTAGCAGCAACGCGATTAAGAAGACACATTTTCGTTGTCTCCACTTTTTTTAGTGATTGCTTATGTTGTATGTCAATACAGCCGGTCACACATCATGTTGTTGTTTTCACTGACATTTAAATCGTTTTCTGCAAAAATACAAACCATTGAGTTCATGATATCTGTGCAGCAGAAGGTAGTGTAAGGGTAATACTGTTAGAAAACACAGGAAACATTATCACTGTCGTGAAGTCACTATTTTATATATTTGTGTCGGATAAAAATATCTGTAAAGTGTGTTCGGCTACAGTGAAAGACTAAAAGTGATTACCAGTAAAGTAACCAGCTATGTTTATTAAAGGAGCAATACGTAGCACGAACAGCCAGCGTTTAAAATGAGTAACAGCAGTCCAAATTCAAAACATTGGAGCCGTGGCCCGTCTGCTCATCCGGTGTGACTGATAGCAGTTAGCGCAAATTTTTGCAATTTGAGGGTTACCTTTTAGACATGACCACGTTTGCCTCTTTCCTTGATAACCCAGCTGCACACGGACCACAGAGAGATGTGCTGAGGTTTTTCAGGTCAGGTATAATCTAACGTTAACGTTATCTCTGTTGGTCCAGTTCGTGAGCTTGCTTCCATGACTGCAGAACGCTGTGTTTGTGTGCCAGTTTGTTTCATATGTGGCAACGCTGTGTCAAAATGGGCAGTGGACGGGATCACACCGGCCAAAACAAAAACAGACGTTTCGGGCCGGAATGGAAATTTCAAAGGAGAACATACTGGCTGTAGCAATGTTGTCGGAGAAGCCAGTATTTCAATTCAGCCTGTTTCCTTAATCTCTGATGTCATATCATGGTCATTTTATAATTTATTACAGTAAATATATTACATGTCGGTCCTTTAAATCAGCCACATTTATTGGCAGTAATGCACTATTATGATTTTTGCCAACTACCAATAAAAAAGGGGAATAAAGAAGATGTTTTTGTATTGCTTCAGTAATTCAAATTTACCTCCTCATCAATGCCAAGGCCTCACTAACCTGCAGTCTAGCTCCATGTCTACAGACAAATCCTGCAGATAAAATTCAAAACTCTGAGTCTCAGTTTGCAGCACATTATCTCTGTCCAAGTGATTATTCTGGAGCAGCTCCCACACATGGCAGAGTCGATGCCAGGCGTACGATTCACATGCAAACGCATAAAAAAATCACAACCCCAGAGCAGATTTACAGTCTGGGCCTAATGCCTGCTGTAGACGCTCGTAATCACTACCTCGTATTAGTCCCATAAGAGCAGACGGTTGGATAACAGCACTGAGGAACACATAACAATGGATTCCTCATCAGGTCAATATGTTTTCCTGGCAATTACAATTGTCATGGTAAAGCACATAAACAGTATTTTGAATCATCAAGAAAAAATAGCACACAGGCGTTACAGTATACCTTGGGAAATACCTTGTATCGTCCTTTTGAAAAAGGCTTTGCAGGCCTCGCAGGAAGCCACGCCGTAGTGGTACCCCGAGGCAATGTCACCGCACACCAGGCACAGCCTCTTGGGAATGGCATTGAGCATGTACTCGCACTTGATCGGCGAGTCGTCCACCACGACGCCGGAGCACTCCTCGTAGCGACGTAGGCACGCCGCGCCGCCTCCCAGCATGCCCGGGTTGAACATTGGCGGGGAGTCCAGGGCGTGCGAGTGTCTGCTGTTGCCGTTAATGTAGCCGCCGCTGGCGTCGGAGTTGCCGCTTGGACTGTGGTGACTGCCGGTGTCTACTAGCGAGGAGGACGGACTGGAGGGCTCGGTTTTGACGTAGGAACCACAGCTGGAGGAGAGATGTCGGTCCTCAGAGGGCATTCTGGTTAGCAACCTGGAGAAACAGACACAAGGAGAGAGCTGGGGTCAGTTTTAATTGAATTTACAGAAAATATTAGGGCTGTGTATTGGCGAGAATCTGGTGATACGATACATATCATGATACAGGGGTTACGATTCTATATATCGCGATATATTGCGATACTGTAAGCAAGGCGATATATCGCAATTTTTAAATCTAATTTAAGGAAAACTGTCAGTATAAAGAACACAACGCCATATGCATTAAATCTGAGTACAATTACATTTTACAACTTTTTAGAATCTATACAGTATCGCAAATCATAATATCGATATATTTTCGATATTTTCTTACACCCCTAGAAAATATAGTGCAAACTGGGGAGCAAATGAGCAAATTCAGGAATTGAGAAGAATTATTATTCTTGGCTGATAACAGAATATCTTTAAAAATATCTAATTAATTCTGCAATAGTCAGAGAAATTCCCTAATTTTCTTAACTCAATCATATAATGGATCATATAATCTTTCAATTAAATTGAAAAAGAAAACTGGAGGAACAGAGGTTTCAAACAACATCAGCGATATGAAAGAGCTTGTTTATCTCACTTTATTTTCTAGAGAACTGAGACACAAAGACTCTTACATGATAGTAAATATAGATCAGAAAACTGCAGTATCAGTGAAATTATCACCGCTAACAAGTCTGACAAGATGCACTGAGCGTTGCTTTCTTCCATCATCTCCTGATCATTCGGCGAGAGATTCATCAGCTGTGATGGAGCTCGCTGGTCCGTCTGAGTTTGATAGATTACGTTACAGACACAACCATTTATGTGTTGGAATGCCAAGTGATATACTGCAGCAGCTTATTTCTCTCAGGCGAAATGGTAACTAACGACCACATCAACAGATGCCCCATACATCTTGCAAACAATGCCCACAATTGGTCGGCTGCCAGAAGTAAATGAATGAATGAAACTTCAGAAGGCTGTTAATGGACAGAGAGAGAGGTGTTACACTCAGCATATGGAGGATCATGGGTAATACATGACCCAATCAATAGTCCCGGTTAGTTTGCCAAAGGACGGTGCCGGGTTACGGTGGACTTAAGTGAGAGGTTGGAGAGGCTGAGGAAGAGGCACTGACCTGGGATTAAGTTCCCCGATTCCAAATTTCATTATAAAGATGTGGGAAAAGGCAGAATTATTGGAAAATGTTGCTTATGTACACCGACTGACTTATAGACAAAAAGCAAATGTTGCCAGATAATGACCAAATATGATAAAATGTGATCAAAAACAAAGAGTTACTGGAGGGATTCTTGTATTGCTGCATGTATTTATATGTTTTTCATGGCAGATTTTATTCGTAAAGCTTAAAGAGGACACACTTTCAACAACATCAAATGTCCATAACTATCGGAAAAACAAAACACGGACGTCTTTATAAACTTTATGAAGGTTTTTGTTGAGGGATAAGTTATGTATTTACCTCCGATCCATTTGATATTGGCAGAATATTAATGCCGACCCTTGTCAATAACACCCTTCTATCGTCTGTACCTGTTGGAAGTGTTACTTTAGGTACATTAAAGAGAACACACTGTTCTTTATTTGTCATTTAAAGTTGAATGTAAGAAGTAGGGCTGTCAAAGTTAACACGATAATAAACACAAATACGTTTTGACGCCACTAATTTCTTTAACGCAGTTAAAGGTTGTAGTGGGCTCAGTTTTAAAGTTAGAGTGAACATACTGCTATCATTTGAAACTATAATCCATTGGTACCAATCATGTCATACTAGCTTGCCGCATAGGAGGCTAAATAAAAAAATATGGCGAAGAAAAACTGTCATGTCCATTTTCAAAGAGGTCCCTTGACCTCTGACCTCAATATATGTGAATGAAAATGGGTTCTATGGGTACCCACGAGTCTCCCCTTTACAGACATGCCCACTTTATGATAATCACATGCAGTTTTGGGCAAGACAAGGGAACTTATATGTGCACGGCACGACTACTTCTGCTACAGTTGGACAATAGGCCTCTCTAGGTTGTTATTGTACTTGCAGTAGCTTCAATAACATCCTCTCAAACAAAGCATGAAATGAGGTCTGGATCTGTGTTGGAACCGCTGGCTCTGTCCGTCAGAGTCGGTGCTGATCTTACACAACTTGAGCCCCGCATGCTTGTGAGTTGTAAATAGTGGGTGAGAACAGTGGAAAGCCATGTTAAGAATGTCTGAAACTAACAGGAAGTTAATGCTGACCAGACACCTCTGAACTTGTTGCCTTCTTCTTTCGCTGCCAGGTGCTGCTGCCCCGCTTTTCAGATGTGGTGTTGGTGGTTAGGAATGTATTTCCCCCCTCTGTTGCCTCAAGAGTTTATATAAAGCCATGAAGTCATCAGGCCCCGACAACATGAAACCTCTCTTTTAACTGCTAACGGGTAGCGGTTGCAGGGAGGAGGAGGGGGAGGTGGAGGAGGAGGAGGAGGAGGAGATAGCCTCCACCCCTGGGCCAGGATCAGATCTATTGATCCTCTGCTTCCTTCCTGTTCCAGATGAGGCATGAAAAAATAAACCCTCCTCTTACGGGTCCCAGACATTCCTTATGCATTTTTAATCAGTCGGGACTGTTAACATAGTGCGAGATGGAGCGATACAACATTATGTTAGTCTTCATTCTGAGGCTACTGCGGTTTATAAAAGATTCACAGGGCTGGCGTTAAATCTTGTTAGCAATCAGCATGCACCTATAGTCAATTGGAAGGTATATTTTCTCCCATCTGAGGGAATTGGAGAGAGCGGCGTGGTAACAGTTAATACATCATCGCAGCCAGATAGGGGGATTCCCTATGGAATAGTACATTGTGGCATATGTAAAAAGTAGTTCACTCCCCACTTAGCACACAGTAACGCTGGGGAGATGTTTTTTTGTTAGGTTTAATGGAAATTTCTAATGGGTCCTTTCAAATCTGTCGAAATGAAATAATGGCACGAGCCGCCAATTCGTGCAGACAGAAATAGCTTCATAGTTTCATAATTTGGTTTCTTCCTCTTATTATAAGGAGAGTTTTTCTAAGCGCAGCCCGACTCTCCACAACCCTGACCCGCTCCCTTGGCAACACACACACACACACACACTCAAACACGCATTGCACCTCATATCTAATGGGGTAGTGTTTGCTCCGCCGCGCAGAAAAAATGGTACAAACCGAGCAGACGAGCAGGACTCATCAGACAGACGTGAAGGTCACCTGCCATTCCCTGCTCGGCTGTTCTTTGAGGCCCAGACGGTCCCACAATGGACGCCGCGGAGCAGCAGACACAGGTTGCAGTGTGTCCAGCACACTGAAAGAAAGAGCGTCTAGACATGACTCCATGCAAAAAGCTAGAGCTGTCCGTAAGGTTTAATATGACCGAGACGCTGCCAGAGAGGCTGTATACGCTCAGGTCAGTGACCACTCTTGTTTTTTTTTTTTTATTATTTTTATTTTTGGAGCCAAAGTGTGATGGGTGTGAAAACGTCCCACCAGAGCAGCTTAAAATCTCAGATGTTGATGTGTGTGTGTATGTGTGTGTATTTTGGCATGCCTCCTCATGCTGGCAGTGCTGCAGATCCCCTGCTTCCCTACATAAATCCTGAATTCATCCACCTCTTCTCTAAACCATGAAATATGTTTTCCAGCCTTCCGAATTTCTGCACAATAAATTTTTACCAGTAGTCAAAAAAAAAAGAAAATGCATATTCAAAGCAATTCTCCACAATGACCTCATGCTATCCTTGGCTCGACGAGCGAAGGGTTAAAAACTCTCCATATTTTTACTATGTATTTTCTCACAGAGGGGAAATATTATTGTTAAGCTCGGGGTTAGGCTTGTAGCGAGGAACACGGCGTAAATCACGGTGCTGAACACACAGTGGAACATGGAAGCGCAGAAGGACAGAGGCAAGGAGCCATGCATGAAATTAGTTCATTAATCTTTCTATGATAGGCTGTCCTCGTTTGGGGCAAACTCTATCAGCTCTAAACTGAGTGCCCCTTCCTGCCTGACACATAGATTACACCGTTAGTCCGCGGCCGGCGGTGTCTGGGAAATGAATGGTCACGCGAGCGGGAAAATGGGGTAGCGTGTGTCGCCCGAGTGTTAAGTAGTAACAACAACATGCGCGTGACACAGCGTTGGCACAAATGAAGGTCATCAAAAAATGTGTGCGTTCTAAGATTTAAATGCATTTATGCGCCGCTGCGAATAATGTAGTCGGTTTACGGAGAGGAGACATTCGTCAAAATGTATTTTTCAAAGCACATTTTAAGGTTATTTGTTACAATAGAAACGACCATGTTTATTAAAATCTGCAAGCTGTGCATGTCTTTGACATCTTTAGTTGTCTGCTCACACCTTACAGCTCCAGTTAACACGTCTAAATCTCAGCCAACAACTTAAATATTACTTATAAAATTGTAGTTACTACTTATCAAGTCTGAATTGTTGCGTCCATATACCTCCTTAAGTTCTCTTAGTGTCTGCTGGATGAGACGATGCATTTGCCTCTAAACTGTGGAATAGTTTACCTCAATCAATCGACATTTAAACAAAAACTCACTTATTTACCGGCTATTTTGGATTGAGGTAATTTCTCTTTGAATAAATGTTATTCCTGGTCTAATTTAGATTGTATTCTATCTAAATTATATCTATATAAATGATATCTTGCCTCTCTGTGGTAGGTTGTGCCTTCAGCATTTGTTTTATGTATTTTATTAGGCTTTATGTATCTTATGTTCAAGTATGTGTGCATTCAATGTTTCACTTGGCTGCAAGAGGGAAAATTAAGTTTAGGACTGCAATGATTGATTAATCTGAAAATAATTTTTACAGGAAATAGTGAAAAAATGTCCATCACAAGTTCTCAGAGACCAAAGTGACGTCTTCATATGTCTTTTTCTGTCTAAACAACAGTCCAAAACTCAAAGATATTCTATTTGTTATTATAGAAAAATAAGACAAACACCAAATATTCAATTGGTTTAAAAAATCCTTAAATTCCTTAATTGATTATCAAAAAAGCTGTAATTTTCTAATAGTTTAAGCTCTAATAAAGTTAAAGTTAAAGTTTGTGTTTTGTGCTTTAATTGTGAAGGACTTTGTCAATTTTCTGCGGCAATCATTCTAAATGCTCTTAAGGTCTTTTCAGACAAAACGCAAATAATTACTGCGAATAAATCACACGGTGATTTAAAAAATTCAAACCTATCTATGTCTATGAGTCTATCCACTCTGAAACCGAAACTTAAACTTTCGTGTTTCCTTCAGCTGTTTTCATTTCTGCGAATTTCGGATGCGGATAAAAACAAACCAACCAATAAAATAATGACTTTTGTTCACGCGATCAATAGATTTTCTCGGACTTCAATGTCATAATTCTGTTCATACCGTCACACAACAACATGGATATTGATCTCACAAAATAACGTCCTCCTATTAAGGTTTTGGAATGAAGCTTTGAGTATCTGTTGTCATATTTTATGATGCCATCACCCTGAAAAAATGGGGAAAATGTGATTTTGTGTTATTGTGGTCAGCTACCTGATCAAGTCCCATAGCTGAAGAAGGCCATGGGGTATGGTTGAAACCTCTGAGAATTAGTAAGTGGACTTATTTACTACAGATTTGTATCCCGAAAGTGTAGAAAGAATCTCCACGCTCTTTATGAATTTTGTTTTGAAAACATTTTTACTTTCTTACTTTAAAGTTACCACTTCTGACCAGCTCTGTAAGTTCCAGTAGTACGTTTGTACTGCATGCATACTTTGTTTCTGCTTCTCGGAGTCTCTAACACACACACACACACACACACACACACACGCACACACAACACACACACTCACACACGCGCGCTCGTACACAGAACTTCCAGCATATGGCCTCTTCAATGTCACTGCCACGAGAAGAGATTGCATAGATTTCCCACATGGATGATGTCTCCTTACCTGGAGTATCAACCCCCATCTACATACACGTCCACCACCTCCAGGAAATTGCTCTCCCCGCAAAGTCAAACACACCCCTAACTGCCTTTTAAAAAGAGACAGAAGAAGGAGGTTATGGGGGAGAAAGAATAAACGAGCAGAGACTTAAGCCGTCATTGGGAATCAGAGGGGGACTCATGAGGGACAGTTACGATATTGATTTCATAAATAAACAGAGATGGCCATCGATCCTAATGTTATTTTGCATTTCAATTACTGCCCAGAAACATAACCTTCAAACGTCTGCTTCTCCACAGTAATAACATCCACTGATAATCACAAGCGAGTCTTGTCCGGCGCAAATTGGCTTTTCTCTCTCGCACTCTCTCTCTCTTTTTATTTTTTTCCAAATGTGTAAATGACACAACTTTGCATTTGCCTAATGGTATTAGGGCATGGGCTGAATTTCAAGTGAGACTCAAGCTGATACAGTAAGCGCTCCGGTCAATTGACACAATGCAAATTAACGTGGTGAAGAGGAATTAAGTTCACAATGTGAGACCTCGTGAAGCTACGATGAGGCCCATTAAATTAAACATGCTGGCTGACCCACACTCCATGATTAGACGCACTGCTTCTTCTTCTTCTTCTTCTCTCTCTCTCTGTGTGTGTGTTAATTTCATTTGATCAATAAAACAAACTCATTCTAAGAAGTCCTCTCTGCTGCCTGCGTTCAGCCTGAAAGCCATGTTCGTGTTTTGATTGAATAGCGGCTGCAAAAAAAAAAAAAGCGTCCATCTACATCCTGATGAATGCAGAGTCCTTGACAGGCTGCCTAAAGGATATATCTACATCCCTATATATCAAGAGGGGGTCACGACATGTAATGAAGTTATTTCTCCTCTCGTGCCGTCACACAGAGCTGCTGTTCCCTCGTATGCAGCAGCCATCGCCCTTAATAATCACGTCACTCTGAACACTTTTGAATTGTTTTTGTCTCTGGTCATTTTTACTGATCTTGTTCATGAAAACTCAAAGCTGGCGGTAAAAGAGAAGTTGGAGGGAAGCAGCATATTTTTTCAAACAATTTGAACATAATGCACCTGCTCCCTCCATCCGCCAGTGGACGCAGGTTCTATTGGCTTCCCAGTCCCTTTTACTGGTCCCATCAGCCAATCAAACTTGAATAGAGCTGCAACGATAAATCGATTTGTTGTCAACTATTGAATTAATCGCCAACTATTTTGATAATCGATTAATCAGTTTGAGTAATTTTTCAAGAAATAACAGCTTCTTAAATGTGAATATTTTCTGGTTTCTTTACTCTTCTATGACAGTAAACTGAATATCTTTGAGTTGTGGACAAAACAAGACATTTGAGGACGTCATCTTGGGCTTTGGGAAACACTGGTCGACATTTTTCACCGTTTTCTGACATTTTATAGACCAAACAACTAATCGATTGATCAAGAAAATAATCAACAGATTAATCAACAATGAAAATAATTGTTAGTTGCAGCCCGAAACTTGAAGATGGGTTTTAATAATTTTGGTGCAAAAGCAAACAGTGACCGTGTTACTTAAAGTACAGTGATGAAAGCGGTTTCCGTGCAGTGCAAAAAAGTGTGCTGGAAGCAGCAACATTTGTCCACTCACTAGAGTGATAAAGCAGAATGTAAGACGCTGGCCCTCACAAGTAACAAAACAACACTTCCAGTAATGTAACCAAGACTTAAAATTAAACTAACTATTTCTGATGTTCACTTAAATGTTTTTGAAGAACACATAGAAGCAGAGTAAGACTCAAATTTATCAGTACCATATAAGATATCATCTCATAAATCTCTGTTTTCTTTGCTCTTTCTGTATCAGATCTTCTTTTGGGGGGAAGTTTTATATCATGACAGTTTCCGGTTAAAAATCTCAACTTTGGCCCAACATAATACAACATGGTACACTATATGTCAGTAATAAACTCCAGGAAATAAGCCTATGCTCAGGGTTTAAATATTCTGCTATAATTTAATTAAGATGAACTTTTGCGATACCACATATTTAAAAATATTTTCTCTTGACGTAATGTTTAATGTGCTACTCATTTATCAAAAAAAATAAAAGATAAAAGATCAAATAAAAGGTTCGTTAAATATTAAATATCAACTTTGTAATCTCTTCTTTATGAAGTAGAATAATGCGGTCATGTTAAGAATTGTGGATTTATAGTATATGTAGCATAATGTAGCATTAAATAATTCTTAAGAGAATATAATTATTGTTTTCATCTTTAACTTTTCAACTTTTAACTTTTCAAATTTTTACTGCGCTGTATTAAGTCAAATTCCTTTGTACATTTGGCGAATAAAGCGATTCTGATTTATCTATTAATTTTTTTTAGATATTATTGACACTGACTAATGGAAACATTACATTATAAACACACTATGACAAAGTGCATAACTAGTGTAATAAATGCAGATGCAATGCATGATAAGATGTGTGTCTCTTAACAGACACAGTCAGGTGTTTCCATGATATGGCACCGCTAAAATTAGATCCCAGGTCAGTGTGTGATTCTTTGGTCTCATCCGTATGTGCGCGCAAATATGTGTGTATGTGATCGTGTGTGTGTGTGTGATCGTGTGTGTGTGTGTGTGTACATTTGACCGCTTGTGCTTATTCGTTCCTGTTGGTTTGCTTGTGAAGGGCACCTATGGGAACAGCAGGTGGAACGACAGAGAAATGGATCTGATTTATTAACTGAACATAAAGAGCAGTTAAACTTGAAGTATAAATGATGCAGTTGTCAAAACTGCCATGTGGCTAATGAAACCACAGCTAATCACAGAGACATAATAAGGTTGACCATTTTAAAAATCAACATTTACTTGTTAAACATTTAAAGAAAATGAAAATAAGATGCCTTTGTTTCATAATGAAGACATAAAACTCTATCATGTAAGAAAAGAGTGTCTACCATGAAAAAACTATTTATAAGCAGAAGGACTTTTTTCTCTCCCAAGAATTTTCAAATCATGTCATCTGACTGAAAATGTGGAGAGTAACTGAGGAATCAGATTTTAATAGTAGATTACACAGTTTAATGGACTCTGGTCCAGAGTTTGTTTTTTAATCCACACGTACTGTATAGCTGCAGGTTATTTGGATTTTGGTTATACACACAAATTAGCTTATAATTTCAATCAAGAAACACCAAAACGGTTCTAGTGTGGATATTTAAAAAAGATTAAATCATAAATTCTGAACACTGAAACATCTTAGCATATTTACATTAAAATGTATGTACAATAACATTTTTAAATGTATTATTTTTTGGGCAGAGGAAACACATCTCTGAACTGAGTCACTTCAAGTTATCCTGGTAAACGGTATTAAAAAATATCTAGATATATGTGTATATATATATGTATATATTCATTAAATATTTTCTATAATGTGAAATGCCTGATAAGCTAATATTAATTTGTAGGTAGAAGAACATATCTGCCTCCTCAGCAGAGACGTGGCGTGAGAGTTGGACTAACAGTCGTGGGACCTCTCACCTCTGGCCAGTAGGTTGGCCGTCAGACCTCAGGGGATTATTAATAGTGTTCCCTGAAGCCAGACCTTACTAAGCACAGCTTTAGCACAGATTTACTGTATGCAAATACATGAGCAACTACAATTACTTGCAGGTGGTAAACTGTGTGATAGTATTGTTAACAATACCTAATAGTAAAAACACTTTTTAAGTGTGTAGCTTCTGTTACAATGTTCTTTTGCTAATGAGAGTTTTTTTCTATTATAAACTGCAAGTTTCCTACAGTTAATAGTGATGGCAGACTGTTTTATTTAAAAGCTTTGTCATGGTTTGCCTTGAATAAACTCTCCTTAAATAATCAACATAATAGTTACTAGTTAAACTAACTCCTTCAATGCCGCATTAATCCCAGGAAGAACTCAGTTATAACCAGTAGAAATATGTAGAGTGGTGAGTTTGTAAATTTGTACATGACTTTGTGGTGTATTGGGTGATGTCATAAAAAGGTACTATAAATGGTCCTGCAGTTATCAGAGGAGGCAATCTTAAAATACCAAAACATGTACACATTCAGATGCATACATTCACATATAACATGTATATACATGCACATACGTAACCAGCTCCTCACACGCGTAAAATACACTTGCATATGTTTGTGTACGTCCATAAATGCAGGGTTTACATGCAAATGCACACATGCATCCCTACAAACACAGCAGAACACACACATACACACGCACGCACACACATGCACACACTTGCACACACTTGCACACACTACTAAGACCTGGCCACGGGTCAGTATAGGTTAATAGCATCATATCGTTACCTTTGTCTTTTTTAGCATTTAAATTCATCTTAAAATATAAAAAGAAATATAATAACTTAAAGCCCACGGTGTTAATTGTATGAACGTGTACGAAATGCAGTTTTACAGATTCTAAAAATTGATGAATGTGCGAAAAAGAAGAGCTCAGGGGTTGTGGGTTTTACACCGCAATCTGCACAGGAATTACAATATTGAATGTCAAAGGCTGAAAAGACAATACATGAAACTGATCTATTCAAACACATTAAAAAGAAATGAAACCCAGATCTGTTACTTTTATGTGAGATATCAAAACAACGGACACGTTCTCTATACACTTGTGGTCAAACATTACACTTCTATCTGTCCACTCAGAAATTAGAATGATTAATTTGATTGTAGTAATTAAATTAAATGTATATGTGTTGTACCTTACATTGTGTGTACTGCACATTTAAATTAACAGTTTGAATTGTCAATGTTGTACACTTTATACTATATTACTTGCCATTTTGTGTCAGTATAAATCTAAAATACAACATAAAAATAAATGTAAAAAGCAACAATATGTACATTTTTAATGTAGCATGATATTACTGCAAAGTGTATAAAAGCTGCAACCACTTTTAAATAAGAGTTACTAATCCCTCCTAATAAAAGCAGTTACTTTTGAATGCAAAAAATGTTTTATCTTTTCTCTTGCTAACCAAATACAGGCTGATGTTATTTCACCTTTGTGAGATTTTGCCTAAAGTTGCAGAAGATCTTTCTTTCCTTATGTTCAGAGTTTGAAATACTCCTAATCACAGTCCTGCAAAAAGTGCTAAACAGGTTAAACCATTCCAATCCCATCTACAGATTACATTAAGAGGATCCCAGTAAAGGGTCTCCCTGTCTAATCATATTTGGTCAAAAGAAGAGCGTCTTTCCAGGCATGCAACGAGTGAAATAATGAAAAACAAAAGGCTGGTGAGAGTTTCTTTGACTTCTGTAAAACAAGCTGCTTGATCCCTGCACTTATGAACTAAATGCACTGTATACTTTAATCTTATTTAAATATAATTAACTGCATTTTCTTTATGTATACTGACACTTTGGAGATGATCAAATCCCTCCTTTATTTAATCATAAACAGCAAAATTAAGTACAAAAAACAACAGAAAAGTGATCAAAGCTTTAACTAAACAGGCAGTTATCTGCCCCCTCGAACACACTGTCATCTGTCTCTCATGAACACACACTCTCACACAGACTGGGCGACAGTACAGTCACAGTTTTCCTTCCCTGGGACACCGCCGGACACCGGCTGCTGCCAGAGGATAGTCGTCTGGATACGGTCGGCATTAATCTGCCTCTGGCTCTTCCCTGCGGCTGAGGTTAAACCCTGGATCCTGATGCAGAGCTACACAGCTGCAGGGCAACCGTCCGACCTGGACTCCCCGTGGGCTACTCTACCGAGCTGCTGTCCCGTACACGGGGAGGTGGAGCTGAGATAACGCGAGGAACTCCCTGGCTTTTGAAACAGTTTACTTTACGCATGAGATTTTTCATTTTTTTCTCGCCTTTTTGATAAAAATAGAGGCAAAAAAAGTCAATAAACCTGTCATCTAAAATGGAAACAACAGTAGAGATGAAGAAGAAACAGAGAAGATGAGGAAAAAGAGGTGGAAAGAGATGCACCTACTGGTTGTGGTAGCAGAGAGGGTCAGGGATGCACAGTTCGGAAACATCCATCAGTCCACGTTAAGCATTCCAGGTGTTGCAATAAAAAAAACTGATAAACAAACAGCTGGGGGAAAAGCTGGAGGAGGAGATCAGTTCCTAAGTCTCCACATATCTTGATGAAATGTTGGTCAGGTGTTCCTGGGTGTTGTCTCCCTGCCCTCCCCTGTTCAACACACACACACGAACACACAAAATAAAAAAAAAAACCTTCTGGCTCGGCCCGACAAACTCCAGTCGGCACAGGTGCTGCTGCACACTTGGGCTCAGGAGTACGTGTGAAGAGAGGAAGAGTGGTGGCGATACAGAGAGAGAGGAGAGAGGAGAGAGGAGGAAAAATCCTGAGGTAGAGATGAAGAGAGGAAGTAAGTGTAGAGGAGAAAGAAACGAGATCAGGGGGAGTGATGGAGAGAGAAAGAGAGAATAAAAGACAGACACAGATGGATGGAGAGCAGCAGTGGTGAGAGTGCACTCGGGCTGAGTAAGTCAGCGAGGGGATTGAGTCTCCATTGAAGTCATGGGGGCTCTTTAAGAGCAGGGGGGAGCGGCTTGGGGCATACGGAGCAGACGCCATTGGTCGGTTTCAGGAAGGCTGTCCTGAGTGCAGCCAATGAGGATGAGAGATTACTGAGATGGGAAGGACTAATGGACTACCGGTCGGTGTCCAGTCATTCACAAGGGAGCGCTGCAAAACACAGAGACACAGGCAGACCCCCCCCAAGATAGATATAGATATATATAGATATACAGTAGATATAGAGGGGGTAGATGAGGAGTCACATTTGGTGTTTACAACTACAGAAGTAAAGTGAAGTGGACAGCAGTAATTGACAAGCAGCAGAAGTAGCAGCACGCTCACTGAAGGCGATTTAAACAGGTCTGTTTACTGTGCTTTAAAGGGCTCAGTGCCAGCTTACAGAGCTAAACTGTTCCCTTTACTCTTTTATCCTCCACCGTGGATCTGGCTTTTCCACAGCCTGCCCTCCTTTGAAGTACCGGCAGCTGCTTCCCACAGCATTTCACCAGTCCCACTGTGAAGAGAGGGGGGTCACACCAGTAACGAACGAGACAGGATGTAAGAAACCGAGAGTGATAATGACCTCGGCACGAACGATAGTAACGATGACAGACAAGTTTGAGTGGATCTTTACCACGTCTGTGTAATGTGGCAGCCATCAGAGGAAACCCAAAGCCCCCCCACCTCCACCACCCCGCCCCCCCAATCCAACCCACTTCATCAACCCACATTTTCCTGATCGATACAAAACCCATCACACGCTCTTATTGATCACAGCGTTGCTGTGTCGCCACAAGCCTCGGGACAGACTCTGTTTCCCAACCGTCTTTTAAATAAAAAGGAATTATACAATTTTGAACGTTTTCTTTTCATGTCAGTCCGTATCAAAGTCACGGGAGCGAAGGCTGATTGCTTTAATAAAAGGAGCTGTGCGTTCTCAATTAAAGTTTTGATCAATATTTGGGCATTTGATGTACTTTCCTGCGGAGGAAAACCAGGATATTCCCGCTGATCTGATTAAGACATCCAGACATAATCAATAGAGGAGATATGTTTATGTTTTTAATGAGGCAGAGAGAAGACGCTAATGTTTACATGACATGTATGATTTCACATTAGGTTTGTGGGGGAAAGTTAATTAAATAAAAAAAATAAAAATGTTTTTTTTTTTTTTTTATGCAAATTTAGAGTGCATGTGAAAGTATCTCTAAAGGTAAAGCTGCAGATTTGGTTAATTAAATACATTTTTAACTGGTGAAACATTATCAAAATGACATTCTCATCTATCAGGGTTGTTTTATTTCATCTATTAATTAAAAAAAAATCACTGCATTTAATTTTGCAGCTCCACTCTTGTGTTGCCAGTTTTCTGAGGTGGGCCATATTGTTAAGTCCAAGGCTCATCTGCCTCCCTCCCTCTCAGCCAGCCAGCTTACACAGCGAGGGGACACACCGGGCTTCATGGCATCTGACAGGAAATCTATTGAACGCACAGTCTGTAATCCCACTATCACGCTATCGCCAAACGAAGAAACAGTAATCCAATCATTAGGTCTGTATTTAAGCAAAACAGATTTTCAGCTCTACGACCGAGAGTGTGTCTCTTTAAGCAGATCACAGCGAGTCTGGGATCTAAACACACTGTGCATTTCCAGGCAGCAGTTTATGTTTTCATTATAGTTTTTGCTCTCATTTGCTGTTTTTCACTCTCAGTCATGTATTCCCCATCTGAATGCGGGAATATGGCCTTAATTTAACAGAGAACAGATGGATAGAAAAGGGAATTGGGTTTATTTTTGGAGAGAAATTTAGGCTTATACAGTTTGAAAATGTGTGCACTCATGAATAAAAACACATAAAAACCTGAACGAAACGCTTCTAAAAGCAGATCAGAAACGCTGAGATTTAACCGTCTGTGTGCAATCAGCAGCTTGTTTCTGAAAAGTGAAAAAGAACCAATCGTTATCTGTCAATAAATAGTAATTACATATTGTGGTGAGTTGAGGGACACAATCTCGCTGTCACACTGGCAGCATGTAATTAAAATCCTGATTCATGAGCAAACTGGTCTTTTATGTCCGACCTTTTGACCTCTCCAAACAGACACTGGACTGTGAGCGGCCCGATGGCTCAGCAGGAAGCCCGCCGTGTACTCCCACTGGACATAACTTGTTACAAATGATGCATGTCAACTTTTAACAACAAGAAACTGATAAAATAATTGCATTGATTACCAGACAACAGACAGTATCTTCCTTAAAAAGACTTATTATAATTGAGGAGCTGTATACTCAAAGCTCATCGCTGCTACTTCTCTGGTTTTAATGAGATCATCACACGAATTTAAGCAAATTACTGATAGTCAACAAAAAACAACAACTATGAAATGGGAAATATACAAGCCAAAAAGTAATTTATATATTTATATTATATTTATATATTTAGTCAGTGATGGTTTCTTTTTAAAATTTATCAGCTATAAAATATAAAATGTTGTTTTTTATTTAAATTTCGGTAACAAGTTGATGAAATCAGTTTCATCTCAGAACAAAATCATGACTGAACAAACTGTTTCTGTTCAAATTGGAAATTTTCAGTCGAAGAATTAGTGCGAGAGAAAGATTCATATTTATCATATTTCTTATCTTATGAAAACCCACAAACTGAAATATGACAGAAGTATCATTATTAGCTTAGAATATTCATGTTATTTAACTAATAATATACTTATAATGAAGGAGCTAATATGAGGTGCACAACTCACAACATATCTCCCTAATGACATATATTACAAACAAGTTAAACCTTCCAAAAAAAAGAAGAGAAGTTATTAAGAGTCTGATAATGTTTCTGTGTTGCACCTTTGTGGAAGTTATTTCATTATAAAGCAGCTATAGCAATGTTATACATAAATCTGACAAAATAAGAGGGACTGTCAAAGGTCAAGGTGACAGATTATTACCTATTAATCTGTTTTGTTATATTTAGGTGTTTTTTTTCCTTTGGTTTACTCTCCACTTATGTAGTTTGGTTTTAAAATGCAATTGTTCATGTTATATATTTTATTTTTCTTTGACATCATGGGATCATGTAGGAAATAAGTGTTCTCTCTTTTGAAAAAAAAAATATATATTTTGAAGTAGGGCTGTGCGATAATTTAATATGATACTTTATCATCTTTTAATGGAATATCGTGATGAAATCATACATCAAGATATCATAATACACAATTACATAATCTAAATTGATAATAACAAGCACATACTAACTCAAATTTCTCAGAAAGAGAAGAAGTCTGCTAATGGGAATACCCCAGTGTAGTTAAATCAAATTATTGTCTTAATCTGATTACTCTGTGGTTGTGTGCGTACATGTAAACATAGTCAGTGTATAGCTGGAAATATTTATTTTTTTCTCTATGATTTCACTTGAAACTTGTTATGTTCATTTACACTAAAGTCCTTAATTAAATAAGAAAATACTCTTTTTTTTCAAGCATTTAATTCATACAGGAGTATACAAAAATGGGCTTTACCATGTGGTTATTTGATAAAGACTATTTATGTATTGTATTACCAGAAAATGTGCTATATCGAGATATATATTGTTATCGAGATATGAAATGACCTGATAAACGATTTTGTCCATATCGCCCAGCCTATATTTTGAAGATACAAACTATATTTTGATCCACTTATATAGAATTTGAACCCTCACCATAAACGCAAACATATTGTACACAGATATTGCAATCCAGGCCAAAATACTGCAGAGATTAAACTTCTAAAATGAAAGTGTAAAAGCCTCAGCTCCACCTCCAGAGTCCACCAAATCAACAAAAATCTTTATCCAACTACTAACACGACGCTCACTAAACAGACCCTGAATCACTCGCACATTTCCCTCTCGCTGCCACACACTTGTTTGGCTCGTCTGCTGGAGGAGTGTGGAGAGGGATAATTACTATAGCCACAGGGCTGCATTAATCAGCTGGGTGCATTTGTTGGTTTTTATTATGTTCCACTCCCCTCTCCGGGCCACGCTGACTGAGCCACCACGACTAGACGGTGCTGGTGGAGGAGCGCGGTCGCCCCGCTGCCCGTTCACGCTGGGTTAATAAATGCTATTAGCCTCTATCTCTTGCCTCTTAATTTCTCATTTAACTGAGGACAGTTAAAACAAAACTACGCGAGCGGCGGTGTTAATCAGGGACTCGTAGCAGGACTCGGATATCCTGATTGAGAGAGCTGGACTCACACGATGAGGGACAGAAATGTATGCTGGGATCTCTGGTATTGAGAGTGTACATGAAATATCCATGCAGGGAAATTCACACTTGATCATTTATTATAGTGGTGGTATGATTTGATATCATTGATAGTAAGCAACAGGCAGAGTATGTCCTAAAGTGTTTTGTGAAATTATGCTTATTTTTCAGCCCCTATGTGAGAATAATTTGTATTGTCTTTAGTTATTTATATTGTGGGTAGATGTATTATAATTATATTAAGATGAGGACTTTCTTTGGATTCAGTGCAGAGACTGCAATATTTTACTTTTATTATGATATTAAAGAAAAATCTGTTTTTATAAACTCTTAAATTACGGTCGACTCGCATTGTTGCTGTCGTGTATCGTGGCACCGGTTGATCTCACTGCACCATTCATTATTAAAATGTCTTCAATCACGATAAGACACTTTGGTTAAATGCAATCGCCAAATGGCATATATTATCTTGGGGACATTTTTCTAACCTGCGTTGCATCTATATGCTCCAGTGGAAGCCGCCATTGTGATTCCAGCAACAGCGAATGGTCTCCACCGTGTTTAATCACATTAAATATAAACAAAATCAATTGCACCGCCGCGCTCTAATTTTAAACAGCTCCTTGACACCAGTCGAAGCCTCGGCGTCTCGCATATACGTCACCTGCATAACACAAGAGGGTCTGGATGGAGTCACCTCTACAGCAAAGCCAGGTTGTGTCATTGCCATCCAGAAACGGGATCAATACATTCCTCTCAAGTTCATTCCAATAAGGCAGCTGGCAAAAACGGCCCTCGTGGCGTCAGCTGTTTACAGCTTTATGACGCTTCTGCGTGCGAAGCAAGCCTGCTGGGTTTAGAGCCTGCAGATGAAAACAGCTAGCGCCAAGAGAAGTGGGTAACTTTACACGGTTGCTTTGAGTGTCTACTGGACAAACAACAAGACTTTTTATCTAAGAGAATAGTATATTTATATCTCTTAATATTAAAGCTAGGGTTGGTAATCTTCAAAAATATTTTTTTTGTTATATTAGTTGAAATTCTCATTACATCCCGACCACAATCAATAAATGAAATGCTCTGACAAAAAAAAGAAAAAATCTGTGGCTATACGGTTGGGGGAAAAAATCTATACAGCATAGTATCGCGATATTTTATTGATACACAGACGTCAGGTATTGATCTTTTATTATATAAACTATTAACATCTTAAGAATCCCGGCCGCTATTCTGTCTTCATAACGCTCCGAACTAACGATACATTTTGGCGAGGAAAAACGTATGCGGCCATTTTCAAAGGCGTCCCTTGATATCTGACTTCAAGATATGTGAATGAGAACTCTGAGAAAAACTGTATCTTATTAGATAAAACAGATGATGACAAACTGCATATTAAATCGCAATATATCTTATCGCAACATTCAGCATATCGCATGTTTAAAAACGCAATAAGATTGTATCGTGACTTAAGTATCATGATAATATCGTATCGTGGGGCCTCCGGTGATTACCACCTCTACTGTCACTGGACTGTAATAAGCACATCCAATCATTTCATTCGGCCCAAATAAAATGATTGGACGGCCTGCCTGCCTGTGCACACTCTGCCCGTGCACTCACTGTGCGTTACTGGAGTCTTCCATAAGCTGCTAGCTTGACAGCTGTGCTAACAATAGCCATGTTTGTTATTTTAGGAACAAAATCACTCTTTGGAGGGAGGCCTGAATCTCTGTCTCTGAATCTGTCTGTGTTGCAGAATTGGCGACATTCTCTCTAGATTTGCGACTTTTGGAGCTAGTGCTGCTACTATAGCTACTTTCATTGGAAAAGAGTTGTCAACACTGGACTGGGTTGTGCGGGTGGATCATTTTTTAAATCTAGTAGACTTGCTAATTTCACAAGATTGCCTGCTTTATGCTTTAAATAACACTGCAGCACATTTTTGACATAGAAGCAACTAGGGATGCAACCACCGATTATTTTCATTGTTGATTCATCTGTTGATTATTTTCTTGATTAATAGATTAGTTGTCTGGTCTATAAAATGTCAGAAAATGCTGAAAAATGACGATCAGTGTTTCCCAAAGCCCAAAATGACGTCCACAAATGTCTTGTTTTGTCCACAACTCAAAGATATTAAGTTTACTGACTAGAGGAGTAAAGAAACCAGAAAATATTCACAATTAGGAAGCTGGAATCAGAGAATTTTGACTTTTTTTTTTTTTTTTTTTAAATTACTCAAACTGATTAATAGATTATCAAAATAGTTGGCAATTAATTTAATAGTTGACAACTAATTGATTAATTGTTGCAGCTCTAAAAGCAACAGCTAGCTTGTGTTTAAAAAGACATGCACGTACATTTGTATGTGTAGGTACACTGATCTGTAGAATAACAGTGGTGACAACTCGTGCATTTAAGTAAGTTTTTTACCATAAATGTGTGAGAGAAGGAAAAAAATTGTACGTTCATTGAATTCGTGTCACGGAGCTGCCGGTTGGGCTCGTACCGACTTCAACGTCTCAGAACACCCACAGGGCACTAGTAACTCTTCAATTACCAGCTCCACTCTGAGGAACGGTTAACTTAGGTACAAAACTTTCTGTTTCAAATGACTTATAGCGTGTTTGATAAGGAAATTATCCTCTTTGCTCGTCCCAATCCCATGACAAAAGAGGCTGTTTCAGTATAAATTATCTCCACGGACGAGAGGATTGTCAAAATACTTAGAGAGTCAGTGGTGTATACTGTGAAACAATAATCATCTGAGCATGATTTCTGCTGCTGAAGAATTATTTCAATGCATAATTTAAACAGCTACTGACTACACACACACACACACACACACACACACACACACACACACAAAGCAGATCATGCTTATATTGAAAAGTGAGGCAGGAAAAAAAAAATGTCCAGTGGATTTTAAACTGCAGGAGTTGCAGCCTGTTTACACAGTGCTGATGAATATAATACTAAAAACAAACATTTATGTAAAGCAGCCTCTGTTGGCAGTAAATCTCATTTTGAAGAGAGGCTTGGTATTCAAGACTTGGCTCCGCTAAGATCCAGGGATGACTTTCATTTAGTCTCACCTCTCCATCCAACTGGGGTCACCCCTGTTGGTATAGCAAGCACAGCAGTCACATTGCTCCACCATGCGCGCAGATTGCTTACTAGAACCGCCTGGAACCTTTCATATTTCCCAGTCAGCATTTTTACAGGATAATTTTGGCAGCCTTTAAGGATATCGCTGCCTTAATAGAGGATAAAAATAAAACGGGTGGTGGAAGGGCTATATCAGGCCGGTATAATCTTGTATTCTATACTGTGTGGAGCTAAACATCTGGCTTTGGCTCCATTCAATGAGATTAAACTTCTCCCCGGTTGATTCCAAAAGACCATTTGTCCTATTTTTAAAACTAGAAAGAGCGTTTTGAGCCAAGTGAATCTAAAAAGGCCAGTTAAATTGATTAAAATACTATGGTGTAAATGGCATTATAGAGCAGCCTCTAAGAAAGTCTTTGGTCTATATCCCATTGAGCGATTCTGGTCAGCAGATTTCTATAGATAGATTGTATTTTTTACATGTGTGTGCGCCTCGATGTGTGTGTGCATACATATACAAGCATTGTGTGTGTGTGTGAGCATATTGGTATGTGTAGTTACAGCAGTGACTGACTTCTGTATAAGAAAACTTGTCAAAATGTCTCAGAGAAGGAAACAGCTTAATTCAATCAGCGCTGCCGCTTTCAAGACCACAGGGGAGCCGGCTAATGGTGTTAGAAACTTGAAAAGTTGGGAAAAAAATAAGCTTGAGGAAGTTCTCACTACCTGGGAAAGAAGTGTGTTCCTTGAGGCTTTCCTATACTGTATGATAGTAAAAGCTCCACTCTTCCGGGCCTTGTTGCTTCTCTGTGAGCTCAAATGCTGGATTTTAGTTTGTGCTCCTCCCATGAGGGGCAAAGCTTTTGCAGAAGTTAGAGGAGGGTTATATGAAGTTCAGTGGAAATGTTTTTTCTCCAGTACTCAGCCAACTTTTTAATAAAAGACAAGAATGTGGATCGAGATGTTCTGCAGGAGCATGTTTGGAGGTGAGTGGATGGGGAGTTAAAATCTTCTAAATAGGCATCCTGTGGGCATTCCCCTTTCAGAATTACGAGAAAGAGACAAATGTTATGCCAGAATCTGGAGAAAACATGACAGTGTGTGTCTACGGCTGAGCCGTGCAGTGAAAAACTGTGGGTCTACAAGGCGTGCACCTCGTTTGTTTTATGCGCCCTTCCCCCTTCTCCGACATTCACCCCCATTAATTCCATGATTGTGTCTTCCTCTCATTTTCTCCCTCGTTATGCATTTAATGTTTCCAATTTGCCGTCATCACAGAAAAACGCCACAAGAAGCTATAAATTCTTTTCTAATTCCAAATAATTAGGATTACACGGACCAGTGGTTTTCAATCAGCGAGATCATCTCAATGATAGATGGTAGGATAACTGGTCATTGCCGAGACATAAATATTGTGTCGTTCAATTAATCTGGTCTAATGAGGTGTCAAAGCTGCCACTCATCCATCAAATACAATTAGGAATAAACACATATGCATGGAGATGGGTAATTAATAATTAGCAAAGCAAAGAAAACAGTATTGGTTTCAGCAGCCACATTCACAGAGCAATTTACCACAGCTCTTTCTTTATTCCGATTTTTCAAGTGAGTGAGACAATGCCACATCAAAGGAATTTCAATCCATTTTTCACCCGTTTTTGTGTCTGATGTTTGCCACGCTCGCTGATTCTGCCAAGACACGTGTCACTTTAGAAAAGCGTTAAAGAGCCAGCTCCGAATCACATTAACTGACAGTTTAACCTTAAAAAGAAAAACCCTAATCTAGGTGCCTTTCATCCAGACGAACTACAGCTAGACCTGGAAACAAAGAGTGCTCCTAAAACGTGATGGATAGAGGTCTTTTCTGGACCACGAAAGAGGAAAACATTTATTCTAAATCTTGGGAATTGGGGACTGTCATCAACAGTTTGTCTTCATCTCTCTCTAAAGCCCACAAGGCTCATTGTCCTAAAAAAGACATTTCATACAGAGCGTTCATTGTCTTCCATTTTCAGAAGGCAGTCAAGCATCCTGACAGAATTAAAGTGCAGTGCTGGGATGAGACCTCTAGTATGAAAATAATCATTTATCCTGCCAAGCTCAAAACATAATGTTCCAGCTGTCAAAAGCTTTCATCAGAGTCTGTCACACAAAGGTAGAAATATTTGAGACCCACTCGTATCAACTATCAGCCAAAGGTCCTGCTTATTAAAGCCCTCTGAGGCACCCAAGTTGACACCTGTCAAACAGGAGCAGTGGGGCAGTTTGCCTTTGACATAGTAAACAATTACAAGTCTTTACCTCCAGAGATTGGGTGATGTTTGTAAAAACCTGAGTAACACAACACTTATGGTACTTATGACATATTCATTTGCAACAGCAAATATGTTTTGCAGGAAAGGTAATGCTGACCGGAATTCAAGGAACTTTTAACTGGTTATGCATCTATATGATCTACATAAGCAAACGAGACCATAAGGGAGAATATTGTCTGTTTCTATATAGTTATTCTTAATGCCCGTCATTGGGTTCAATTCCTGGTGAAATCAGAAGAAGCGTTTCACGACACAAAGAGACCAGCCCGCCGCGGACCCAGATCTGGCTTTGCTGCCGCCTTCGACCTGCAGTCGGAGCTCCGACGGGAGGTGGAGAACTCTGCGCCCGGCAGGGACCGCCAAAATCTACACAAAATGAAAGTTCCCCGTAGTAGCCATAGACTGTATATAAGAAGTGGACGTAGACAGCGTGACGTCACCCATTGGTTTGTGGACGGCTGTTTTGAAGCCTCCAGTTCGGCATTTTGGCCGTCACCATCTTGTTTTTTTGCAACCAGAAGTGACTCGAGAGGGTGGAGCTAAGCACAACCGAATGCTGAATAAGACATTTATAGACGAACAAAAATTTTATAATTAACTCTCATAAACTGAAAACACACTGTGAAAGGGTTAAAGTTGTAAGACAAAACCACGGACAACACCAAGACCGGACAAAGCCGTGGTAGCGACCTGTCAATCACAAGGTAGCCACGCCCTAAATCATCCCCTGCTTTATGGTCTATTTGACTCTAAATGGGACCATAATTTACTAAATGAACATCATGCTGTATTAAAGAAGACTTGAAACTAACGATTGAGACCATAAACTCATGTTTACAATGTTTACTGAGGTAATAAATCAAGTGAGAAGTAGGTTCATTTTCTCATAAACTTCTATACAATCAGACTTCTTTTTGCAACCAGAGGAGTCGCCCCCTGCTGGCTATTAGAAAGAATGCAAGTTTAAGGCACTTCAGCATTGGCTTCACTTTTCAGATCCAGAGGTTGCCCTCTGGTAGCTTTAACATAATGAGGAAAGGTTGTTAGTTAACATATCTGGCAAGTTGCAAAATTGTTGATACTGAACACATCAGTAAAATGTTCACTAACAAGATATTTCATTTGTTTCTTGCAAAAATATCCGCTTGTAGTAACTACAGCATTATTTAACTATTTCCCACCGTTAAGGCCATAGTGACTTGATGTTTTTGTTGAGTGTATCTACAGTGTATTTTAAATATAGGTACTTGTAATAGTATTCTTACAGGATCTGACTACTTCCTCCACCACCTAAATAATGTTAGTAAAAGGACCTTGAGTTGAGATTATTTTGCCATGTTAGGCAATTTAGCTCAGCCCGTTTGAAGCAAATGAGAAGACAGAGTACAGAGAATTTATGTTTTTATACATAACATTATTAACATTATCATGTTTATTCCAGTGATACAGTATAGAACCTCTACAGTGTCCAATGCTACCTCCTTAAAAAGTCAACGTACAGTGTGGCCCTGCAGTGCCCCGGCTGATGATGGTAGAGGCACGTGATGCAACAGAAGTCAGTGGTGTTGTCTTCCTGATGTAAGAGTCTACATAACAGGCCAGAGACACCGAGACACCCTGACGGTTCAGTTCAGCAGCAGCAGCAGCAAAGAGGCAATTACCCAGAGGCATCGGGGCGAAAGACAGGAGGAAAATCAATACATAATTTCAGCATTTCAGAGGGTGTTTCCTTCAACTGAGTCAATGTCTCAATTTACCGGTGTGAGGTAGTTGTTTCTATGAATTAATCTCCTTTTGTATTTCATATCGTAAATAAATACTGATTTACCTATAACTCCTTTACATGTTGTGGGTTATATAAGACAGCTTCAAGTGGATGAATGCAAATGCAGCTGGATTATGAATCCACTGAATGTGAGGTCTAGCATTAATAAGAATTGACAGCGTACTGCCATGAATTTTGAGTCTGAAAAAGCTGATTCTAAATTCACAAAAAAAAGGTTATGCAGACACCTCTGTGCATCCTGTGAGTGGCATATTTGGGAGAAATTCACTTCACCTGACCCGGGGTTAAGAGTCTGAGAGGAATTTCATCTCGTCCTAATGGCACAGGAGTGTGGTGTAAGTTCACACAAAGTTTACAGCTACCGCACAGTACCATTTAGTACCCTGTCACACTCTGTTATGGAGGCGGGCAGATGGGCAACCCCGACCTACCCAGCACCAAGATGCCATGGCTAAGTGACAGCAGCCAGACACAAAAATGAAACAAATCAATAGTGGCGTCTCTTATGGAGAAGACCAAAACCACAGCACAACATGATAATGACCAGAAATCCACTCAAGCGTTGAGGCTACCCCCAGAGAGGCGCTTCTTTAAATGAATGTAGGTTAGTGTGATTGACTAATCGCCTACTAAATTAGAAAAGACAATATCATACGGCTTTGTGCTGCTTCTGAGAGCTTTGTCTGCTCCGACTCATAGGAGCACCTATTGCCCATGATGATTGTTAAACATAATGGCACACCTTCTTCCATAACCTGGCAATTATACCGCCTGCAAAAACTTCAGGCATTATCTCCTTACAAAATAGTAAAAGACCCATTTTTAGGATTAGATATAGCTAACTTTTATGTCGTGGATTTGAATATGAAAAGGAGACTGGTGGGGGAGTGCAGGGAGCCCAAGGGACCCAAACACAGACTTCCTCTAAAATGTTAATCGTTTGGCTAATTGAAGGTATGTTCTTTGTCGGCTCTGCGTTTTGGAGGGTCCCTTCTATGGACCGAGCGAGCACAAGGTAGCAGGGCTTTCAGATGTTATTGTATTTGACTGCCGCTGCACCGGGGTGCCAGTGGATTTAGGTGCTTTTAAGATAAGTTACGGGGACACGCACGCACACCCGCAGACGTGCGCGGAGGCACACGCAAACCCGCATGTATACCCACCAAGCCACACACACACTAACACATGTACATGCCATCTATTTGCATTTCAAAAGAGCATAATTGCCCAGGGCGGTGGCAGGGGGAGTGTGGCCTCAGGATTCCCTGAGAGCGCCTGTGAAGTTAACGAATCACGAGTCTAGACTCAACCGAAGCTCCTCTTTCATACAACCATATTCACACCAACATCCTCCTGAGTAATGGAGCAGGTAGAGTAGTCACACACCGTTACACTGACAACCCATTTACTGCGAAAAAAACCGCCTAAAATGATCGTTTTTGTAAAAAAGATGTTCCCTTTCCCCTTGTTCAAGGATAGTTTTTAATTGTTTAAAATGTTGAGCTCAGTCATTAGCCATTTTATATTCAAAATGACTAGCTATGATTAGATTCACACCAGAAAAAGGGATAAATCAGGTTCCGGCGTTTTCATGCACTGCAGGCCACATTTACATGCAGTTGGTCAGTGATCACATATCAGATTTCTCCTCACAATATTTTTAAAACAAAGCCAATTTGGCTTATTAGATATCGATGACAAATTTGTATGAATTCTGACTTTTACAAATACTCTAACATTCAGCAGTAGAAACTTATTTAGCTTCAGTTTTAGTCAGACTTCTTTTATTTTCAGATATAAGTAGTGGTCTTTCTTTTCATCCCTCCACCCTGCTGTCACAGCGATACTTTCCCTGCTCTGTGTCTTTGTCACAGACTTTGTAAAAACCCTTTTGGAAGCTATGTTAAGTGTATGGCCAAGAAATCAATTTACTCCATCAAAACTCTGTTAACCAGGTTTCTCTTAATCCTCAGAGACACAACGTTATTGAATGCAAGACGCTTCTTATTAACGGAAGTGCAACAGGTCAAGCAGCTAAATCAACTTCTGAACAAGAGATATTTTGGGCGGCGGAGGAAATGGGTTAACTGATCAGCAGCTACGGTGTGCGATTCTGCAGATGCAGCAGTTTGTTGTAAGATGTTGCATTAAAAAAGTAATTAGTAAATTCATCCATCTTTCATATTATGGTTTAGTTTTTATTAGTTGACGAAAAATTTTATACATTTTGTCATAGTTTTCGTTTATTAGGGCCCGAGCACTATTGTAGTGTTTATTATTTAAAGAAATAAACTTAAACCTAATTACATTCATTATACATACAGGTACATGCATGGAATTTGACCTATGCATTTAACCCATCCTAAGCGTTGTAGGAGCAGTGAGCTGCTGTGAAGCGCCCGGAGAGCAACTTGGGGTTCAGTGTCTCGCTCAAGGACACTATGTCATGCAGACAGCTGGGGATCGAACTGTCAAACTTGCAGTTGAAGGATGACCACTCTACCCACCGAGCTACAGCCTTTTTGAGGGGCTGAAGATGCTCAAAAACTCAAAATTGAATGTATCAGAACTGGTGAAACATTTGACATTATAGAGGTCTCTGGCTTGGTTGTGGAAGAATGGCTCAATAGTGCCCCCCTGCAAAATTAGAAAGAAGTAGCCCTTGGGATATGTTTCACCTACATGTATGAAATTTGGTAGGCAGATGTAACATGTGGAGACGTACAAAAAAGCCTCTTGGAGTTATACCGTTAACTCAACAATAAGTCAGCCATTTTGAATTCCATGTGCCATTTTAGGCCATTTTTAGCCTTTTACAGACACTGTAGTTCAAAAAGCGCTGTTCGTCACAAAACAGGATGTTGCTGTAACTTGAGCGTACATTTTCCAAATTTCACATGCTGGATAACAGTCCAGGCCTGAAGACATCTACATGCCGATATTGTCTCAGTCATAACGCCATCTGTTGGCAACAGAAAGTCAGCGTTATGTGACAGATATCATCTGATTTACATGAAATCTACATTGTGTGGTCAACACTTGATATACAGCAACATAATGCATGTTTAGCGCGTGGTTTCTAGTGCCACATAGTGGACACAGGAAGGGGGAAAAAATTGCAATACGTCATTTCCACGCAGGAAATACCGTCTAATTCGTGTGCGCAGTGCCCGATGGTCACAGAAATGTGGGGGCGCGTCAATCGTAATCCCGCCAGTACCTGCGACGTGTGTAAAGGTGCAAGGGCCCGATCATCGCTGAAAAGTAGCTCGTCAACGAATATTTTGAATCATAGTTTCCGTGGACGAAATTAACACTACATCAATGCAAAAAGCTAAGAAAACATATTACTGCAAAAAAACAATCTAGATACTTGCGTGCATGTAAATACTGCAGGTAGAGATAACCAGAAACAGACAGCGTGCTTGGCTTTGAATCAATGCATAGAGATGTTTCTAATACATCAGATAGACTCACGGCAGTCCAGTGGGGACGGTCAGGGAATGAAGCTGAGTCTGGTGCTACATGGACTACACTCAACTGAGAGGTAAGCTGCCTCGTTGCTGGAAAGACTGATGGCCTGGCAGAAGTGTTATTTGTCTTGTATTGCTGGGTGAGCCCTCACGTCCACTCAGGAAGAGATGAAAGAGGGACGGACGGTCTGTCTGGGAGAAGTGCTAGCAATGTGGTGGAGGACAATCTGTCACCAGCAGTCATCACTTAACCGAGCCCAGAGCTGCACCACTCACTCAATGAGAACCCCACCAGACTTAAATGGGAGCGCTGGGCAGAGCCAGAAAGAGACATGATTAAAAATATGCATGAAATGAAATGAAATGCAAATCCTTCACCCTTTTACTTCAGTATTGAGCTCAAAAAATCTGAACGTGGGACACAATTTAACAAAAAAAGAACCACTAGTGTACAAAATTAGAACAACAACAACAACAAGGAATATTCAAGATGATAAACTACATTTGACTCTTATTCTACCCTTTTCACAAATAGTTACAAGTTTTTCATCCCGTGTAAACAGCCTCAAAATAACACACAAACACACTTTAGTATCTAATAGGAGCTGGCACTGCACATGGAGGTGAAGGACGTGCGGAGGGGCCGCCCTGTCTCATGACACAATAAATGACTGTGATCCAGGTTCCAGCAAAAACAAGGACTGCTTTTCAATTCCACCTCTTTTACCCGGATGAATGATGAACCCTAGGTAAGAGGTGCAGTGTTGTGGTATTAATATACATCAGGGGCCAGAGCGCCACACTAAATCAGGAGCCCCGGTGCATTTGTTATTCTAATGACAAGCAATAGCCACGTTCGTGCTGTGTGGAGTCCGGAGATCCTAAAGTGTGAGAGGACTAAACTAAAAAAGACTAAAAGTAGAAACAAGGAAAGGTCTTAAAGAGGAATGACTTGGGAGGCTGATACTTCAACCCGATCTCACGGGAAGGAGTATAAATAGCACAACATTGCAAGGACATTCCGTCTGTCATGAGGATGCATTTTAGGCTTTTCGCGTGTCATTTGTACGCCACCCAACAAAACGACAGTAACGTCTGCAGTTAGGTTTAGGCAACAAAACCACTTAGTTAGGTTTGGTAAAAATGTCATGGTTGGGCTTAAAATAAGAATGTAAACTACGTATGGAAACAACGTAAGGCAAGTATGGAAAACATATCACAAACGTCAGTAAAAAACATGTAACAAATGTCACTAATGTCACTTGGACCTAGGCTCTCCCGCCCACCATAAGCAGCCTTTCCCGATTTGTATTCTTATTATAACTCTGACTGTAGAATATTTACGTGGATGCGTTTACACTGCAGTCAGTACAGACTACATGGCGTACAAACGACATGCCAAAAGCAAGAAAGGCGTTTTTATTGCACGCTAAATGCCTTGCGCATTATCATGTCATTCATACGTCTTTTTGTGCGAACAGGCTGGTTATTTTATTTATTACCATGTGATGTTTGATGTGTTTAAGAGGGTCTTTTTACTTTAAAAGGTCCAGTGTGTAGGATCTGGCTGTATCTAGCGGTGAGGTGAGGATCCACCTCCACATGTACCAAGCGTGTTGGAGATGTGAAAATGCTAATGTCCCTCTCTGGAGACAGTTGTTGTAAGAGGTAGGTCATTTGGTGCAGAGCCAGTGCTTAGAGTTTGTGTGTGTACGTGGGAATTGAGTGGTGAAGCAAGAGAGAGCGGCGGAGGCGACGGGAGCGAGTAACATTATCAACTCCGGCCACTGAACTTGTCAGTTTTGGGCTACTGTAGAAACGTGCCGGTGCAACATGGCGGACTTCGTGGAGAGGGGATGCGCTCCCTATGTAGATATAAACGGCTCATTCTAAGGCAACGAAAACACAACGATTCTTATTTTCAGGTGAATATACAGTAAGGAAAACATGGTTATTAATATTATATTCCATTTCTGACAATAGATCCCCCTAAATGTTACATACTGTTCCTTTAAGTATTAACACAGTCAACTAAAAATGGAAAGGATGACAGATATATACCATCCTGGAGTACAATGTTACACTAATCTACACAAATATCACACAAAAGTAATCTCTTTGAGTGCTAAACTTAAAAACATAACCCAGATAAAGCCACATTTCAATCAATGCGAGCCACTTTTTAAAATCACATTAAAGGCTCTCTACTTCAAATCACTTTTATTCATCTCCGAGGTGTTTTAACCAACAGCTGCTCGTCTGACCCGACGGATCGTAAATCAGCTTTCAGGAGAAGATCGAGTGAAAAGGAGAAGAGAAGACGGACGATTCTGGTGAACTCTCCGGACTGAATAATCAATACTGACAAAAATAAATGGCTGGACTATTTATCACAGTCTGTGGTCAGCGCTATAGCAGGATTCCTGTAATGTATATTTCATACACTTTTATACTCATTGATTACTTGCCCTGTAGTTTGTAAATTACGTGTATATTGATCTGCTCATCATACAGTTGTGGCTTTTACTGTCGGCCATTTGTGCCACTGATAAAGAGATCAGGATTGAACTCTGTATTATAAATCTTAAGCCATTTTCTGCCAATATCACAAGGTATTATCAGGTATTTATACACTATTTATAAAGTAACATGTTGGTGTCTTGTGTAGATTATTATTAACATCACCATATTATTAGATTAATTAAAAATAAATCAGATTTGTCTTGTGAGAAGCTTTACAAAGAGGCTGACAGATTGCAGGAAACAATTATTTATAAGGAAAAGTGATAAAAAGTCAAGATTGTTGCTTGTGATAATGACAATAGGTTTTATCATACCACTCTTTGAGTACTGGATGTTTTTATTACGTCAAATTAGGGCTGTGACTAATGATTATTTTCATTGTCGATTAATCTGTTGATTATTTTCTCAATTAATCGATTAGTTGTTTGGTCTATAAAATGTCAGAAAATGGTGAAAAATGTCAATCAGTGTTTCCCAAAGCCCAAGAGGACATCCTCACATGTCTTGATGTGTCCACAACTTAAAGATATTCAGTTTACTGTCATAGAGGAGTAAAGAAACCAGAAAATATTCACTTTTAAGAAGCTGGAATCAGAGAATTTTGACTTTTTTTTCTTTAAAAAAATACTAAAACCAATTAATTGATTATCAAAATAGTTGACGAATAATTTTATAGTTGATAACTGATCAATTCATTTTTGCAGCTATATTTAAAATCACACTCTGAGAGACAAAAAGGGCATTTTCTGTAGCATCACAAGGTGATTCCTGCTCCTGAAGTCAAAAATATTGATTAAAGGTGATAAATCAAACACGAAGGCGAGAAATACCAGTCAGAACTACCATTTATTCTCATTATCTGAGCGTATGCGTATATATTCCATAGGGAGACTGAAGTCAAAAGATGACCAGGAGTGTCCCCGTGAGTCCGAACAGCGACAGAGAGTTGGTGTGGGAGGGAAAGAGGCACGGGTTGGATCGATGGCGCCAGATCAATGATCAATAGGCCGCTCTCACCAATACACTTCCTGCTGACGCTCGGAGCTCTGGTTACACAGATGAAAATGGGTGGGCAGGGCCAGAGTGTGATGATGATTTATGTTAGCGGGGCAGATGTTTCATTTTGGAGAGAGACTGTGTGATAGAGATGCCTGAATGTCACCGCCTGGACACTGAGTGAGTATTTTAACGTTCATAACAACGGACTCTGGTGCTGGTCTGCAGGGGATGATAAGACCTACTGGTACAAATCATGACTTACAGGAAGTGGAACAAACTCTTTTAAAGTGAGAGACTCCATAGCGGCAGTTTAAGTAAAAGCACTGTTTATTGGATGCCCAAATGAAATATAGGAAATTAATTGGTCATCCAGAATCCAACACAATTCATCACTTTAGTGCAGAATTGGGCACCGGAGAGGTTGAATATCTGACAAAGAGGAAGAAAGTAATGGCAAGTCATTTTTTATGTTTAAGCCAAAGTGTGCTGTTTGCAGGCCAACATGTCCTCTCTACAGACACTCAGTGGAGAGGACGCAGTAACTGAAGGGGGAAGATGGCAAAAAAGAATCAAAATCAATAACAAAGTGGCCGGGCAACCAAGAACACGGCAGTAGATCATTTCCCTGCAGTAACATGGATGCTATTTTCATTATCATTAGATTTCAAATACTGTAGTATGTTCATCACAGTTTATGTTATAACATTTCTCCACCGTAGAGGTTTTTTTCTTGATGTGGCTATATTGTACAAGATTTAAGATAAAACACATTAATCTGAAATTGACTTAAAACCAGACTTCTCTTATGGAGTCGTTTTGTCTTCTGTCAAATTAAAAAAAAAGGCACATTTTTAACCTAATTAACTGGCACTAATCTCATTTTGAGTCTGAACTTTAACATAACTGTATTAAAAAAACAGTGTGTAGGATTTAGTGGCATCTAGCCAACTAAGAATATAATATTTTAATAATATTGGTCCACTGATCCCAATTAAGACTATAAAAACCCTTGGATGATATTACGTGCCTTTGGTGTATCTGGAGTTGACTCTTATTTTTTCTCTTAACAGAAAATTAAGAGAAAATATAAAAGAAATTTAAGAGAATGTTGCTGCATGAGGCCCACTTATCCTTTACGACTCACTGTGTACCAATATCAGATTATATTTTTAATACTAGATGTGGATTCAAAGAAGTAAAGCAAAAATAAGTTGCCTTTGAATTTGATCAATTTTTGTTGTCATGAGCGTACACGTTTCACAGGGTCATCAGTGCTTAAAAGCGAACCCTGTATGCTCCATAATAAAGGGTCATTTCACTTTATTTCACCTGACAGAAAGCTGCTCAGTGACTTTTCTGCTCTGCAATAAAAAAAAAGTCAAGTGCTTTGCAGCAGCGGTTTTATTTGTATAAAAAAAATATGTACTGTATCACTACAGCAAGTGCATGACACCAATTCACGCATGCAACGTGGTTTCTTGTTTGCAAGGTTATAGTTACAGACTGAGAGAAGCAGCGGTGAGAAAACTCCAAACAACACTTCCCATACTTTTCTCACATCAGTGCAACCAACACACACTCCTGTGCACGTACACAAAGGTGAACACGTACACGCAGACGCACGAACGAAGGCTTCGTCTCGACCTGTCAGTCACCCATGCCTCTCAGAGCCAAGGTCTAGTGACAACTGTTAAATCAGAGCACGCCTTCAGCCCTGCCATGGCTAATGCTGTTAACTGCAGAGCAGCATCTCGGCTAACACATCCTGGGTAACTCTAATTACCCCCGAATGAGTCCCGCTCCTCATTCAGCCCACATGGTGCCCAACTCCACGTCGTCGTGGGAGAATAGGCCATCACTGAACAGTTTTATTTCTTGTCACTTTCATATTTAAGTGCTAAACTCTCCTCCTGAGCTCCAGTCGACGTCTCTAAACTCTGTGCTTCCGTAACGAGGATGGAGCTCAATAAAGATGCGACTCCCCTCCTCCTCCAGATCCCACCTTAAGTTACCCCTTGCAACTGTGTCCACCCGGCTCTTAGCTGTGGTAAATTGGGTTAACGCTCACTAAGTGTCCCATCGTTAGCGTTGTTAATTGACTACTGCGTGTGATAATTAACAGGGAGCGGACTGCCTACCTCGCTAATCTTATTTAGGTCATTTGCATTTAAAATGGTTTTGGTCTCTCTGGCAAGTTGAAAAAAAAAAAAAAACGCTCTTGGAAATCATGCTTGATGGGCGAGTCGGACTGAACAGCCACTTAACATAAAAGCCTGTGAAATTGGGGTTGATGCATCTTGTGTGAAATGTCCAAAAGCGTACTTTCTACACAAAAAAAGATACTTGGGGTTTTGATGTATAAGAGAAGAAATAAGCAACAACTTCCAGATGATTACAGCATCAAAATAACACAAAGAAGTGATGACAGGGATGCATGATTATGGCTGAAATGATAATCACAATTATTTTGATCAATATTGAGATTATTCATTGATTTTAGGGACAAAATATTTTTATTGCACTTATCTTTGCACTAATATTTCATTGCACTTTAATATTTGAACAAACAGAGCACTGCTTTCACTTCCAAGTTGTGCTACATTCCTACTAATGTACACATCTTTGCATATTCACAGTGCATCTCCTAGGAGCAAAATAAAAATCCATTGTTACCAAAACTTTTTACCCAATATTAAATCAACAGAGCGTTATTTTCACGTTGTGCTACGTTCCTGCTAATTAACAAATCTTTTCATCAAAATAAGATTTAAAATAAGACTAACAACTGAACTGTATAAGCAAAATACGTTTTGAGGGAAACTTATTTTCTTCCGGATTACTTTTGCTGTTTTAAACAGTTTTAAACACGTGATTAACGTTGTAAATGGAACCAAAAATATATGAAAACATAACAAAACTACTGGGTTAGGTTTAGTAAAAAACATCACGGTTTGGCTTAAAATGAATTAAAAACAAAACAAAAATGTAAAACATGACTACGTTTCACACGGGACATGAACACTGGTCTCCTGGGGGAAAGTTTGGTGTTTGTTGGACCCACCCACCAGTAGTGGACTTTCTTTATATACCCATTATTAGGGTCATGTCTAGAAGGGAACCAGCACATTGAGGGGAAACTCTCGCGGGCATTGAACTTGAAAAGTTAAGGTTAGGATTGGTCGTCGATCAGCGAGTCTCGCTAGTCATTCACAGTCGCTCAATATACTACGTCACCTGCTCTGCACGTCGCTCATCGTACTACGTCACTTGCTGCGGCCGTCCGCAGACTTATAAAAGGTATTTATGATACGTCAAAGACCAATCCGCGACAAACTACGTTTCCTTCCAAACGTAATCGAGAGCTGGCATGACAGCTCCCCAAAAGTGAAGCCAAAACATTTCCATCGCCCCCTGGTGGCAGGCGGTATGTTCAGAAAGCGCTTGATTTGATATGCAACAAAGTTTTTGATGAGTGGAGCATGCATTTTAAACGTCAATATTGCAGTCGATCATGTTTATTTAATTGTGGGAAGCCAAAATTGTGATTGCAATTAATATTTAATTAATTGTGCCCTACGTGCTGATTCGAAGTTCTGTAAACCTGCGGACCTGCAGGGCTGTGTGTTTACCAAAGACATGCTGTCCCATAAAAGTTCATCACATCCCATTTCTCTTACTAACTAGTGTTGTGAACTCTTAATGTATGAAGGTTGATTTTTGTTGTCGTGCTGTGATACCTCCAGATGAATGTTTCCTTTGTCGGAGCACCTTCTGTCCCATTTTGGCAATGACACGAGCGCTCGGTAGCTACAGGGGAGACACACGACTGAGCACTCCTCCTGATTCACAGAAGCATTAACACAGCACATTAGCTCTGCGGAGTAGTGGGAATGAAAGATGGGCTAACACCGCTGCCCCAGGCAAAGTGAAGACGTACACTAAAGCCAGCTGCCATCTATTATGGATAGCCAGTGCCGACCCCCACTGTTGGTGTTACGGGGGTGACAGTGCTGTCCTTGCCGAGGCGTTGACCTTCCTTGGTGGGGAGAGGGCGCTGGGCAGATTAAAAGTGGACTGGCTCACCGTGCAGTCCAGGCGTGCCCCTGATGTTCTGCCCAGATGGTAACCACACACACTCTTGAACACACACACAAGCAAATACACACCCACACATTCTGCTGCATCCTGGGATGGCAGATGTGGGGTACGAACACAGCCGCTCCTCAGGGCGCTCAGCCTTCAGAGTCTATACTCTCTACGTCTACAGTTTTTTTTCCACACTCGCAGAGCAACACATGCACACACACTCACACACACCACATGCAGTTCTCAGAGGTCTAACCAACCCTCACCTCCTCCACCCTCCTTCTGAGTGTTTCTCCATCACTTAATTCTGACTGTATGTATGTGAATCATCCATCACTCACTCAATCAGTCCATTGAATTTCATTTAGTGCGGTGTTACACAGGGCATGTGATTGATTCACTGGTACCTTTTCACTGAAGCTTGAATGACACACAATGCTGGTTTGTGGACGCTCACACACACACACACGCACACACACATATCGCTTGCTTATACGCTGCTGCACTGGGTCTCCTTTGCCAGGGGGGAGAGTTGGGTGCCCATGCTGCCAAAGAAGACCCCTTTGAGATTTACTCAAGGTCGCCATGTCCAGCTGGCTGAGCCAACATCTGTTCAGAATGGCCTCAAGACTGGCATGAGAGGGGCCGGTCTACGCTGCTTGACCTTGGATCAACGGCCACATTTGGAGAAATAAATGTTACCGCAGTTACTGCTAGCTGACGTTGTATAAAGTCCAAACATGGCAAGCATGATTTTTTATTTTTTTTTAAATGATTGATTATTATTTAATTATTGACTTTAATAGAAGCTTAAGTTTGGTAATTTGTTATGACTGAGCTGTGGGAAATTAACAATGTGAGCAACCTCTGGGTCTGAAAAGTGAAGCCAATGTGGAAGTACATTATTTCTAATATCCAGCAGGGGGCGACTCCTCTGGTTGCATAAAAGAAGTCTGATTGTATAGAAGTCTATGAGAAAATGACCCTACTTCTCACTTGATTTATTACCTCAGTAAACATTGTAAACATGAATTTATGGTCTCAATCGCTAGTTTCAAGTCTTCTTCAATACAGTTGTTCATTTAGTAAATTATGGTCCCATTTAGAATAAAATAAGAGATGAAAAAGCAGGGTATGCTTTGGGGCATGGCTACCTTACGGTCTGGGAGTTGTCTGCATTTTAGTCTTACAACTTTAACCCTCAGCGTTCAGTTGTACTCAGCTCTACCCTCTCGTGTCACGTCTGGTTGCAAAAGAAACAAGATGGCTTCGTCCAAAATGCTGAACTCGAGGCTCCACAATCGTAGTCCACAAACCAATGGGTGACGTCACGGTGACTACGTCCACTTCTTATATACATATAGATAAATCTGCCAGGCTGATTCATCTGCTGATATTAGCTTATTGCAAATGTGTCTGTTTCAGTGAATATGATGGCTGATAAGTAACAAGAGATTGCAGCAGAGAAATGGCAAACAAAAACGGTCTCCATTACATAGTTTGTCCACCAGAAAGCCCTTACAAGTTGATTTTTACACAGTAGTGTGAAGTGTATCAGCTGATTCGATTCAATATTTGTGAATTTGAAAAAATCCCAAAATAATATACCAGTATTGGCCTACAAAATCCAGTATCGGTCGGGCTATAATTTATAGAGCACATTTCTAAAACATGTTAAAAATGCAAGGTAGACCAACTCAGAATCAAATATGATGTCAAGATTAGAAGGGTATGGTTTCCCATTTAGGAAGAGATATTTCTGAGTTGAGGAGTCAGTTAGAAAGAAGTGAAAATGAAAACATCTGTAATGTCCAGTATTAATGTCAGAGAGTACAGATGAGTATCATCTGCATAACAAGAGAGAAATATTATAGTAATTGTATGCTGTAAGAATATGAAAGTTTTATAGCAACAGAGTATTTGTTTCTCTAATTTCAGCATATTTTTCAAGGTTCAACAATAATTCATAGCTTCAATTAGAAAGCAAGAGGTTTTAATATAAAGCTATTATTAAATTATTTAATTTTTTTTAATTAACTGCTCAACATACAAAAAATACAACATAATCCACAACCAAAATGTTTCTCATTCTGCTGAAAAATGGCTTTTTGACAAATGTATAATACTATAGATTTAGCTGTGGTATCTCTGGAATAAACCAAATACTTCCTGCATCATTATCTGTACATTTGAGTTTCATCTCTCGTCACGCTTCACGATGACAACAAGTTTCTGAAAGGCAAACAGCATTTATTCATCGCTGCATCAGTAAGTGTAGTGTTAGTGGACAGAAAAATGATTGACCGCTACCAACACTTTCCGTGTTTTAATTCTTCATGGAGGTTGTTCTCTGCCAGCAAGGCTATCGATTTTCCTATCAAATACGAAAACAGGCATTGTGGAGAGGCTGCAGAGGTCAGTGTGAATTAGAGCAGAGGTGTGTTTGTGTGTGTGTGTGTGTGTGTGTATGTGTGTGTCCCCTCCTCCTCCCCTACATCCTCATTGTCACTCCCCAAAGGCCTCTCTGTTAAATTGGCTGACAGATAATAAGATCATACAGGAGAGTACAGACACAGAGACCTTTGTCCCACAATCCAACAGTCTTACTTCTCGTAAGGGTGCATCATATTTTCGATGAAACTTCTCTGAGATTAAGTGTTTGTCTTATTTAACGTGTGTGTGGACACGATAAGAAGAAGAAGTGTTTGTCTTTTGAACTATAGCAAAAGAACTCACTTTGGTAAAAACCTGACAGTTACAATAAATTTTAGGGATGTGTATTGGCAAAAATCTGGCGATACGATATGTATCATGATACAGAGGTTACGATTCAATATATTGTGATATACAGTATTTTGATACTGTAAGCAAGGCGATATATTGTGATTTTTTAAAATCTAAATTTAGGAAAACTGCCATAGTATAAAGAACACACCGTGTTAGTTAGCTCTGCGCCCTTACGCTACTTCCTGTCTCAGTTTACATTGTTATATCGGAGTGGAAGAGTCAAATGGTAGATTACAGCACCGCTGTCCCATGGTCGGGGGTTTAAACCCAACACAAAATGAGCCACTGTCTGTCAGAAGTCTTTGCATATAAATTATTAATTAAAAATCTATCATACAGCAATACAAAACACAATAATGCAATATTCAAGTGTATCGATATATTCCTACACCCCTAATATATTTCACAAATATTGAATTGTAATATTACTTATCAAGCCATGTTTCATGTCCCAGCTGCCTTCTCTTCATTTTCATTCATGACCTTTTTTACAGCAAACACCATTTGAGCTTCATGAGTATAGCTATCACACATAGTACCGTTTACACTACTAGTGCAACACTTCAACTTTTTCTATTGATGTTTTGATTTTCAGTGACCAATAAAGCTTTGTTTTAGGACGTTTTGGCATTTCTAATGAAAACTGCTCACCTCATGGTGAATATGACACATGCCAAAACTTAAATACAGGGCTCAAGAATAAGGATTGCCCGCTTCCTCTTTTTAAGAAAAATGATTGATTATTATTAAAGGGCTCAACGGTCGCTATCTTTGCTATGTAGTGGAAGGGAAGGGCCCACCAACCTATGTCAAACTTATGAAAATGGAGGGCGAGGAAGCTGCAGTGGTTGTGATTGAAATGGTGAACACCAAACTATACAAATTTAAGTTATACATGTGTTTTTTTCACTAAGTACCACTATACTGTGGTCAGATAGAAGCCATTATTGGGTTAATTTATCCGTTTGAATTGAATTACTGCCGATACGGCGTGACGTCCGTGGCTGACTATCACCAGGTGACCCTGTCCAAATTCACGCACTACACAAGTAAGTACATAGTGTGGACGTGTACTAACGGAAGTATCCAAACTGAGACACAGCTAAAGTTTATGAGCTGAAGTGCAAGCGAGAATTTCAAATATCCTGGAAACAGCAGTTTAGTGGGGTGGTGTTAGAGGATGTGGGATTAATTTACTTAAATAAAGATAAAACATGACAATTAAGTTTAGCCTTTGTTGTTATTTGATAACTACTAATAGATAAAACAGTTTGTATAGGGGCAAGTAAAAATGGACTTTGGTCAAGTTTCTGACCCACCTGCCTGATAAAAAAACAGTAGTAGTGTTGTTTGCCAATCATGACTAAAATTAAAAGACCATTTTCTATTGTTTTGGTCCTGTTTTCAGTGTGGACCTCAAGTGTTAGAATAAGCAATCTGAAAATACTAGTGAAGGAAAAAAGCCATTTGACATGTCAACAGCATTTTCAGATTTGTCTGCGTTAGTCAAACTCTAACAGTAGCTCCTCCGTTTGTGCTCCCGGTACGCTACCTGCTCTTTCTCATTATCTCTAAATCTCTTTGCTAAAATCCCAAATGGGCCAATTCTATTCAACTGCTATCTGCTTTACATTTATCTATAGTATTCATATTGAGATGTGCTGCTCTCCTCTCCCCCCACAACACCCCTCAATACATCCCCATAGCGTGTCCTCGGGCCTTCTGCCCCAAGGGCTCATGGGATACGAATACTCCCTGGGGCTGCTGTTTTCACAGCCTGTGAGAGAAGCACTCGAGAGAGAAGGAGAGAGAACAGGAGAGCGGCGGCAGCAGCATTTCTCTGTTTGCTTGATGTCACTATAATGGAAATATGCATAAGTGAGAAAAGGCATAGTGGGCCTTTGGGGCCCATGAAGTACAAATATTTTAATAACAAACACTTTCAGTGTTTGCCTCCTGTACCGGCACCTAGGTATTATTTCACATTGAATGCAGTCAGTCAGTGCCGAATTCTGTATGCATAAAGATATAGATGTTTTCTTCTTTTACTGGAAGTGATTTTCATGCCGTGGAAAGTTTTCCTGGTGATATGTCCTTTGGAGAACTGTCATTAATCAAAAGTCAAAGTCACCTCAGATCTCACATTAGAATAGACCAGTTTAGCTACGGCTGAAATTGCAGCTGACCCCTCGTGCCCTGAGCACTTATTCAAAATCAGCAACACGGCCATAGGGGGCTAAAACAACTAAATTGAGTGAGGTTGCAAGAAGCTAGTAAGACTACTGAGGGAAAATACCCAATAAAGCAATGCCAACTGGCAATCTCAAGGGTTTCCTTGAGCTTTCTAATGTCCTGATGGGTGACTTATAGCTTTGTATACGCTATAAATGTAAATGACAAAGGTTATACTGTAGAGAATAACATCAAAAAAGAACAAAAAATGGGGGTGTTCATGCCAAAATAGTAACTTATGTCCAGTGCAATGTGTGGTCAAAAATACAGTAGATCTGAAAAGCATCGGAGAAAGGTGGCAACGTCCAGCTTCACAAGGTGAGGCATTGAAACCCCAAATTAAACTACAGCTATTACAGATAAAATTACAAAACTGTGCCACGTACAAAAATTGTTAGGCCCAACGACACCATATTATCATGATACTTAAGTCACAATACAATCTTATTATGATTTTAAATATTTTGCGATATGTATTGCGAAGAGATATATTGCGATTTATTACCTTTTCCCAACTGTAAATTACGCAGTTTGTCAACATCTGTTTTATTTAATAAGATAAAGTTTTCAGTCTGTTCATCTCAGAGTTTTCATTCACATATCTTGAGGTCAGAGGTCAAGTGACCACGCCAGTTTTTCCTTGCCAAAATTTAGCGTAACTTTGGAGCGTTATTTAGCTTTCTTCCTGACACGCTAACGTGACATGGTTGATACCAATTGATTCCTCTGGTTTTCAAGTTTTATATGATACTAGTATCTTCACTCTAGCTTTAAGATGCCACAACCTCTGAAAGACAGAACAGCGGCCGGTCGGATTGTTAGGAGGTTAATAGTTGTGTATCGATACAATATTGCCACGCAAAACATCGCGATACTATGCCTTATCGATTTTTTTCCTCCATCTCTAATTTTTCAAATTCAATCCACTCTAATAAAATCAGAATTAAATTAAGTGAGCTGTTCATGACAGGAATGTTTGATATCCATCGACAAATTTAAATATATTACTTCATTATTTGTATTATTTGTTCAGCCAAATGTTATTTTCAACAGCCACATTGTTCATTATGTTATATTGAACACTTTTAATAAATAGCAGATGAGACAGAAAACTAGACACATATACAGTTTACATAAATGGGGAAAAAGAGCTTCAACGGAGCGGACCCACTGCATCTAGTATCAGTATTTGCAGCCTGTTTAAATTGATATGCATTTCATTTTTTGTTTTTATTAATCTTGAATCTTCTGCAAAAATGCTAAATCTTACCAAGTATATTTGTCTAATTACCAATCATAACACTTAATATAAGACCCAATCACCTAACCAGTAATATTACAGTGACTTGTTTAAAGACAATGCATCTTGAATATCTTGTTAAATGGGGAAAAGAACATTCTTTTAAGCATTACAGGCTTATTATGACACACAGTTCTTCCTAATACTAGTGAAACATAGCTCAAAATGAGTTTTCCCAGTTAATCTCAAGATCTCTTTTTATCTTGAAAGGCCTAATATTACACCTTATTTCAAGAAATCTTACCAGGAGAACTTTCACTTTATTTTACTTATTACAAGCGAAAACACCTTTTATTATTTTTTTTTTAACCTATTTTTAGAGCAGCTTTTTTCCAGTTGTTATTCTTGCATTAGAAATGTTCTCACTCTCAACACCTAAAAGAACACAATCACAGACAATTAAAGGGCTCAACATTAGTGGACCTTTGTGTATTCAGTGTATTTGAGATTGGTAAAAAAGAAAAGACAGAAAACGTTTCAGCTGAACAAGTTAGACTCCCTTCTCGGATTTTCATAATGAGCTGTCAGTCATTTCTCAGTGCCCAACAACTTTCATCTGCCCTGATTCCTCCCAACCTCCCCCATTTATCACTCCTTTCTCTCTTCTGCGACGCACTCCTCCGACGCCCCGTGTCGTTTATCACGTCCGGTGGAATAGAGTTTCTCCAGCTGTCAATTTAGGAAATGGAGTGACGAGCGAGACCCCTGGGACCCCGCACTAATCTCAGACTGCAATGTTACGGAAAATGATGTACATCTCCGGTAGCCGGTCGCACTCGCATCCGAGGGAGCACATGTGTACATCAATTACCCGTCCTCGCCCAAAATTCATCTCGTCAGTAAACAAACAACTAATCAAACGCTGCAGCAGGGCAAAAGTCAACTCAACTTATTCATCTCCTTTACTCTTGCGGCAATGAGGTCACACACGGTTGCACTTTTACCACCTGAATATATCTTAGATTCATCCTAAAATTACACCAAGGCTGGAAAAATCTACTCAACTCTGCTCTACTTTACTCAACTGCTCTTTCACCTCAGTGGCGTTCGATAAACTACTACCTGCCCTGGGGTTTTAACGGTCAGTGCTGCTGTTGCTGTCAGAGCCTGCGGTGAAAAATGCCAGTGTCACACAGTTATGCGTCTCATGGGGAACAGATATCGTAGTCGGTTACATGACAGGTGTGGCGGATGAGCAGTGAGTGAGACCTCGGCTCATCACTCTGCTGACCGGTTAAGACGGCAGCAGACTGTACGCGACGCACGTGATGCAAAAACACCTCAGGTCCACTGATATTAGAAATCATGTCTTGTTATGTTGGAATATTTGAGGAAGAGGTCTGGGGATAATGACCAAGTTTGTCTTTTTATTATCTGTAAACTCTTCATGGGTTTATTTTATGCATTTTAATATGATGCACTAGTTTGTCTTAGGGCTGCAACAATTACTCGATTAATCCAGCAGTTGCCAACTATTTTGATAATCAATTAGAGTAATTTTTTAAGGTAAAAAAAGTCTAAATTCTCTGATTCCAGCTCCCTAAATGTGAATATTTTCTGGTTTCTTTACTCCTCTATGACAGTAAACTGAATATCTTTGAATTGTGGACAAAACAAGACATTTCAGGACGTCAGCTCGAGCTTTGGGAAACACTGATCGAAATGTTTCTCCATTTTCTGACATTTTATAGACCAAATAACTAATCAATTATTTTTTTAAATAAAAACACAGACACTATGAAGCTATCATTTGTCAGCTAAACTCTAAACTGAGTGTTGGTTTGGTGGATTTAAAGCAGGTTTTTTTTTAAAGTCTGACTCCCCCTCATCCCCCGTCTCTCAAAACTTGATGTAGTTCTTTAGGATCGTCTTTTTTTCTATGATTTTTAAGCATATTTATGGACGTTTAATCGTATATTACTGTGAGGACATCATCTTGGGCTTTGGGAAACACTGATTTCAGTGTTTTCTGACATTTTATAGACCAAACAACCAATCGATTAATCGAGAAAATAATCAAAAGATGAATCTACAATAAGAATAATTGTTAGTTGCAGCCCTAGTTTGACTTCTGCCATCTTTCCGGTCGGTGTTTCAATGAAAAAATACTATAATTCTGCATGAAGTGGTTACTGGCGCCACCACAGTGAGAGGTTGCGTGAAACAGTAGTATACTGTAGTAGTTATTCCATTGGCCGGCCACTTGTAATCACCCTTGTGGTTTAAAAAGGTCGAGGGGTCAGGGGTTATGGGAGATAAGGACCCTAGGGGCCGTCATAAAACACTTGCGACACTTCAGCCCTCGTTTGTCATGCCAGAACTCGATATCACTCATTCGTCTTGGTTAGGAAAGTCTTTTCCTTTAATAGACATCTTACGTCATAATCCTGCATTGTGACCACATGCAGTCTGCACTCTGGGACCAGTTCTCAGGTTGTATTTTTACATTTATGTTTAGAGCATGATGGTGTATTTTTGCACTGTACAAAAAAAAGAAAAAGAGTCCTTGACTTGCTACAGTTTCAGACAAATGTGAAAGATTCGGTACAGAAGCTTAATTTAAAATTATTTTTCTACCCCCGTGTCTAACAGCAGCACAAGTTTGAGGTTTTCAAAGTCAAAAACACTCTTCCTCAGATTGGGTGGTAACAGTGACTGCTCGCCCTCATCCACATCTGCATTGTATTTTCCTGAAATTTGCCAGCGCAGAAAGGAACAATCAAACGGCCGACAAAACAAATGAGATTCCCTTACATTAGGCAACCGTGTAATCACATTTCCCATGTTGTCTCTTTCCCTATATGCTACGTCCCGTCGAAATTGGAACCCGAATGTAGGAGCTGCATGAGGAGGGTCACAGTGCAGCCTGGTGCAGGCCTCCCTCCGTTAGCTCTGCATACTGAGACGTTCGCTCCCGCTGAGACATCTCATTTAGTGCATCTGCAAACAGCATTACAGGTGGAAACGCTTTAGGAGATGTCTTGCAAGCATTAATCCCATTTGTGTCCTAACCCATTTCAAATGTGCATGCCGCTGCACTCATGAAATGAGAGAGATGCTGCGGCGGCGGCGATCAAATGGATGCAACACAAACATTTCCAAGGACTTCAGTGGACACACAAAGGAAATGTCATCACTAAGAGGATCTGCATTCAACGGCAGAAAAGAAACGGGCGCTTTTAAATGCGGAGAAATGAGTGGTTGATTTAATAAACTACATACATGGAAATCAAATGTTGAAATAAATTCAAAAAGGCTCTGTGCAATTTAGATGAACAACAGATATAAAGTCTATTAAATTAATCAAAGCATGTATTATTTTGTTAATAATAATAGAAAAAAACAGGGAGCATATACTGTATGTAATTGCACCTTTCCAAAAACGTTACCACATCATGAAGAAATCTTAAATCTTAACCGCAGCAGGTGGTGACACTAATTGTTGTATCATGCTCCTTAAAATATTTAAAATAAATTGCTCTTCCTAATTAAATAAATCTTTCAAAATCCATGCAGATAATTTGAAATGGCAGCAATCTACTGACATTCAGAACCACAACATTTTCAATTTAGTAAGTAAATGTAGGAGAGTTAACAAAAAACATGACTTTATGTGACTCAATCCTCACAATCATGTCAAGAAAATATGCACATCCATGCAGCAGGTTGTAGTTTGAGAATACAATAAATACTTTCTGCTCCACCGTTGTGTACTGGACATCATTTTGATCTTAGATGCTAAAAACTCAGAGGCACTACGCTCAAAACATTAGAGATGATTGAAAAGAAAAAAGTTAAAATTCTTCTGTCCAGGTGTGAATGCTTTAAGTGGCTTGTGGAGACAAAAAATTAAACTTAACACAACCATAAAGATAGACATACAAGCAATGGATATAGCATGCATAGCAGAGTCTGAGTAAATATGAAATGCTGCCTGTAGTTAAATACTACCCTCTAGTGGGCGTCACAATGTTGCTGGATGTCTAGTCATCATGACCCAACTAGAGGAAGCAGAGGATGCTTTTTATTACCTGAAAGAGACGACGGTTCTTTACAGATTTTATTGACTTCCTTTTTATCGCAGATAAAATTATTCAGAATAAACAGAAATATGATTATTGCTGAGGCTTATGAGTCAGGCTCTAACCTGAATGCATTCAATCCTCTAGGAGAGCACACAAGCAAATGATGCTGATCAGCTGTTTATTCAAAAGAATTCACACAATATACAGCAGACAAAGGACACTGCGCAGGGGGGCTAAACACAGCGCCGAGTCTGACCTGCTGCATAAACAAGGGTCGGGAAATTGCGTCAACACACCTGTAGAGCTGCAACGACTTAGTCGATCAACACAAAATGATTCGGCAACTAATTTGATAATCGAATAATCGTTTCAGTGATTTTTAAAGTAAAAATGCCAAACATTCCCAGCTTCCAGCTTCTCAGATGTGCCGTTTTCCTTTGTTATATATGACAGTAATTTAATCATCGTCAAGTTATTCAGACAAAACAAGCAAATTGAAGACATTGCCATGGCCTCTTTTAAACTATTTGTCATTTCATAAACTGAATTAATCGATTAATTGAGAAACAAAATCCACAGATTAATGAAAGTCATTAGTTGCAGCCCTACACACCTGTACTCTTCACTGCTCTCTTCCCTCTTTTACTTCAACACTCTGAGTTAAACTACTGTCTGCTGAATGACATACGCCACCCAATCCCCACGGCCTGCTCTTAGCATTCTCCTCGTTGGTCACGTCCAATTAGCTCTCCCCTAAACACTCTCTCATTAGGCTAGCCATAATCCACTCATCGGGCCTTGATTTGGCAAATAAATCACACTCTGAGTTTTTTCAGACTATGTTCCCTCCCTCGCTCCGTCACTGCTGCTGTCTTTTTAAGCTCCGTCTCTCCCTCAGCCTCGTTAACCCTGTCCTGAGTTTCTACGGTGACAATCTCTGCCGGGCCTCCTCATTGGACATGGCAGCCGGCAATTTGCATGCCAGACTATTTCTCTTCATCATTGGGCCTCTTTCTCTCTCTCTCCCTCTCTCTCGTTCGGCCTCTCTCTCTCTCTATGCTAGAAGAATTGAGAATAACTCAGCAACTGACGGCAGACGGCATGCACGTCCTTGTCCTACAAGGTTACGAATCCATTTCATCTGTGCAAGAGGGGAGTGAATTAAAATAAATGATGGCCGGACATTTATTGCATTCTGGGGGTGAAGGAGGGATTGGGGAGGAGAGGCACAAGTTGCGTAGTGAGACTTGTGTCTCATACTGAGCCAGACTGGCAGACAGTTTGATATTGACTGGCATACGGCGTTGGCACTAACAATGAAGACAATACAAAGAAAGTAGAATCATCCGCCACAGAGCTGAGTTTGAATCGGAGCCGGCTGTGCTTCAGTCACAGAGCTGTTGCTCTGGGATCATACAACTTTTCACATGTCGATGTATCCAGCATTACACATCATATACTAGTCAGTGCCGGGACACGTCCAAGCTGACCCAACCCGGTCTCACTCCCAGCGTGTCAAATACCGCCGATTGGGAAAAGCGCCCCTCAGCATTGGAAACCACAGCACGGAGGCACCCTCTAGCGTCAGTATGTGATGAACCCGGCTTTCAGCTAACTCCAATGTAAACCCACCCACGGCGTTATTCGACGGTCGGAGCAAGTGACGTAGTATTCATAATGTGAGAGTCCGCTAAAGGCGGGCCGTAGGGGTGGTGGATGGGTCAAACAAAACAAGACTTTTAACCAGGAGACCGGTGTTTGTGTGCCGTGTGAAACTAAAAGTAACGTTGACTTATTCTGTCAGTCGTCGGTATTGTCAGTGAGTAATGTGAGTCGCTAGTCAGTTGAGTTAACGCCAACCACAACCGTTTCTTAAGCGTAACTAAGTGGTTGTGTTGCCTATACCAAACTTCCTGTGAAAATGGAAGTTTATTCTGAAAGGACGCTAAGCATGTAATGAGAGTACATTGACACGCCGTTCCTGACACGTCCAAAGGTAACGCAAGAGAGGTTCCCCGTGTGTCAGTCTGCGATGCTGAAGGACACTGACCAAGCAGCGACGAGTTGGGAGTGAGAATGTGTTGAATCTGAAGAAGCCAAATTCATATTTTACAGTTGAATATTATTCATATGTTGATATTTTCACCATATTTGTTTATATGCTTCAAATATCATATTTGAAATAAGTTTATTCTCAGAAAGTAATAATTATATTTTACTTGTGTGTGTTATAGAAATAATGCATGCCCCTTTTGAAGCAACTTTACAACATTTAACAAGCACTTTTATTTGTTTGTAGGTACGGTAAAGAGTGGGTCGCATAGTTTTATGAACCAGTTATGGAACGTGTTGTAGACTTATGGAATATAAAGTAAAAAGGTAGGATTACTTTAAGTTTACTTTTGTAACGAGGAAGAGTGGATTGCTTTAATCTATAAGAGGAGTCGATGTGAGCTGAAACTCATGTCAACTTAAGGCTGATTTATATATATATAAATTATTTGAGTAATAATGTATTTTTTTTTTGTTTAAATAGGGGAGGACGGTGAATAAGCCTTTCAGGGTTCTTTCCTCTCCTGCACTGAAATGACTGTTTTCTTTTATTGTATGTATTTTAGATCAAAACAATTGTGCAAATAAATAAAACTAAAACGTATAGTTCTACGCAGAGCCGACTCGGCCTACGCCGTTGTGAGCATTTATACTTGTGTGGTGGTGTGTCTGCATCGCTCTGCAATTACGCTGCCCCGGTGTTGAGTTTCTTCCGGTTTCTTCGTGTAACATCGCTTCAACCAAGAGTTTATGCTCGCTACCAAATTTTGGATCCTACAAAATCTGTTAATATATTAATGCAAAGTAGGACCAATCACTGATTAGACCCCTTCTACCATTTTATTTTGATCTGAAAGGCCAAACATGGAATTTGGATCAGAGTTTCTTCACTGTGAAGCCTTATGAATTAGACCTGTTTGTATTTATCCAGTTTAATATTTATTATTGTGTGAGTGGTGATAATGCTAGTAGCCAAAAAGTATGTGTTTGCGTCAATCAATTCCTCACATTCCCATCAGCTTTTATCCTGCTTCTATTCTTTAATTCATCTTTATTTGATGTCTAAACCTTCTCACGATGACGACTACTGCATTTAAATCTATAGATGGGTTGTTGTTGTTGAACTACAGTCTATTTTGTCCACATTTGAACAGTTTGTAATATTTCTAACCTTGGAATCGCTGCTGGCATTTAAAATTCAGCACTGTGACGTTGTAAAAGGACGGGGATAGTGTTTATAGATGTCACTGGAGAACCACTGTGCATCGCTCCAAACTGCTCCTTGTTTCCGTCTGCGTGTTCCAGAAATACATCCTTGGACCCAAAGGATCCCTCGCTAAGTGACTTTTTTCCTGTTGACCACAAAGCTATCAATATGTCTGCCTCTTGACACCGGCCCATCTCTCTCTGGACACGCAGGCCGGACTCTGAATGCTGACTATACTGCTCGCTGCACAACGCTCCTGGACCTCTTCCAGGACACTCTATTGTAATACAGTTATTTTTAGACAAGCCGACGCAAATAAATATTTATAGTTGTTTGCAGGTCAGGGGTCTCAATGAACCGCGGGGTGGATGGCAGTGAATAAACTACAATATGTAACTATGTAAGCAGGAATACGGGTTCAATACAGCAGGCCAGGAATAAACTGATGGGAGATATTTAAGGCTTGGCACTTGCTCAAAACATAAAAAATAAATTATAATCTATGGAGCAAAATTAAGGCTGAGACCACATCGATCAATACTAATACTAGTTAGGCTTCAAAATAACTTAAGTGGAGAGCTTCCTGGTGTGTTATGGGGTTATTCATTGCAATGTGGTGTGAGATTTTTACTCACACTTTCCCTGAATGCAGCTCTCTCATTTTCCCTGACATCTGGATGCCTGTGATAATAGCCCTGGCGCTGATCACTTTTACATTAAACTTCGGTCTGAATGGAGATGTGTGTCACTGGAAATTATTACACTTGTCACTTCACTCCACTTCCTATCAAATTTATACTTTGGAAAGGATATTTCTATGCAAAGAGACCGGAGTGACCTAGACAAAGCCTTGGCTCGGTTTGATGAAGGAGTAGCGCAAGAAGGGGAAAATTTAAGGTTCAAGGAAATGAAGAAATGCTGAAGAAGCCAAAATGGTGATTGAATGGTAACATTTTCCTGTGGTCTCTCCCCCTGACCAGAATTTGGACCAAATGTGGGGGAATATTGTGTTTCTGTCATTGTTCGTCTAGCGTAGCTTTGAGTCTAAATATAGGTCATGCAAGAAAGGCCTGGGCCACACATGCAAGTGTACACATGCACAGAAACACAGTGAGTGAGTCACTGTGTGCTTTTACTTTGTAAGGATCTATTTCTAATAGCTAGAGTGAAGATACTAGGAAAACTCAAGGAATCCGTTGGTATCAACCATGTCATACTAGCTCGTCGCGAAAATAACACTCCAAACTTACGCTAAATTTTGTCGAGGAAAAGCTGTCATTTTCAAAGGGGTGCCTTGACCTCTGACCTCGAGATATGTGAATGAAAATGGGTTCTCTGGGTACCCACGAGTCTCCCCTTTACAGACATGCCCACTTTATGATAATCACATACAGTTTGGGGCAAGTCATAGTCAAGTCAGCACACTGACACACTGACAGCTGTTGTTGCCTGTTGGGCTGCAGTTTGCCATGTTATGATTTGAGCATATTTTTTATGCTAAATGCAGTACCTGTGAGGGTTTCTGGACAATATTTGTCATTGTTTTGTGTTGTTAATTGACTTCCAATGATAAATATATACATCCATTTGCATAAAGCAAGCATATTTGCCGACTCCCATGTTGAGAAGAGTATTAAACACTTGACAAATCTCACTTTAAAGTACATTTTGAACAGATAAAATGTGTGATTAATTTGCTCTTGACAGCCCTTCTTCCTTCTACCTTTCAAAATAATTCAGATATTTAAGATAAATTGACTTCAAATGTTCTTAAAAATATTGTATTATTATTTTGCTGTTATTTGATGTTTACATTGACTGACAAATTATATCAGAAATACCAACTTACTGTAGAAGTAGTACACTACATTACTTCTGTATTAACCAGTTCAGTTCAGTGTATACACACTATAAGGTTTATAAAATATAGATGAATCTCAATGTACAAACAACATGTGTAAAAATCAGAGTCTAACATGAACAGCTGAATTTATGAGGACAAATAAATCTTCTGCAAAAATGTCCAGAAGTTGAGTCGTTCTGTTTCTTTCTCAGTTATTCATCATATGAGAGACTGTCGTTAGAGTGCAGGCGGTCAGACAATACAGAGAATACAAAGAAGTCGATTTTAATTTCTGAAAGTGATGGTGTACACCTCCGTCTCTGGGACCACATGTACCCATAAATGGATCAGATTCCGCCAGAACATTTTGTCCGGTGCCTCTCGATTTTCTGACCGTCTCAATAAAGAAATAAAGAAATACACAATAATATGGTGGACTGATCAATCTGCTTTTTCAAAACCGCATCAAAATATATCACAACAATTAGCCATCTGTAATTCCAGCAGCCCAAACAGAGGTACATTTTGACCTTCCTAGCGACCACCCGACCAGGCGTCTGTCAGTCAAGGCTGCACAAATAACCGAGCTACTCAAACACTTGTCATCATCCCTCATCAGCATCTTGATTGTCGAGGAGGACAGATTAGAGGGAATGTCCACATACATCCAGCGGCCTCTGATGTGACAGCGAGGGTTTATGGGATAGCAACACGAGAGCCCCGCCCGCTTCACCTTGACCCCGCCGCTCAGCTTCCGCCGCCGCCACCACCACCGCTCCTCTCGTCTCAGGCTCTCCGGTCTGACCTCGTCATCCCGGGGCCTCTGGCCTCGCCTCTGACGGCTGAGTTATTACCATAATTACCCAGGAGGCATTGCAGGGAGCGGCCACATGGCAGAGGCCGCCCATGTTTAACAGAATATTTGGGTGTTTTATCGACTTTAACTCAGCCCCCGGGGCAGGCGAGAGGGGGCCCGGATGATAAGAAAACCACTCATGTGGGAAATGAAGAGGACCATTTCACAGACGGAACCAAGAAGGGGATGAAATATACTGTTAATGCAGCAGTGGCCAGTGCACATATGTCATATATTCTCCGAGACAAGGTGTAAATATGCTCATATATTCAGTCGGTGTCGAACAGAAGGACTGGGGTGGAGATGACTACCTTCTAAAAATAGCACTTTGAACCTTATATAATGAAAAAGTATTAGGATTGCTTTGTGTCAACATCAAATATGTCATGTCCTGAGGTGGAATGAAGGTGGATTATACAATATATATTATTCATTTTTCACAGCAGGGATCTACTGAATTGACAGACTGACTGGGTTCAATTTTGAGGAAAATGTACAGATTTCTTTTACTGTTTTATTTCTTACTTATTCAGCGTTAGACTAACTTATAGAGACTGTTTCCATGTCTTTGTAAAATTGCTCATTTGAATTCATAGAAGTCTATGGGATCAAACAGCAACTCCGCTTAAAAACAATAGTTCAACATATATTCAAACTGAGCACAAGGTCATACAAATATATCTAGGAAAAACAGTCAAATTCACCCCAAACTGAACTACTCCCAGAGACAGCTCAGAAAGTATCTGTATCTGTATCTGTGCCATCCCCTTTAGGACAGTGGTTCTCAACCGTTTTTGTTTCAAGGACCCCAAAAGTGATACACATTAGGTCACAGACCCTGTCCTGAGTCTATTAACTCCAATGGGAGAAATCAACATGAACACAGATTATAACTGATTCTTTTGCCCTATAGTCATCAAAGTAAATATTGGACCCATTTTTCTCAAACCACATATCTTCCCAATATTCTGACACTAAAATTACATTTTCAGACGGACAAATCGAGAGAAAATTAAATTTGTTTGCGACATTTCTCTGTCTCATGAACACACTCTCGCAAGATCTGGCAACTAACGTTCGCAAACACCGGAGCTACAGTAACTAATTTTCATAATGCCAAATATGGCTGTTAGCTGTGTAAATGTCTAATGTTAGTAAAAGAAAAATATTAGAGCTGTCAAAGTTAACCTGATAACAATGCGTTAACGCAATTTCTTTACCGCATTAACGCAACTTGCAGTTTTTAGGTTGTAGTGGGCTCCGTTTTAACACTAACGTGAAGATACTGGAATCATAAGAAACTACAAAAACCTAAGGAATCCATTGGTACCAACCATGTCATACTAACTTGTCGCCAAGGAGAATAATTAACGCTGCAAACTTAATTTTGGTGAAGAAAAACTGGGATGGCCATTTTCAAAGAGGTCCCTTGACCTCTGACCTCAAGATATGTGAATGAAAATGGGTTCTCTGGGTACCCACGAGTCTCCCCTTTACAGACATGCCCACTTTATGATAATCACATACAGTTTGGGGCAAGTCATAGTCAAGTCAGCTCACTGACACACTGACATTGTTGTCTGTTGGGCTGCAGTTTGCCATGTTAAGATTTGAGTACCTGTGAGGGTTTCTGAACAATATTTGTCATTGTTTTGTGTTGTTAATTGATTGTCAGCTCCCATGTTGATAAGAGTATTAAATACTTGACAAATCTCCCTTTAAAGTAAATTTTGAACAGATAAAAAATGTATGATTAATTGCGATGAACTATGGAAAATCATGTAATTAATCACAATTAAATATTTTAATAATTTGGAAGCCCTAGAAAATATAAATACATTATACAAATATAACCAAATGTGCTTTCATCCATCCACATGACATTCACAATACTTCCAAACGAGATGGGGGGGATGAAAGCGGGAAGGCGAACACGTCATAACCACGCCCACTTAGGAGACAGGAAGTGTATACCATTTCAAACCATTGGCAGAACTTGTAATGCTTCATCTTTGTTATAGAGCATCTTTGCTATTCCTTACAGAAAAGTTATTGTTTTTTTCTTATCACAAAATAAAAATGTTAAACAGTTTGGAGGCCAGGTGGATTTGTCTCACAGCTAACTGTTTCAGCTGTATGTAACAGAGAAAGCTCTTTATAATCCATGTCTATACTGCCATGTCTAAGAAGCCAGGAGGCCATGCATATTCATACAGATGGAGTGAAGAGTACAGCCCAGCCTGCCATACACAGGGCACAGGGGTCATTGGCCTCAGGCCAACAACGAACACAGAGACAAAGATTGTGTACAGTAAGCACACACTTCTATTAGTATCTGTATTTATACTTAAAATTTCAGTCAAACACACACAGAGAAATATAGAAACACACACACATTCACACACGCCCTCATCTGCTCACAAAGGTCAACACATTAGCATCGCAATACGTACAGTATTCAGACTTTCCTGGTCCTATATAGCTACTCATCAAACATGTCCGAGATGGCACTTAGCCGTGTGTGCCCGTGTCTTATTATGCAGACCCATCTGTGTGGGTTCAAAGGTCATGGCCGGGCCTGGCAGGGGCTACAGGTGAGCAGATGAGAACAGTAGGGGCTCGGTTTAATTTAGCTAAGCACTACAGGACGCAGCGCGCCCCTGTATACCTGGGAAGGACAAGTTGAACTTTTCACACTGTGCCTCAGACTCATCATTTCGATGGGTGGAAAGTCGAGAGTCGAAAATGAGTAATAGAGTCAAAAAAAGCTTTGCTTTTGACACCGAATCTGTTTCTTTGTGGCTGAGTTGTTTTTTATTTTGTGTGAGACTTGTTCAAACAAAGACAGACAGAAGCACATAAACACACAAATCTACATACACACAGTGCTCTGTCACCACGTCTCTGTTTTTACCTCCCTTTCTCTCTCTTTTTTACCTCTGACACACATCCAAGCACACAATACACACACAGACATATTGAAAGAAGATGACTGTCAGCAGTGTGTGTGTGTGTGTGTGTGTGTGTGTGTGTGTGTGTGTGAGGGAGAAAATCCCTAATCTGGCATGGACCAGCTTCCTGTCTAGACTCTGCATGAGGAGGCCAGCGCTAACCTGGCCGGTGCTGTGAGTGTGTATATGTGTGAGTGCATACATGCACATTATGTTTGTGTGCATGCTACTAATTTATGTGTGAGCACAAACCTACATTATGTCTGTATCTTAGAGAGGGAGTAGCTGCACACTGTCATTGTACTCGTCCAAACCAGAAAACTGACATTAACCTCTGGCCTTCCATATCTACTGTCCAATACTTGTTTTTTTTTTTTAAATTGGGACAGTTTCCAGTAAAGCTCCTTTTTGTTTTCTGTTATTTTGACGCTTTCTTTACCACGCGTGCCAATGCTGCCGCGATTCCAAAAGCCAATTTCCTCATTATCCAACTTGCAGCACTTACGGGAATAGAGAGGTGGGGGTGTGGAGGGTTAAAGTTGGAGGGAAATGGAAAAAGGCCTGATGTGGTTTTCTCTGAAATTCCACACAAAGAGCGAGGATGAAACTGACTTGTTTTCCTTCCTTACTCTCTGTCCTTGCTAAATACAGCTTAACAACAGTAAATATGGTAGTAAAAGCTGCATACTTTTGCCCAAACAGCAGAAAAACAACACTGAAGGTGAAAAAAAGTCACTGAAAAAGAATCCCTCTTGGTTTTGGTAACACGGTTAACCTGAGCTGAATCATAACTGGAATCGCTGACGGCCTCTCGCCATCAATCATTAGCACAAACCCTGCCATTAGTAATCACAACAAACAACCACTGAGCACAGCAACTTTTTGCCGCCTTACTCGTGCTGAGTGCTAATCAAAAAAATGCTAAGTGTGTTTAGCCTTAGCTTTGACAGTATTTGTCCGGAGTGTGAATCAACATCACGAGCATCGCTATTTCATATTCATGCAGAGGCCCAATGACACCTTGTCCTCTGCTTTCCGAAAGGCCTGAACTCAGCAGATCACCACCCCTGTAGACCCAGATGTAAAGTGAACAGTCTTCACCTCTGTGACATCAGACCGCCACAATATGCCGTCTTGTGGGAGCAAGCCGTCACAGAGGCCTGCCAAAGACCACGGCTGCGACTATGGCAGCCAAAAAAGCCAAGAAGAACAAATGACAAGGTGATTTTTTTTTATTTTTTTTTTAGGAGGAAAAGAAACTAAATGTAAGGATTTAGGACAAAAAGTGTTTTTTCAGCACTTTTCTTTAAAACTTTTATTAATCTAGATTATTTTATAAATGACTAATGATGTGAAGGGGTCTCATGAAGTAGTGAGAATTATTTTGTGGTGAGCTTTTTAGCCTCTTATTTTTGTTTTATAGCCAACGCATGTATATTTTTGTATATATTCCTGTTTTCAGCAAACAATCTCGGATTAATGCAGCATCAAACAGCAGACAGACAAAGTTAGCGACTCACTGGTGAAGACAGTCAAACAACTAGCATGCTCGGACACAGATATCTCCCTTAGAGGCTGCTGGAAACCAAAGGTGAATATTGTACTTACATTCATCAGGTAACCAGAAACACGACTCCATTGGTTTGTCGATGATATCCCCATGCTAGCCTCCATGTCTCCTGCAAGCCAGCACCTGTTTGCCAACACCTTAGCCATGTCAGGTCAGGGGTGTGCCTCCCTCTCTCTCAGATGGTTTCAAGGTCGTCTGCCCCCTAGTGGATAAAAAAACGAATGTGAAATTGATTTGTCAAAAATGGCATGCCTAATATGTAAAATAAATGCAATTACATTATTTTAGCAAATGCTTTTGTCAAGAGTGACTTACAATAAGTGCATTAAACCTCCACAGAAATAAGAGCTAGATGTCATCAAAAACATTTAAGTGTTTCTGTGCTGCCGTACAATGATTTAAGATCGGACTGTGTATGTTATGTTGAACAGTATACACTGTTGCCACAAGTGACAGGCATGGATGGAAGTAATGATATTGGTATATGCTAAAGTTGTTCCCAAACGTTTTGATATCAAGGAACCCTAAACTGACATAAATTAGACCACGGACCCCTATTCGATACGATTTTGTACCAGCATTTTTGCTTTAGATGTTTTATTCCATAGAGTGTATGAAACCCATGACCAAAATAGTCATACATTCTGTCATTGTGTTACTTATGGATGGAATTATAGTGAAATTAAATTATTACCCCCCACACTTTGAAAACCACTGAAACACAATGCAACATTGGCAAAAGTGGAGAGTCATTAAGTCAACAAACTGGCTTAGTAAAAGTCTGTTATAGAGCAATATCAATCTAAAGTTTGCTAACATTAGCCACTGATCATACTATATTGCCTATGAATTCAACTTTTCATTTGTCAGAGGACAAATGTCATTTCTTCGTTCATAAGTTACATAGTCTTGCTTTATTGTTGTTAAAGGTCATATTGATAACATTTTTATGTAGACGAATAATTAAAAAAAAATACATCCAGAGCTTTTAGAAAGATGCTGAATAAAAGCATGGCTTTTCCTAAAAAAAAAATATGATTGTGAATTGATAATTTTAAAATTTTTGTCCAAAATTGAAGTTTTGTTTATCTCTGTGGAAGATATCTGGCGTTTGGTTCCCACTTCTAACAAGGCTTGTGAGCCAATAGTATAACGACGATGGTAGCAAATAAGCAGGTTGTGTAACAAACTGGCAACCAATTGTTGTGAAGTGAATGTGATAGAAAAGGGGAGGGAGAGTGTGACATCTAGAGGCTGAATGTTATCGATGTTATCAACAGCACCTTTAAAAAAAAAAGAGGTCAGTAAGTGCTAGCATGTCTAGGTGTAGTCTGAAAAGGTTGGTTTTCCTCATGGAGCAGGAGAGAAGAGACTGAGACTAGAAACCATCGAGATTAGTCCACAAACTGAAGGGATAGCCAGTAGTCCAGATGAAGAGGAGCACAATGGTCATGCCGGAGTGTAGGGTTTGATCATAACTTAGGAATGAGCAGTCTTCTTCACTGCCCTGTATGCTAGCACCAAAAACTGCAACAAGGAGCCAGAGCAGTAAATGGAGAACCAAGTCTGAGCCAGGCTAAACCGATTGTAGCCAGAAACACAACCTGAGCACACCTGTATGTGGACCAGCATTCAGAAAAAGTTGCCTCATACTTAATCACAACACAGAGATAAGCATTTAAAAGTCTTTAACTCTGCAGATAAGTACCATGTAATCGATATAAGCATCGTCCTCGATAACTGCAACAAGATGAAGACATAAACCAAGCCACAACAACAACAGAGCGACAGACAAGCTTTCGCTGACTCCACGTGATCTCACCTTAAGTCATCGTCTAGCCGGCGTGGTATTCCTTTTCCTATGTACATGTATTTAAGAAAACCGATGACTAACACAGATGGTGGACGAATCAAATGAGTCATTTGAGTTGTATGGCTATGACATACACACATCATTGTCTCCGCTGGTGTGGGTTTAAGGGGTCTCCTGTTGGCATTCCTATCCAACTGACTCCCCAAGTATGACTCATAGGCTTGTTACCCCCAGACGAGGCAGACTTTACTGGGCTGGCTTGTCAGTGTGTGTGTAGTGGGGAAATCTGGCGTGATGCTGCTCAGTATTTGGGGTTTGTCTGACTCCGTCTAGCCAGTCTCGAGCAGTCTGACTGTGTGTGTATGTGTGGTCAGATGGTGAACTCCGTCTACTCTACAGATTAAAATCTTAAAAGACAAAAAAAACAAAAAACGGTTTTGTGTTTTGTAAACACAACAGTCGCCAGATCGCTGAGCGAGGTTAAGCAGCTGCAGTTACTACTCTGACAAGTAGTCAGCAGGAATGTAACCTACATTACAGGAAAAAAGAGGACATATTCCTCCGTATTGCTACCAGCATGTGTTTTTGTTTTCATCCTCCGGTCTGTAGCTGCATTCCTTTCCTGTGTGTTGTGCGAGACGGAGAGATTGCCGGAGAATGACTCACTAAAACCTGACCCAGCAGTGAGGTAATCACTGGAGGACGCTTGGAGTAAAAATGAACTTTGATGGTGATGGCTAGGATCATGTCTAGGAATCCCCAGACGGTTTGGAATAGTACAATAAGTGTGTGTGTGCGGGATGACATAATTTCTATGCACCCGTCCAGTCCATGTGATGTTCTTGTCAATGCGAGGCCTCCGGATGAAGACCCACAACCCCATTACAGATTCTCTCCACACAAACTTGATGAGACCAATGGAAATAGATGCTCAACCTAGAAGTACTGCTGGTAGATGATAATTTAAATTCTGCCTTATTTTTTTTTTACACTTCTGATACAACCAGAACGCAGTACTGCCGATGATTTATTCAGATATAGATTTTCTAATTCATTCATTCCACATTCAATCATTTTGCAGATATAATACTACAACTATAAGCGACATTTCACACAAAAAAGACTCCTTTTGAATAACGTATTGACAAATTTTGTTCACTTACAAACATTTTAATATAATTTCTGGACTCTTGAATATTGGGCACTTTCCTTAAGCATTAAATATATAATTATTATTGTTATTATATATATTTATTAGGTACACCTATCAGTCCAGTTCAACACTATTGCAAGCTACAACCTCACCTTTTCTTTGTAAAGGTAGAATTTATGGCTGATACTGGATTGCATTGGATTTTACAGGTGTCTCTTATAAAGTGGCCACTTACTATACATTTTTAAATAGCATGATCCTCTAAAAATGTATAAGATGTTGAGTTTCTCTGCTCTTGTGTGAATATACAGACACAGACAGCAGACATTGGTTGTTATGTAGCATCACCTGCTGGCTTAATGGAGAACTGCCAACATTACAGTAATTGCCAAAGGATGAGACAAAATCAGCAGCAACATAAATACAAAACAAGGAACCTCATTAAATGACATCAGAATTGTTCACTTTACAGTACAATGTATAATTAAACTTAAATAAGCCACGATAAGTTAAAGGTATAGTCACTGAAGTGTGTCACACAAACTGGGAAATGACTAAAAGAAGATCATCCTCAAGAGCAAAGATCAGACAACAAAAGACAAATGTGTTACACACTTGGTAAGAGGAAAATAAAACATAAATGACTGTGTTGTGTCACAGTTTTCCTTTACTTAACTTTTGAGATAAGCTATAACGCAATGCATCAAAGTAGGCATGAAGGACTGTGGGAAAGTGGCTGAGGGATACCAGAGATCACAGTGCTGCTTGTCCTAAAATAGTTTCACGATGCTTATGAAGACATCTCATTCCCTGCTCATTCTTGGATCATGCAAAAAGCCCAAACACCCATTTTGGGTTTGGATCGCTCAAACATCACTGAGCCAAAGTTATGAATGAAGACATTTCAGCCAGAGCTCAGAGCCACGTTACGGGAAACCAACGTCCGAACAACAAACGCTATAACCAAAGTGTTAAAAACAACAGATACTGAGGAGCTTTTACAGTTTGCCTGCTTAAACAGCACAATGGAGCTTTATATTTACATTATGTGGGGCAACAATTTGTAGATTCAAGCCCATTTTCACGCAACTGTCAATGAAGCAGTGAAAAGAAAGTTGATAAGAAGATCAATAGAGAAACAAAAGAAGTCAAAATGACTCTCTACTCTACATCATGCACTATTCACAGATAGTGACGTTAAAATAAATCACATCCCACTTTTCCAAGACAACATCTGACTATAAAAGGGGAAAATAACAGACAGCAAGTGAGTGTATCAAATTACTGTATTCATTTTCATTAAAGTATCATGGTGAGTTGAGGAAGAAATGACCTTGTTCTGACAAAAGGTGTAAATGTAAACCTCATATTAATGTCCAACTCCAGCAAACAAGCAAAAATAAATCTGTATATAATTATGATTCAAATCCAAATGTTTACCAAGTTTGGACATCCCATGAAATCATTCTTGCTATGCAAACTGGAGGGCAAAAGAAACATAGGGAAATACCAGACCCCATGTTTGGGTACGGGGCCTCCAGTGGTTGAGTGAGCTTTGACCTAAAATAGGTCTGAGAATGTGGATATGCGCTATGAATAGAGATGAAACAGGAGGGGGAAAAAATCAAAAAGATGAAATAACTTAAGGGCCTGCAAATAAACCGTCAGACATCAGATCATAAAACAAATTGAGTGTAGATGGTGGTTTGCAGAGGGCATGGGAAAATCTGCACTGACAGGGAAGAAACTTTTTGTACAGCCATGCAATCATGTTGCCAGAGTGTGTGTGAAAGATTTTTCATCATGTTGAGAGCATGTTCTGTATTGTGCGGGTCTTTGTAAGAGAGCTCCAACTCCAAGGACCCAACTGTGGATTATCAGAAATTATCTTTATGGATTTTTTCTGTGTAAAGTCAGTTCTTGTAATTTTTATGGTTGCAACCACAGAAAGAGACAAGTAGGCCTACTCGTTCTAAATTATCTTTTGTCCAAGGCAGGTTTAAGACACAATAGTGAGATTAAAATTAAACAGGCGCCTATGCACCAAGGCTAAGTCCTTACCGCAGCGGCACGGGTTCGAATCCGATACGCGGCCCTCTGCTTCTTGTCGCCCACTATCTCTCTCTCCAATACTTTCCTGTCTATCGCATGTACTATCAAATAAAGGCAATAATAAAAATTAAACAGAGCAATTATGTGTAAACTTCAAGTCCTAGACTTAGATTTGTTAGGTTTACATTTGCCTTTAAACAACTGTCCTTGAATCAGCCTGTGGGAGGGCAATAAAAAGCAAACATGGGACTTTTATGTTTCAGAAGAGAATAAACATCATAATAACATATTTTAAAGTGTATAAATATGCAATATTATAAGAATGAAGAATTTAATAGAGGAAAGGGAGAATTTCTTCAACTCAGATACTGTCACAGAAACTGCTAGTACCACAGTTTGCCACTAGAGGGTGCACGACCCAGGCTACCTACTGTATGCTTGACAACCAGAAGAAACATCAACTGAGCTGAGATTTCTGTAAGATCACTATTGATCCATATTAATATTAAAAACATTAAAAAAAAAAATCACAAAAGAAGGACCACAAGACCAGATATTCACTCCCCTTCAGATGGCTTAATAAAGAAAAAAAGAAGGAAAAAAAAAAAGCCTTTAACTCTGCAGATTAAAGCTCAAACTTTACAAACTTCATAAAACTTCTAAAATAAAACCAGACTATTTCACATGTTTGTGATGTCACAGTTGTGATGTGTGCATGGTGAGTCGCAGGGAGCGCTGTTATGATCTGGACTCTCCCGGTCCCTCCTCCATCAAAACGTCAGAAACTAGTGGTATAAAACACGTGAGGCCACACCGACCTCTCAAAGTCGCATATATACCTCGTTAACCTGACAGCCTGCGGTCTGCCTCAGCACAGACAATAAAGAGACACTAAAGATCTGAATGAGACAGAAAAGGAGGAGGAATATGCCAAAGCTGTGGGACGACGACTACTTAAATCTACTGGATTGAGCACAAGAATGCACAAAGTTTCTACAGATATTATATTTGTGCTGGATAAATGTCATTATATATATATGCAGGATAGTTTTCGGGACTTTTGTATTGAGTAATGTCTAATGGGCGAGCACACACTTTGGATTTCTGCAACAAGAAAACGAATTAAGTGAGAAGTTTTTCCATCAGTAAGGAAGTTAAAAAGAAAAACACCAGCTGTGGTTTTATCAGTTTTGACTTAACTGCTAATAGTCACTGACCTTGGCAAGTTCTCGAATCTGCAACATTCTCGAATCTGCAACATTCTCGAATCTGCAACATTCTCTACACTAAACTACGGAGCGAACCAGATGCAGAGAGAAAGATGCATTTGGGCAAGGCTTTACTGTTCGTCCTCCTCCTCAACTGCGCGACTTTGAGCTCGTCTCTGTCAACTTGTGCCACCGTGGATATCGACCATGTGAAGAGGAAGAGGGTCGAGGCGATCCGTGGTCAGATTTTGAGCAAGCTGAGACTGACGAGTCCTCCTCACTCTCTGGGACCAAGTAAAATCCCCTATCAGATCCAAGCGTTGTATAACAGCACCAAGGAGCTACTGGAGGAGCTCAGGAAGGATCGGCAGCAGAGTTGCGGTCAGGACAACACGGAGACAGAGTACTATGCCAAAGAGATATACAAATTCAACATGGTCTACGGACCGCCAGAAAGCAGTAAGTATTACATTACTTCAGGTAGCTATCTATCACTTTTCTTGTTGTTAATGCCAGCAATCAACACTCTTCATTTGGTGCGTAATTACGCACTACTTATGAAGAGTGGACGCCTAAAGCCAGAGCCAGCCAAACTTCAAATGCCATTCATAAATATCTGCAGTATTTATAGCTTGTAGTCCCAGCAACTTTTTTTAATCACTGAGTTTTTGGTCTGCTGCATATATGGTCTTTCACAGTGTTCCTGTTGGTTCCTGCATCTTTATGTAACCTAAAGCACTTTGATAGATTATGTTGTTAAAAAAGGGCTTGAAGAACAGATTTGATCAATTTATGCATCTTTGACCAAAAAAAAAACTGTATAATTGAACATTTGTCTTTTTATACTGTTGAACATTTGTCTTTAATACTCTTCAGTAAAATTTAGATTTTTTTTAATCATAACTATACATATACATGGATACATAAAAACACTTCAGGATCTACAAATATGCAAATAGTCTTCATTTTAAAAGTTAAACTGCTGGAGACAAGATGTCATCTACTTCAATGTAAAGTCCATTCTCAGTGTTAAGTGTGCTGGAGGCTTCAAGTTTGCACATCACATTTATGTGAGTTGCATACTATAATATCTATAACATAATCATCTTGTAGGTGTTTAAACTCTAAGACTTGATGGATGTGAAAACAGTCTTATAGTGTAACAAGCATCATTCTGCATGTGAAGCTCAAACATCCAAGTGAAGAAACAATAAGCAACTCTTAATCACTGAGTTTTTGGTCTGCTGCATATTACAGATCCCCTTTTAATACATAAAAACAAATATACAAATAGTCTTCATTTTAAAAGTTTAACTGCTGGAGACAAGATGTTTCCTACTTCAATGTTAAAGTCCATTCTCAGAGTAAGTTTCCAAGTTTCCACATCACATTTATGTGAGTTGCATACCATAATAACTATAACATAATCATCTTGTAGGTGTTAAACTCAGACTTGATGAATGTGAAAACAGTCTTCTAGTGTTAAAGCATCATTCTGCATGTGAAGCTCAAACATCCAAGTGAAGAAACAATAAGCAAAACACATTTTTGAGGGGGGACTTTAATATAAATATGAATCTCTCTTTTAGGTTTTGTAAACTTGCTCTGCGCTTGGATGATGTGCTTTGTTAACTGCAGTGCTTCACCAACCTGTTTTAACCCAGCACCAGTGTTCCAGGAAAGTCACTCTCCTCCTACTCCTGACTCCACTCTTCCTCCTCTTGTTTTTTTTTTCTTCCATGGATTCTGTCCTTCTCCCCCAGATGTTCCCACTTCCTTTCCAGTTAGGCCCAAATGAGAGGGACATCTGCCCAGGCGGATGGGGATGCCTTTAGGAGAAGGAGTAGGAAAAGTTAACAGAGGTGGACAGGAAAAGTTAGATGATGGAAGGACCTCCCCGTTAGTCTGGATAGAGGCATCCCTCTCTCTCACCCTAGGAGTCTGTCTGTACAGCGGGGTTCCCATGAAGCCCTCGCATGCACTGACACATAATTACCACCCACCTCCTCATTGAGATGGCGCTTAATGTGACCCCACTTCCTGTCTTGGCCGGGGAATTACCCACACGGGTGGCCCATGAGCATGAGATCACTAACTGCGCTGCTCAGGTTTAACTTTGCTAAATTGAGTGTGAAACTGAGCCGGCATCCATCCTCCTTAAACCTGAATGATTCCACTGTGCCGTCATTTTATTGCCTCTAGGTAACATTTCACTGCTTGGCTAATAATGAGCTTTATTTTGTTTGTAAAACTTTTGTTGAGATTATCAGCAAAGGCCTGTTAGGCTCACGGTGTTTTTACTCCAAGTGATTTGCGCTAAACCTCTCTATTTGGCACAACCGTTTCCTCTATAGAAATAAAAGCTACGAGTGGAAAACTTGTGCTGAGAGGGACATGTGTCAGCACTTGAGGGAGATTCATGCAGCATGTGGTCCGGCTGAGTTTGGATTACTGAGAAAGTAGAATAGGATAAATGCTGTGCGTGTGTAGGAGCCAAAGAGGGCCTCATGGTCTAGAGCAAAGCCAAGAGCATTGCATCACAGTCCCTTTGAAATCAACAGGTGTTTCTCAAAAGACCTATTTTCCCTCAGCAATGTTCTGTTTTGAATCTCGCAGAAATGGTTTTGACAAAAACAGCAGGCAGTAGGTGCCTCACGTTGGTGTGGTGGTGCTGGATTCAGAGCCACAGATGGGCTTTTATGATGCAGGACATATTTACATACCTTTTTTCTAACAGTTGGGTGAAGATCATAGTTTCTTCTGTCATATTATGGTCTTTATGCCTGAGTTTGAAAAACAAAAAGGGAAAAAGGCAGAAAGTTAATATAACAGCATAAGTGCTGAACTGACATAAGCATCTGTATGAGTGTGCATTAGTCAACATCTCTACTTCCAGATACTAAAAATGTCGACAAGCTAATAATATTCCTAAAACTGTGGTATTGGCAAAGCCGAGTGTTTTTTTTCTTGTGTCCAAGATGATCTCATACTTGGAAATATGCATTTTGTCAATAGCCTGTATATCCACATGCATACACTGAGCCGGCTCTCTGAGACGGTAATGTGATTTTCATATGTTGGAGCAGGCAAGATGAACTCTTCTATAGATTCATTGTGCTGAACTGAACTCTCATTCTACTCTGGCAGCAGAGGTGATTTTCTTCAGTTAAATGACCAGCAGAATAACACAATAAATTATGGATACAATACAGAAATTATATGACTTTCTAAATATTCTGCATCTTTATCAGGTTTGCATTTATATAAGAAGTAAATAAGGTTCTAAAAGTTACTCACTTTTAAAGTATTAAACATGTATCTGTTTTCAATATCACAGGCATGAAATGAAAATATATATCTTGTTGAAATGACTGGTTTACCTATTCAAGATAATATAAGGTGATGCGGAAATGGCAGTAAAAATGGTCAGGAACATCACTTAAAACACGAATCTGCTCTTCTCACGATTTATATATAAGGACTATTGAGAATAGCGTCATGAAGGTTTGTCATTTTTAAAAACTAGGTCCAGAAAAAAAAAGTTTGGAAAACACTGCTCTATAACACCGTCAAATGACTTCCTCCTTTCATAATTACTATGGCTGCTAGAGGGCTTTATCACTTCAGCGTAAACATATTGTTTTGGGGCACTTGCTGAAAGGACTGATGCTGTCATTACTTTCTAATTAGCAGTATGATTTTTCAGCATCCAAATTGATGTTTCGGTTAACAGTCTCTACTTGAGATTGATGGTGATTGAACTTTAGACTTCCTTTCATTAAAGATGTATGTACATTTAGCCTGAATCTTCTTTGCCAAATGCAATAAAATGTTTCGACAAAAACTCAAGGCATTTTTTTCAAGTGCTGGTAGGCTGATTTTGTTACCTTTGGACAGAGCCAGGCTAGCGGTTTCCCCCTGCTCCCAGTCTTTGCACTAAGCTAAGCTAACTGGCTGATGGCTGTAGCTTCATATTTATCATACAGACATGAGTGATATCAATGTTATCGTCTAACTCTCGGCAAAAAAGCATATAAGTGCATTTCCCAAAGTGTTGAAGTATTCCTTTAAGATCAGGTAGAAAACAGTAGACTGTGAGTGAAGCCAGTGTATTGAAGACACAGCCACCTTCGTGTGTTGCCCCTTGTGGTATAACAGGACCAGAAGTCTGCCTTTGTGGAATAAAGTTTTGACTCTTATCCAGTGACATCACTCTCTTTCCCTCGGTTTATGTGTGCGAACACACACTCACTTTTTGAAGGTAAACTGTTGACCTTTGGTGGATCTGAGGCAGCTCTGTGAACCAACACAAATCCGTGACAGGTGCAAATGAAGCAGAAAGCTGCTGGCCGACTGGCAAATGACTACATTGAGAGGCTGGACTGCAATCATCGGAAAGATTTCCTTTTATAGCATGGTACGCATACAGAATCTGGCATATGTCAATGACTGAGGTTGAGCTGTGGAGAAGTCATCATGGTCAGAAACGGGTTTGGGTCCAAAAAGTTGTCAGTGGGACTGAGGATAGCAGGGTTTTGATACGCAGATACCAGCGAGGTGAAGTCATACTGAGCTCAATAATATTGTCATTTCAATTACAACATTTTCATTTCCACCAAATATAGACAAAATGTGTTGGAGAAACACTGAGGAATTTAGATAAGGCAGGCAACCACACCAATCATTCACTGTGGGCTGATAAACTTAGTGCCAGCCATTAAAGAGTCAGTAAACCCAAGACCATATTTTAGGTGTGAATGGGTTTACAAGTCTTCTAGCATATTAAAGAAAAACATTTACTGTAAATCCATGCCATTATTTTCTTATTAAAGTATCACTTTATTTGTGAAGCAATATGATATGTCAAAAATGGAAAAAAGTACCCATTGCATTGCCATCTAGAGGTTGAAATTATTACATTTGCTGCCAACTCAGTTAACAAAGTGTCTTTGGAGCACAACTGAAATTACTCTGGCATCAGGCGGATAAAAGTTTGATCCAAAGAAACACCTCCCCAACCCAGTCCTCCCTCACTGAGCCAGAAATGTATTTTTCTAAATTGTGTTGTGGATGGAGACTAGGGATGCAAAACTGAACCAAAAAAATGAAGTGTTCAGTGACGCACAAACCGAACCATAGGATTGTAGAACCGTTGCACCACTATTAAATAGGCCTGCAATTTATTTGATGTGGTGCCAGAGACAGAGACATCAATCAATCAATCAATTTATGTATTTTGGAATTCAAATATATTTAAAATGGTTGTTTTTCTTCTCCCTAATGTGCAAAATAAACCAAACCCGAAACTGTGACCCAAAACCTGCAATACAAACAGAACAATGGGCTTGTTGAACCGTCGCACCAACAGACGGGCTAAAACAGTGAGCGTTTTTAAATAGAGCTGAAATGAGTGGTCAATTAATCAATTAGTCAATCAAGAGAAAAACTCTTGATAACCAATAAATTGTGTACTGTAAGTCAGTTTTGAAGCAAAAATGCCTAAAAATCGCAAGTTTCAGCTTCTCAATTGTAAGGATTTACTGCTTCTTTGTCTTCTTCGTTACTAAAATGAATATGTTTTGGTTTTGGAGAGTTGGTCAGACAAAAGCAATTGATGAAATCATCTTGGTCTTCAGGAAATTTGGATAGTCACTACTTTCTGACATTTAATAGACAAAACGATTAGTGTATTAATACAGAAAATAATTGGCAGATTAATCGATAATGGAAATAATGTTTTAGTTGCAGCCCTATTAAGTTTTTAAATGTACATTCACAGCTTCTAATGTCAACTGCAGACATGAGTGTTTAGAGATATCATTTTGTTTGTTTTATGGTCCTGGTACTGTGCATGCTGGCTCACTGTCACACCAACACATTCTCATCCCAACTCTGTTACATACTGAGGCTTTGTCAGACCCTGTGGCATCACATTTCATTCGCAGTAAACAAGTGCTTTACGTTGTGAATTAAACAAAAAGCTTAGGTTTAGGAAACAGTGCCACTTAAGCGTCGGTTATGCTTTCCGCAAGGACAGCCGCATGGACATGAGCTGACGTGGAATCGTGACGAGGAAACATTTGGATCTTTTATACTCCGTGTGGGTTTCTCCTCGTAGCAAACAGACATTCTCAAAGCTCCTCAAAGTTTTTTCCGTCCATCCACGTCCGTGTAGTTGTAGTAAAACATTTGGATGTGCGTGGACGGGCGAAAACCTGCTGCACGGAACCCCCACAAAGGGTCATGTCTGATGGCGTGACGTCACTTTGGCTGTACGGACACTTGCGACCCTCACAGATGCGGCAAGCAAAAATACACTTTAGTTAGGTTTAGGGAAAAACAACATGGTTGGGCTTAAAACTGCGTTTGCACAGTGAAAATGTGACTTGACACGAATGAACAGCTGATTGTAACTTGAAAGTGAAACTTAACAACGCACAGGACACGAACAGCGGTCTCCTGGATGAAGGCCTTGTGTTGTTGGACCCATCTACTTCCTCTCCCGCCCGCCTGGTGTCTCTCTTTAACTCTGTCACCACAGCACTTTCCCTGTGCCTTTACTGTTGCCGTGGATGGGTTTACATTGTAGTTCATGGAAAGCCCAATGCATCTCATACCGGCACTCAAGGGTGCCTTGTGCAGCGATATCACACGCCGACGGCCGTGACAAAGCGTCTGTATTTGACGCCCTGAGAATTAGACACTTGAATAGAACATAGCCATCGTTAGTGCTTTTCCTACTATGACAAGTCAAAGTGTCTGCTGCGATAAAGGCCTACCAGAGAACTGTTGCACTCATATGAAGGAGATCATACTGCAAGTATCTGTTATGATGTTGTCCAGAGGTCATGTAGCACTTGAGGTCTGTGTTCAGACATAAACTGCTTGTATTGCATCAGACCTTGATAAGAATTTCCAGGCCTGTTCTCTCACAAAACTTTTATTTTACTCTCTCTGTTCCAGACGATCTGCTCTACTGCCCAAAAGGCATCACCTCTAAGGTTTTCCGCTTCAACGTCTCTGCCATGGAAAGGAACTCAACCAACCTCTTCAGAGCAGAGTTTCGAGCTCTGAGGGTGCCAAACTCCAGTTCCAAGAGGAACGAACAGCGGATTGAGCTCTACCAGGTGTGTAAAGGTACCGTTTCCTTGTCCTTCTACCACGATCACAGTCGAGGCCACAAGGAGCTTCAAATTCTCTCTTTTCTGGAAATATAATCTCTGTTACTAGATTGTTCAATTCTAGTCTGTCAAGCACATATCTTACATAAGCTAGTTAGTTTTTCTCTACCACATGATTTCAGTTGACAAAGAGAGCCAAGGCATGCATGGGTAACCGACCAAAAGCCCAAAAGCTCAATACTCCTGCACAATGTTAGTAGAACCAGGACAGGGGTACTGTTAGTGCAGCGCTGGCAGCCCATATCTAATACAATCCTCATTTTGGTTATGTAGAAGTCTTTTAACATTTAGTCCTCAAAACAGTACGCAAAGTTTATTAAGCTGTTAAAACGCAGCTCTGGTCTGCTGATTCATGAAATGATGCAATACACTTCTACAGTAAGTCGCACTCAACGTCATCAGGTCCCTGTTCTCCGGCTGTAATGTCCTTGGCATTAAGGATCCAATATAAAGATACTTATTGAAGTCAAATTAAAAACATACCACCACAGATACTCTGGTCAGGACTGATGTCATGACAAACCCATAAGGACAATATTACCAAACACAGAATAAAACTATAGGCAACTGCCAAAATTAACTCCAACTCAACACCAACATTTGGGCAAAACAGAAGATTAAACCACATTTCACAGGAAGTTGGTTGGTAGCTGGCAAGTCTGTAACATTTTTACTGCCGGTTTCAAACACAGAGAGGAATACAGGACAGAGTCGACAAGGGTCACACTCAAGTAAGATTTCCTGAGAAATTAATACCTTTCTTACTGTTACTATGGATGGGCAGATTGATACTGTGGTATCGATACTTCAATACTGTAGATAAAAAATACAGCGAGATTAACTATTTGTGACAATAAAGTGCCACACACAGTGACACAAATAACCTCTATAAAAATTTAAAAACAACACACCCTGAAAGGAGGCTTGTTATTTAATCAAAGTATTTCTGTAAAATACTGGACAATGTTATTTTACACTTAATGGCAAAAAATATATTTATTTTTAAATTATACTCATATTTGCTTTTGTAATAAATTTGTTATCGATCGCTGGTATGTGTCATGTGATTCGACTTTGAGTGTAATATAATTTTTTTTTCTAAAAATTACCATTATTTTGAAATTGAAGAAATGATCAGTGTCGGTATCAGTAAAATTGCAACAAAAGTATCGGTATCATATCAAATTTAAAAAGTCTGGTATCGCACATCCCTAACTGTTACATGGGAAGCATACATGTGTACTGTTTTACCGCAGAGACCAGGGATGAACAACATGAAACACAGAACAACCACTAAGTTTCTTTTTAACTAAAAGCTATGAACTGGACACATTATTATGTCAATATATCAATACTTTTATATTGTGGAAGAAAACAAATACTAGGGGAAATGTGAAAATGTTTTTTTTTTAGCTTTGAGCTTATTGTTTTGGTCTTACTGCACACAAATTTACTATATAATTGAATATTACCGCTCTCAACAACCTTGTTTCCACCAACAGCAGGCAACTAGCGTTAGCTGTTAGTTTATCAAAGCAAACAAACAGTAGTCTACAGACAAGACTAGCAATTAGTTAGCTAGCTAGGTAGATGGTGAGAGAAGTATAACTGCTAAAAGAAGAGTGAATATCGGACTTACATTTATCAGGTGGGCACAAACAGGACTATTGGATGCCAATGTTGCTCCATATCTGCTTGACATAGGCAGTAGTTTCCTAACATGCTAACATGTATGTCAGGCTGTCTGTCAGCTTTCGGTCACACCTCCCAGGTGTTTTGCATTATTCGGCTAATTAGTCCTCTGCTCAGGTTGAGGGTGGGTAGAGTATGTCTGTGATGTCACCTGACTCCATGAACCAATCAGAAGGATCCGCCCTAACAGGTGTAAGGGAGTGAGGTAGATGTCAATCAAGAGGTCTAATCAGCCAAAATAAGTGAAATCACCTGTTAGGTTGTGTCATGGTCCTTTAAACAATTTTTTTATATATATATATATATATATACATATATATATATATATAAAATTTATAAAAGAAACAGCATTTTTAGCCACGTTGGGTCACATTTTTAACTCAAGTAATGACAATGTCAGTGCTAACATGCTAAACTAAGGTGGTGAACATGGTGAACATTATACCTGCTTAACATCAGCATGTTAGCATTATCATAATGAGCATGTTAGCATTCTAACGTTAGCATTTACTTCAAAGCTACGCCTAAAAGTACAGCCGCACAAAATGGTTAGCGTGGCTGTAGTCGCTACGTTCCAAATAGCACATTTTTCTTTTTTACTTTTAGTACATGAGCTGCCCTTAAAAAGGACGTACTGGTTCATGCAGTATGCATACAATTGGGACATATTCATCATAACATTGTGCCTTGAACTTTGACCCTCTTGCTCCTATATCCACTGTGCAGAGGATTGTAGGTCAGAATAGTCAGAAAAGCGTGCTGGCTTGCATACTGCAAAATGCGACCAGATGTAGTAGGACATCCTGTTTTTTTTTGGCATACTGCATTTCACATATTATGTATTGGGATACGCTAAATATTTTTCTGGCATACTAAATATAATGGTGGTATTGGAGCGCAGTGGTAGTCTTGTTTAATCACCTAATTGAATCTAAGCTGCGATTTTATTTACTTTTTCTCTCTATCTGCTTGCATGCTCCAGTAATAATACCATTATCTTAGTTCATGGCATGATTCATCACAAGTGATCAAAACTCTTATTGGATGAGTAGAACAACGATCGAATGAGAGCTTCTTCTAGTACCAACATCCTGTTCCGTATCCGCTCTATTCTACATGTTATTTTGTTGAAGCTGTTTCAATATCGAGAGAAAACTTTTCAGAGTGACCATTCTTACTATTGCTTTGCAGATTGTGAGGCCAAACGAACACATTAGGAAACAACGCTACCTTGCAGCCAAGAACGTGCTGACCAAAGGTACTCCAGAGTGGGTCTCCTTCGACGTGACTGAAACAGTGCGGGAATGGCTGATGAACAGAGGTGAGACTGAGGTCCTTTTGTTGCTTCTAAAAGCTATCACTAATTTTAGTGATCATCCCATGTTTTAAACTTGCATTTCTCTTACAAGCATTGAGGTATAAAGAGGCATACTGTTGACTTGGGCTTCTTTTTTACTAATCCTCTCTTCCATTGTTTGTCACCAGGAACTAATCTGGGATTGGAAATCAGTGTGCACTGTCCGTGCCACACCTTCAACCCAAATGGGGACATCATTGACAATGAGAACGAGGTGCTGGAGGTGAAGTTTAAAGGTGGGCTTCAACAACATTTTGTCATATAGGTATTTATGCCAGGCGTTAGTTGCTCCTTTGATCTAATGTCTGTAAATGTTAATGTCTTCCTGCCATCTTACCACCCCCTTATGAGGTCAATAGTCCTACAATTTACAAGATTTTGTTTTTTAAATATGCCCTTTACTCTGGTAAATAATCCCAGATTATTTCTATATTTTTCACTTTGGGGAGGTTGGTACGATATGTTTTAATTAGAAGTAGTGCTGTTGATTGTCTTTATATTGTTGCCTGATTCAACTTTTACCTTAGATGACTTAGAATATATAGACATATGTGCTTTTAGAAACAAACTATCTCTTTTCATTTCTGCATCGTATAAATGATTGACAGGGATGACAGCTTCATAGTCAATCATTTTGCAAATTGTATGCTCGCATTGAGGGAAATTACGTAGGCATGAAAAAGCCACTAAATAGTTGGTTTAAGTGCATTGTGTCTATAATTAAGGCGTGGATGGAGATGAGGAGCACAGCCGCTGGGATCTGGATCACCTGAAGAAGAAAAAGGACCAGTACCTGCCTCACCTTATCCTCATGATGATCCCCCCACACCGCCTGGACACTCAGTCCACACGCCGACGCAAGAGAGCGCTGGACACAAACTACTGTTTCTCGTAAGGGTTGCATAAATCATAAATCATAAATCATAAATTCAAATTTCTTAGTTGCAAAATCGTGAAAAAATAATCTTTTTTTGAGCTTATTAATGTCGTACTTGGTATATCGCATGTATCAGCGTATACACGTATCGTAATATCCCAAATATAATCTGCAACTTACTATTTCTGGTATCCCTCACATGTTGCCAAGAAGATATTAAATATTAGGAGCACCATTACAAACAATTATTTGGGGACTAATTAGACAATTGTGCATCCTCGTCACAGAAACACAGAGGAGAGCTGCTGTGTTCGCCGGCTCCACATCGATTTCCGGCGTGACTTGGACTGGAAGTGGATTCATGAGCCAAGTGGTTACGATGCCAACTACTGCTCCGGACCCTGCCCATACCTGAGGAGCTCGGATACAACACACAGCTCGGTAAGGAGCACCAATCAGGGATACAAAACAAGACAGTTTGTGAGAGCAAGAAAAACAACACAAAAACATCTCATTTACTTCGAGTGGTGAATAGCCATGCAGATAGTTCTAGTTTTACAAGATATCCACCTCTGAGAGCTCTGCCTCCACCTAGAGGTCTTCACAGGCCCAAACCTACTTTCTGAAATAGTCCCGATAAAACTGTTGATAGTGTTGAACTTTTGTTTGTTTTGGTTCCTGAACACACACACATGTGCTATGTGGTGAGTTTGAACATCTGTGTGTCAAGTAAACACTTTTAGACAAGCAGGCAGCATTTTATAGACCTTAAGCCAGATTGTTTATTTGGTCATTAGTAAGTCTCCATGTTGAATCCTCAGTGTGTGTGTCTCAGTATTTACAGATACTCACTGAGTCGAGCTATTACACTGATTTTAACTAGCCAGCAGAGGTGTGGACTCGAGTCAGACTCTAGTCACAAATTTGATGAATTTACACTCAACTTCACAAAATAAAAAAAGACTTGCAACTCGACTTGGACTCTAACACCAATGTCGACTTCACTTGGACTTGAGCCTTTTGACTTGAAAATATTTAAACTTTCCCCAAGCCCAAAGATCTAAAAGTATGTTATTGTAATTAAAAAGTGTGTGCACAAAGACGTTCAACTGCCTGGTACCGAAGATGTAGGATTTATTTATTTTTTGAGAGATCCTTTATTGATTTGTTTGGGAAGAAGATTTACTCGTGGGGGAAAACTGAACTAAAAGAAAAACAGAATTTCTATCTTTTGTTGTTTATTGCTGAATCCCCTAAAAGTGGTGTTTTTTTTTGTTGAAATCTGGACTCTTTACATTTGGTGAGCATTATTGGCATTAGATTATCTTACACTCAATTCCCCAGATTCACTTTGTTTGAACCAATCCAGCAGCATCCAATCAAGTTGCAGGAGAAAACCGTGAAGTATTAACGTAACGTTACTAAGCGCCAATTACTCTGTTACTCAGACTTGACTGTCTTGACTTGAGACTTGAGTGCAAAGACTTGAGACTTACTTGTGACTTGCAAAACAATGACTTGGTTCCACCTCTGCTAGCCAGCATATTGTCAAGACTCCATCACTCATTATGCTGTATTCACATTACGAGTGACACCTAACATGAAACTACAAAATGACAGCCGACATTTGTCGCTGCGTGGCGGGTGTGACTCGCTACAAAACAATGTTGAGCTGGTCTCAACTTTATTCAGCGCTCCAACGATGCGGTGAAGCAACAATCAATCATATGTTTTTGTTACACCCTGTTCCCTTCCATCTAAAAACAATGCTGTTTGCCAGTTCCAAGTGCTATTTAAAGACATACAACCAGCGCTTGAGCAACACTTCAACGGCGACTCGCCGAAAATGTAGCTGGTCACGCTGGCCATGACTTTGACCCACCTCTGCTAGCCAGCACATTATCAAGACTCCAATACTCATTCGATACTGATTATATTTACAATCTCTCCTGTTTGCTTCCCACTAGCTCCTGAGCCTGTACAACACTCTGAATCCGGCAGCATCGGCCTCCCCCTGCTGCGTCCCTCAGGACCTCGAGCCCCTCACTATACTCTACTACTCCGGACGGACCCCCAAAGTGGAGCAGCTCTCCAACATGATCGTCAAGTCTTGCAAGTGTAGCTGAGAAGATGTGAAAGGCGGCGAGGTAGCGCGGCAGGATTTTACTAGGTAATGACGAAAAAACCCATGCTCGTTGACTTTTGGACTCTTAGCTGTGACAAATACTTAAACTGACCTCATGGCTTAGATCTGAACACCACTCTGGAGGTCACACATTTTTTTTAAGGATGCAGTTTTTCTTAAAAACTTGAGGTCATTATTTTTTTTTTCTCTTGTTTTGTGTTTTTTTCTCCCCAACTCTGGATGTTAAGTAGTATTTTCCATCTTATAAAGTCCAAACCAGACATAATCTTGCAATCAAAGTAAAATATTTCCTTCTAGATTTGTGAAGGCGGACAAACACACTCCTAATGTAGATTGCAGAGAGCCCTGTACGAATCTATCTGCTTCAGGGACAATGGATGAAAGAGATTTATTTTGTGGTATATTTTCTGCAAAGTTCAAGCGAATATTCCACAAAGTTACAGTCTCTACATTGTCAGTAGAGCAGCTGTCCTGTCTCTAGCCTTGGGATGATATTATTAATAGTCACAAATATAGACTGTGCTCTACTGAATGGCCGAAGAGTCCTTTCAGGCTGGATTTTACCTTCCCTTCCCTTCAAACAGTGGACATTATCTTCAAACACAAAAGGAGAAAGGACAGACTTGCTGCTGTATCCAAAGCCATAGCTGTGGTCAGGGAAAAGGAGAGCTGAGAGAATGCCTGCTGGATTTGCAATGGAAAGTGAATGAACAAAGAAGTTGAGCCAAGCTTTTCTTTTTTTGGCCAGCCAGTAGTAATGGCCTTTTTTTTTTGCGGTGCATCTAATAGAATGGAAGGAAGAAGAAGAAGAAGAAGGAGAAGAGGAGGAGGAGGAGGAGGAGGAGGAGGGGACCTGTATGGAATCGAAGAACTGTGATGGAAACAAGCCATGAGCACACTGCCATTCACTGGAAGTTCTCATCTCTAACAGGTTCAACTTATTTATGGGACATCAAAGAATATACTGGAAAAGAACACGTGTTACGCAACAGGTTTTTATGGGATTTCTTTTACATTAATGGCAGATCTGGTCTGTTACGCAACTTGTCATATAGTGATTGTTTCACTAACTGGGACAAAAAAAAAATCGACGTGTATCTCCATTGGTGGAAAGACTTTTATATTAAGGGTACTGTTACATTTCCTTGTGATTTTTAGAAAGATTATGCAACTTTTTGTCCATGTACAAATTAGTTTGACCTGTTGTATGTGATCCAGTGTATGTTTGACTATTGTATTAAATCCCCAGAAAGTTAAATCAGAGCACTTTTCTCCAGTAATAATAAGGAAATGTCATTTAAAATGCAGCTGTTTACTTTTTTGCTCTCCTATCAACTCACCCGTCACTCCAGCCAGCTGACAAGGAATCGCATGTGTAGTCAGGACTCCCCAAAACACTGCAGTCTTTCATTCCCTCTGCTCCGTCTCTGTTTGTTTTGGTGCTCTTTTTACAGTGTGAAGCCCTAATGGAACAAAAAAAATTGAAGAGGGAGGGGAAAAGTCATTACATGACAGTGGCTGGATGTACAGTTAGACCTCATTTTTCTCTGAGTCAGGAGAACGATCCTGAATCCCTGTACTGTTTGACATTCGCCCAGTCGGAGTCGTCTTGCCTTTAGATGACATTTAGGGGACGTTTTTTTGGCAGTAATATTGTTTGATTGAGTTGTTGATCGTGATTGTTATTAAAAACACAACATGCAAAAACCTGTATGAGCCCTTTTTAAATCTCACGAATCACTTCAGCCTTGCATTTATGAAATAATCAGATGTAATAGATCTGTAAAAAACATTTAACTCCAAATTAGGAAATGATGAATTTACCCACTGGTCCTGTCTGCCATGTTGAAATGCCATTTAAATTTTCTCATAATGTTTTGGTTCCATATGAACATAATTTTTCTTACTTGAATCTCACCAGTCCCACCTGTTTCCTGCAGAGCTTTTTTTTCTACCTGAGTAATAAATTCAACTTCCCTTTCTCTGGAATTGTTGCTTAAGAGCTTTCCCAGGCAAAAAGCAATTACTCTTATATTAATGTGCAGACATCACTTTATGTTCTTATTGTTCATAAAATGGTTAGTATACCGTAAATCACATATACACCTGAGAAACGTATTTTACATTTGGTACTACTTTCACGACACCTTTAATTCATCAGGAAGACCACTCCAATGAACACTGTGACCTTTGGAAAAGAGCTGCAGAGCATCTGGACCAAGGTAAAATGTATTATTTGAAACTGAATTGGTGGTTTAATAGAAAGTTAAACCCACTGCACATTTGTTCATAAATTACCAGCATTAAAACTGCAAACTTGTTGACCTATTTTGAAAGTGAGAAACTTATGAACCTCTGTGATTTTATTCATATTTGTAGGTGCAGAATTGATGGCTTATGTTAGATGCATTAACCTTTATTAATGAAAGGGAAAAACGGCCTGGTTCTGCCTAACCCTAACCCAAATGTTGTTCTTATTAATGGCTTATTATGGGTCTGAATAGAGTGGTGCAGAGATGATGTATTTTTGTAGGCCAACCAGGAAGTTAGCATCGCCCTATTCCCTCAATTAAAAGCCAATGGGATTTTTCCATTGGGTTTTGGATTATTGTTGAATATAAGCTCTGTGGCAATGATATATTTGCACGGTTTTGTTCCGTAAGATCAACAAATCAACACCACTTTTATGATTTTTGAAGTGTGAATCGCCAGAAGTAAAAAGCTAACGTTAGGCTATAAACAAACTAATCCATAGTTGCATGAGCGCGAATATACACAAGGATGAAATGGAGGATGAGTCGGAGTGATGATGTTTTGTAGTCTTATTTTGCCACTTGTTTGCAACCGCCTTTTTTAAGACACGTAAAAGCTTCAAAATTCGCTAGTGGGGTGTTTATTGATGTATTTTATGTCGTAGAACAGAACGTTAAAATCTCCTCAGCTTGTGTTAACCACAGACCTTATTTCATCACCTAACTAAAAACCCATTAAAAAAAAAACATTGACTTCCAGACGACGGAACCGGAAGTGCTAAAATGCTAACTCATTTCCAACTTTTAGGACTCATTCCTGCACCACTCTATAGCATTACTAAATCTTTTATTAACCACTGATAAAGCCTTCAGTAAAGGTGGCTGGCAGCAGGGTCGAAAATTAGCACAAGTGCGGGTAAATTGTTGGCAGTGGCGGGTAAAACCGTCAGGCCATCCGCCACTTTGGCAGACAGGGAACACACTGGGAATGTGAATCTGTTCGGTTCCTAGTTGTCTGATTCCTTGGACTCTCATTCCTCCGTGACTATCAGTTCCTTTTATTGGTGCTTCCCAACAGTTACGCATGCACAATGACATAACAGCATATGCACGCTGTATCGTGTTTCCGTTTGTTTGGGCCGGAGTCATTGCTGAGAGAAAACAAAAACGCTCAGCAGCGTGGTGCTAATAAACCTGAGGGGCGCACCCTATTTTTTCCCCTGATAATGTTACATTGTGAACAACAAACCTGCGTTGAAATCAGCAGAAGGAGAGGTAGTAACATTAGCCGTTAGAAGCCGGCGGGCAGCACACAGTCCTGTTTGGATAAATAACGGAGCTACTAACATTAACGGAGGTTCCATTGAGTTATATTATGAAGTAAATGGGTGAAGGCAAATTTTAACATTATCATGATGTGTTCAAATGTAATCTTGTAAAATGTAGTTTTTAGCAAGAAACCTCAATAAATCCAGTGGTTTGGAGGAGATGTTTTCACAGCAATACAAAATGGATATAAAAGAGGGAATTATGACCTGTTTAACTTCATAACACCAGCTCTAAGCAGCTTATAATACGTCATTAAAACTATAATGCCAAGATTTCTTTTTTAATCAAAGCAAATATTTAAATGAAAATACAATGATTTATTTCCTAAGCATTTGAATTGTGCTTTTATGCAAATAACCACTATAGATGACAATAACAAAGCACAGTACAGTAGCCTACTGTGCTACTGTAGTACCCTCCAGGGCTCCGCCGGAAGCTATACGGTGCAATTCAAACACTGTAATTTACTATGTATATAATGTTTTTTTGGGTAAAATATATGACATCACATCTAAAATGTTATTCCTGCACAGATTTCAAAAGTAGCAGATACAATTTCTGAGTGGCAAGACAAAAAAAACTTGAAAAAAGTTCATTTCAGACCCTGGCTTGTAGCATAAGCATTCATTTTTATGTCATCTTCTCTACTGGACTGGCAATCAGTCGTACAGATTTTGGGGGGGAGCTGGTTTGAGCTAATACGGACTGACAAGTAGCCAGAGAGAATTCCCTTTCTCTGTGTGCCCGTTATTGTTCCCTGTCACAGTCAATCAGAGATGAACCATGATGGGAACACAAAGACCAGAGGGCATGACGCGGTCTATAAACAGGAGTCGGGGCTTTAATGGCTTTGCAGACAGCCCTGTACTAACAGACACACATTACCGGTAAAGAGCAGCCGTGCCCCATGCATGATTGACTTTTAACCTTCAGCAAAAGCCAGCAGAAGTCATGCCACTTACTTACATTTAAGTCCACCATTTGTCCCTGCTGCTAGAAACCTTCAGTAATAAAACCCAGCGAGTTTAGTATCACATAACTCTGCAACTTCATTTCACTGTTTACTTCTTCTTCAAGGCAGTAAATGCAACCAAAACTGGGTGGTTGCTCACTGGGTGGACTCCCAGTAAGAGTAAAATAATATAGCTGATTCTTCCAGAGTATCTTTTCCCATGGCGGTGTAATGGAAGCAGGCTGAGGGGTTAGCGATGGCAAGGCCTTTTCCTAACAGAGGCAGCAGGAGCTTGGCTTGGGTCTTTCTATTCGTGCAAGGAGTCATTTTGGCTCAGTAAGCGGCTAGCCACATTGTTCAGCAAAACACCACACGGGCAGTGAAACGCTCACAGGGAGAGGCATACAGTGAGAATTATGCTGCAGTGATGGGATATGCTCATCAAATGTGAGACGGAGGGGTTGTCTTAATATACAGTATTGGGTTGGCATCAAGGTGGCACATAATGAGGATGTCGAATCATAAATTGCACCACCTTAATGGATCCAAAAAGACGGAACCTCGTCTCCTCTCGCTTCTCTTCTTTAATTGCATCTTTCTGCTGAGTCTGGGCTTTCGTTTATAGCAGCGGAACACTCAAGGATGGTTTTAAGATGCAGATAAGGACATTGTTTGCTTCTTCTGGGGAACAAGCTGACCACCTCAACCAAACCAAACCTGCAATAAACCTATTTCCAGCCTCCCGGCTACTGGATGGATGAGCAAGCCACAATCTGATTGGAGTTCAGGGTCCGTCTCCGGGTTGGAGTCTGACTTTCTCAGAACTTGTGCTCTTCCAAGACTTACCAATGATGAATTGCATGACACGTAAATGCACAGAGGTTTGGAAAACTGTGTCTGCTGCTATTCCCTGAGCAGATTAACAGATGTGGAGGGAGAAAAAAAAAAATCTGAGAGGGGGAGGTGAGAGACAGACACACGGAGGGAAAGTAAGTGTGTGTGTGTGTGTGTGTGTGTGTGTGTGTGTGTGTGTGTGGGTGAGAGAGAGAGAGAGAGAGAGAGAGGGAGAGAGTCCTCAAAAGGACTGTTGCAGCAATAAAATCATCAGGTCACATCAGACCAGTTCTCAGGCCCCAGGGTGGAAAGAGTTGTGTAATTCAGCAATGAGGAGAGCGCACATACACATGCACACACACATATATACAAGTCAAGCCAGCGGCCATAGTTACTGGAAAAGAGTGAAGGGGTGAACAAATATGTAAACACATATCAACTTCATAGACCTTTATAGCTAAACAAATGAATGGGAGGTCTGGATCAAACTACAGCATTATATTACAGCCGAGTGTGTGTGTTTCCGTGACAGAGGGATGGTGTGTGCATGTGGAGAGAGGGGAGGGAAAATAGAGACTGTGTGAGAAAGGGAGAGAGACAGAGACAGTGTGAGATTATCATTTGCACACCCTTTAAATCACGACACGACATTATGTTAAATTTATTACTCTGGGAAGAAACGAGCCAAGTTTGAATTACGTACAGTAGAGGACTGCTGGTTTAGAGGTGGAGAGACCAGAAATGGCAGAAAGGCATAACTGTGGCCCCGTACAGCGACTATGTAGCTTTTGAAAGAATAAAAACACATTCTTCAATCTTACAAATAAAAAGTCAAATCAAAATGTATGAGCAGCCTTGCTCAATTTAAATTGAGCCAGTCTGGTGACATAGTGGGGATGCCAAAGCAGGACAGCTTAGCCATAAAAAACGTAGGGACGTCAAATTCAAAAAGTTGAACCTGGCTCAGCTTTTGCTGCAAATCAACGTGACGTCATTTGATAAGGCACTCCTAAAAATTACGCTCCCATACAACAAAACTGCATTCTCTATTACGTTTGGAGGGAAAGATATTTTGTGGCGGATAACATTCGTTGACGTATCACAATTACATTTGAAATGATGAATATCGAGTATATCGAGTGACCGTTACTGAAATTTAGGTGGAATAACATTATTGAAAGTTATGAGGTATAAGAACAATTATAACAAGCGAGAAAGTCCACTGCGGGCGGGAGTTGTGGTGGATGGGTCAAACAAACACAGGACTTTCCCTCAGCAGACCGCTGTTCATGTGAAACTAAACGTCAACATTCAGTTATTTTAATTTACGTCCGTAGCTTAATATGGTAACAAACAGTCATTTTAAGCCAAACCATGATGTTTTTTTTTACTAAACCTAACCAAGTGGTTTTGTTGCATAAACCTAACTATGTAGTGTTTTTGCACTTTTTGTTTTGTTTCAATTTACAACATTAACCATGTGTTTAAAACTGTGTCCGTAATCCAGGACAAGATACGTTTCCCATTGAAAATGCAGTTTAGTTGTATGAGAACGTAATTTTGTGGGAGACAGGGTTGATCAAATACAGGCAAGCGCACATTTCTGGTTGATTAACTTTATAATGTGAACGATTTGTTTCTACTGTTTACCTTTTTGTCTCTCTGATAAGCCTTTAAACGCATTAATCTGTCACTCAAACTGAATTTCCTCTTCTTGTGGGTTTTATTGCTACAGCCTTATTTGTTCTGGTATGACCAGCATATTATGGTGACTAATGTTGGCAAACTTTAGACAGATATTTTGCTACTGTATGCTCAAAATATGCCTGTTCAGAACGGACCGATTGCTCAGTCTGCGGTGTTGCTGCTTGCAGATTTCTCAAGAAACGCTCATCCAAACAACTTCACACTCAATACCGCGCTTCCTTCCTGAGCAATACACCCGCCAAGAGTGAAGTCGGTTGGATGAGCGGTTGTCGAGAAAATGACCAATAAATAAATCCCGTAAATCTCTGGTCTGTCTTTACTTATCTGTTCTTAAATGTTCTGTAGCGAGCGACGGAGAGCGAGCTGTACCCAGCATGCTGTCGATCGGATGAACGGACAGACAGACAGACAGACACAGAGACTCCTTCAATTTTAGTTAGATTAGGAACACGACATTACTGAATTAGTCATCTGATTTTATGAATTTTCTCCACTTGTGCTACTGTTTTATTAGCATTTCACATTGTCATGTAATAGTCACTTATGGCCCAACCCATTCCCCCAGAAATAACAGTTATATAATACTAATTCGCAACAGCAAATACTATTTTGAATATGTTTTAATGATCATATCTGCAAAAACATTGATTGACAACATATTAAATTTGTTTTTCCTACATTATTAACTAATACAAAGTCTTTATAGTTATGTTAAGGCACTCAGCACAGGCGAGAGAAAGATTGTGATCTTGATTAAATAAAAAATAAAAAAAAGTCAAGACTGACTGGAAGCACGGGACAGGATGTGCTTAGTTTTTCAATATTTAAATGAAAACACCATGCTTTCTTAACCTTATGCAAAGTGTTTTTGTGGCCTGAACCTAACCACATGTGGGATGCAGACTCCGGTCTCCGGTGTCACAGTCCTGCATTTTGTAAGTTTAGCATATATAAATGTAATTTGTCAGGGTTGTTGGATCTTTTATCACAATACATCAAAAATACAATATCGTCCTTTAACGGTTTTCAATCTTTAAATAATAACTCATCATGTGACGCACAGGAAGACACAGTCACACACACACACACACACAAACTGCCAACATCGTGACAATAAAATGATAAAAAAAGGACTCCTTTGTTGAAGGAATCTGTGTAACACTGCCAGCGGTGGGGTTTAGGTTTCCTCTAGCTCATTCATTTTGTCTCTCTGTAGCTGTAAACACCTTCTCCATTTACATCAAGTCACAGGCCCTGATGCTTTACCTCCTACTATATAAACCCCTCAGAGAAACATGAGGACGGAGGATAAAGCAGGACGGCTGTGTGGCATTTAAAGCATCCTGTATGTGTGTTCAGCTGGGCCGGTGTGATTCTGTGCTCACACATGCTCATATAAGGGCTGTGAGAAAAAGAGAATCTTAAATCACGTGGACGTCAGATTACCCTCAAGGCAACGGTTACACCGGCTCTCTCCCCCATCCTCATCCCAGAAGTGCAAACCAGATTGATGAGGGAAGTCATATCCTTAACAGCCTCTTATACAGCTGCCTCCGCTCAAACAGGTAATGGAGACCGTGTCAGCAGGGCGCTTTCTCCTGCACAAGCTCCAGAATGAGGACCTAAGTGGTTTTGCTAAGTTTATTATCTTTCTGACTGTCTGGGCATACTGTATGTTCTCACAGTTACTGGGGATCAAACTGGTGAAAACGGCCACGCAGCTGTCTCTCCACAAAAGAAAGAGATTTATTCAACTTGGATAAAGGCTAAGGAACACAATGTCACCAAGTCAAGGAGCTGCAGGAGGGCCCCAGCAGATGTAAAATAAAGGCTTTCTTGACCTCACTTTCATCATACAACCTTGCCTTGAAACAATACTGGGAATAGAGTGGTACAGGAATGAGTCCTAAAACCCGTAAATGAGGTAGCATTTTAGCACTTCCGGTTCCTTTGTCTGGAAGTCAATGGGTTTTTTTTTAATGGGTTTTTAGTTAGAGGCCTGAAATAAGGTCTGGGGTTAACACAAGCTGAAGAGATTTTGTTCTATGACATCAATAAATGCCCCACTTGTGAATTTTGAAGCCTTTACCTGTCTTAAAAAAGACGGTTGCCAACAAGTGGCTAAATGAGACTACTTAACGTAATCACGCTGACCACTAATCCGCCTTTACAGCCAGTATATACTCGCGCTTATGTGACCGTGGTGTAGGTGGTGTAGTTTTTACTTCTGGTGATTGCATTCACACTTCAAAAATGATAAAAGTGGTGTTCATTTGTGGGGATTATCTTACAGAACAAAATGTGTAAGTATCATAAACGTTTGTTTGCCACAGAGCTTTTTTTCTGCAATAATCCAAAACCCAATGGAAAAAATCCCATTGGCTTTTTGTCGAGGGAACCAGGGCAATGCTAACTTCCTGATTGGCCTACAAAAATACATCAACCCTGCAGCACTCTATACCAACAAGCCAAACACAGGTACATTGTAGTGCTGTTCTGTGTGTAGCTCATTAAAATGGATTGCACTTAATGTTGGTCCATATGAAAGAAAGTCTGCAGGTGTTTCATATACTGTAGAGTTTGGAATATAACTGAACAAATGAAAACCAGGTATTTCCTAAAAAAATCTTTAAACAGGTGTTTAAACAGCAGAGGTTTTTACCACTTTATGTTCTACGCTTTTGTAATAAAAGCTAATGTAATATGTATAATATTCTCCAGCTGCTGTTGAAGTTGGTGTAAAATGCCTTTTCCAGTCCAACTGTCATGGTCTACATTTAAATTTGGACCATGTGCATTCAACTATATGGGCTTTAGTTGTAGCGCCCATTTCAAAACTCAATAACAGTAAAACTCAACGACAGTAACGTTAATATTGCTGTTGCTTAGCAGCGGTGTTGTCACAACTTAACCATTGGAACGCCAAGCATATCGTGTACATGACTTCCTATGTTGTAAACAAGAGCTCACGAGTTTCACTTGAAGGCACCTTCTGACTCTGTCATGATATTTTACATTCTGTACAGATGTTGGAAGTAGTTTTAAGCATCTAGTAGCTTGTATGCTTGTTATTTCTCTCTGGTGTAACGTTACATGCCAGGTTTCTCTACCAGATACGTGTATATATCTGGCCACTAAACATTGGGCCACTTTCTAATGTCTCCTACTCATTCACTAATAGCACACAGATCTGGAAAGTCAATTTGTTTAGGTTGCATTCCTAATCTTTTAGTGGTTAATGCCCTTGCATTGCTTGACAAGCTATTGCACATGGGTCAATAGGTTGTTCAGGCATCAGGCTACCAGTGATGATGAGCCATCAAAATGCAGTCAGAAAGTAGCTTTGGTCTGGTACAGTTTGACAAAAGCAACAAACTTAGATTGAAGAATGTGAAGTGAAGAAAAGTATTTCAGCTTTAACAATAACTTAACTGTTCAAATGTTCAGCCTGTGGATACAGGAAACTGCTCTGCTGGACTTTTGTCCGTTAACATACACAACATAATGCCAACATTACTCAACAAAAGTGGAAAAAGTCGAATTTGTACATCTCTAATAGCGCTGTAATTACTCTTCTATTAGTAACAAGATATTTCAGCCTCGGTGTTGCCGAGTAACCAGCAGAAGCAAAGACATGCTGTTCGTCCACAAAGTCAATGAGAAACATGTTTGGTTTGTGCCTCCCCATTAATCTGCACAAGACCTCATGACTCCTTTGGCTGGCAGCGCTCCATAGGCGACAGGCTGTCTCACACAATGTGTTTGTGTGTGTGTGTGTGTGTGTGTGTGTTGTAATGTACAGCAGGCCTGAAATCCTCCATGGAGGTTTGCACTTATATGTGTATAGGCTATATTAGGGTTTGGTCCTTCATAAATAAAAGGTTCAGTTTCATAGGGCCCACATCCCAAACTAAGGCGGACTACTTTGCTACAATAACGCTATTCTACATGTCAAAAGCTACTTGTATTGGTAACATACATGCTTCATCATAAATGCTAGTCTGAAATTAATCATGACACAGGCTTTGAGAAAACATTAACGTATCGCTTCTGTCCTCCACCTTCTACCTCCACAGTCTGCTGATGTGGAGTAGCTTATTAAAACTACAGTAGCAGGAATTACTTTCTAACTTGTGATTTTACGGTAAGCATGAATATCTATGATTAGTTTTTAATCAGAAGAAAATCCTCACAAACACTTGAAACTGTAAAAGCTTAATTTCGTCCAGGAAACGTAGTAGCAAGCTAGACATAGATCAGAGCAGTGGCAGCTCACCATCCAGCCTGGTCGCACGGAAAGGCGTGTGAATGATACGATAATGTGCAAGGCAAACGATACGCCGTTCTTGCTTTAGGCGTGTAATTCATACACCATGTAGTCTGTACTGACTGCAATGTAAATGCATCCATGTGAATATGCTACGCTTACAACTAGTGATGTAGATTAAAAAGTGAGAAAGATGAATGCTTACGACGGGCGTAAGGCGAGGTGGATGGGTCCAACACACACAGGACTTAAAACCAGGAGACCGGTATTCCAGACCAGTGATTTGTTTGGTAAGCTATGTTAGTGATGTTTGGCACATGTTTTAGAGTGAAAGTTTGTGATGTCTTTTCCGTACTCATGTTATGTTGTTTACGTACGTATTTTACTTATTTTATGTACTTATTTTAGGGCCAACTATGACGTTTTTTTTCCAAACTTAGTGAGTGGTTCTGTTTCCCTTGCTGGTACTGCACCTTAATACATGCGTGTAATATATCCCTTTCCAAGACTGCGGTAACGTGAGCCGCCAAGTGCAAAACCGTGGTCACGTCATTCACCTCGCTCAGAGGACATCCTCACCATAATAACACTACTTTCGGAGCAACGGAAGTCAGACGGCGGCTGGAGGTACCACGGTTTTGCACTCTGCGGCTCACGTTACCGCAGTTCCGCAAGCATGACAGAGAACTACGGTGGCCTTCAGGTAACGTAAAAGACGTGAAAGGCTCTCTCTAGAGCCAGTGTTTGGTTTGTCTGTTCTGGGTTACTGTAGAAACATGGTGGAGCAACACAGCGGACTCCGTAAAGAGGACCCGATCCCTATGTAGATATGATCGACTCATTCTAAGCTAACAAAAAAATAACAATTCTTGGTGTCAGGTGATTATACACTAATGAAAACATAGTTATGATTATTATATTCCATTTCTGCTAAATAGATCCCCCGAAATGTTGCACACTGGTCCTTTAATGGCATTTGGTGTCTATATTTTCCGCTGGGTAGATTTCCTGGCAAAGGTACATATTGTAAAAAGGGAAATCCTTTACATACATAATATTACAGTGTTGTAAGCGGGTTTACAAGAGAGGTGCCACCGCAGTAACGGCGGCTTGTCTACTTCCACCTACAACCCGGGTTTGACTCACTAATTTACACCTTGACACCAGAACAGTGGGAGCCACTGGAGGTTTTTGTACGTCATGCGGTAGCAAAATCAGATAAAATCACCAGTGTGTGAGTGATCCATGGACTGCAGGATTTATAATCTGTAACTCCCTATGATATTTAAACAAACATTGCATAGTTTTCAAGCCACATCCTGTCGTCACTGTAAACAAAAACTAATGGGCAGTCCCTTCTCACATTCCCACTACATGCTCCAACACACCACGTAAGATCTGGACTTGGCAGGCTGCACTCTTAAATACAGTAACTGGTGTCCTGACGGAAATGGCCTCATAAGGAGTGTGTTCTTTTGTCTTATGAAGGTGTTTCCTATAATTAAATGCCTCTAAACAAACTGTTGCTGGTTCAGTTCCCCTGTTCTCTGATGTTCCGATACTATAATTTGTCCAGATGGCCAAATCGGATCTGTAAACATACAAAATAAGACGTCTTCTTCCGCTGTCCCCGCTATTCACCCCTCCATCTGCAGACCCCAATGCAATTTCCCTTTGTAGTCCCTTCCAAATGCAATAGTGGTTTCACTGTGGCTGTAAAGGGAGCTGATCAGCTGTGTTCTGTTATGTTTGCAAAAAGGCAAATAACAAACATCCTCGTAGTCAAGCTGCAGGCCGTCCAACGGTCCACTTCTCCAGCCCAGTGACTAACATGTTTCTTTTATTACTCGGATTAACATCTAAATTCAGTTTTATCTTTTCAGCACCGCAAACATAATCAGCGTAATATGAAACAGAAACCCATCCTGCGTTACAAACAATCGTTTTGCTATTAAAATTTCCAAAGATGGAATAACAAATAACATTTCCACATGAGATGCTTTATTGAGTAATTCAGCTATTTTAATTAATTTCTCAAGTCAGTAATTTTATGGCATCATGTTTTCACTTACTCTTTGGCATATCTAAATAGGGACCCATTAACCTCAAGAGCCCAGATGAACACTGCAAACATGCTAAGCATATTGATGATTGAGTACTTCTTCTCACAGTAACATCATTCTGAAATTGATCTAGTAACAACACAAGAGGGGCCAAACTGCCATTTGTCCAGCAGCAGGACATGTTTGCATCTTTCCAGTTGTAATTAGCTTGCTAGCATTTTTAGCTAGCTGGATAGCTATTTGGGAGTTGTTTGGTGCTATTGGTTGTGGCTAGAAGGTAACATGCAAATTGTGAAACTCTTGTGAGATGGTTAAGGCTAGGTATTGACCTTGAATGGTTAAGGTTAGGTATTGACCTTGAATGGTTAAGGTTAGGTATTGACCTCAAATGGTTAAGGCTAGGTATTGACCTTGAATGGTTAAGGCTAGGTATTGACCTCAAATGGTTAAGGCTAGGTATTGACCTTGAATGGTTAAGGTTAGGTATTGACCTTGAATAGTTAAGGCTAGGTATTGACCTCAAATGGTTAAGGTTAGGTATTGACCTTGAATAGTTAAGGCTAGGTATTGACCTCAAATGGTTAAGGCTCTCAAATGGTTAAGGTTAGGTATTGACCTCAAATGGTTAAGGCTAAGTATTGACCTTGAATGGTTAAGGCTAAGTATTGACCTTGAATGGTTAAGGTTAGGTATTGACCTTGAATAGTTAAGGCTAGGTATTGACCTCAAATGGTTAAGGTTAGGTATTGACCTCAAATGGTTAAGGCTAAGTATTGACCTTGAATGGTTAAGGCTAGATATTGACCTTGAATGGTTAAGGCTAGGTATTGACCTCGAATGGTTAAAGCTAGGTATTGACCTCGAATGGTTAAGGCTAGGTATTACATACGTATACAAATCAGTATGGTACCTCCAAATACATATTTGCAATGCAATAGTTTTATGTTTTCCAGGTTTTCATGTCTTATTAGATTTCAAGCTGTCTCATCCCTGTGGCTACGCTAATAAATCCCCAATTAAAACTCTATTGTATTGTACACCTTTCAGACATGTAGACGGCAGGGCACACTAATAATTGGGTCAGTACTGTGAGACAGTAAAGACATATTTGGTTTGATGATATTTGGTTTGATGATTCTTCCTCAACCATATTAAATTCTATTTGTTTTTTTCCTTTGCATGTTTTATTTATCTAAATTAAGAATCCACCCACAGTGGCGTATTTTACGTGTGACTTATAGACAAAGAAAAAATGCCTTATTTAGAACAAATTAAGAATCATAAAACAATATTCAAAACTTAAAAACTAATATCCGCAGCAGTATATCTTGCCAAACCACGCGGGCACACTATTAACGGACTGTCGTGACATTAGCTTTTAGTTGGTTTACTCTTATTTCCAGAATGATTCGCTAAACTGGTTCACAAGTTTCCAGAATACATTGAGTTCGCACGCCAGCAGTCTCCCTGCTCTCTCTCTCTCTCCCTGTTCTTCTACAGTATATTTATGGTGTCAGCACTGCTAATTTTAGTTTGTACGTGAGGCGTCGGAGAGAAAATATATGCCAACTGGGAAAGATAAGCAACACTTTGTCACAGTAAGTCAAACAGCACAGTGAGTTTGTTTACAATGACTTGAAGTTGCAAAGACTAACCAGTTTGTTGTTAGCATTGTAATATAAAGACGCATCAGATATCATTTAATACTGCATGCGTGCAGACTTGGTACATTTCACACTTTAATGATAGAAGTTTATGGTGGTTCAGGATGAGACTTAAACCTCTGTAATCTCCATATAACCTGCCATTACCCAGCACAGTTTCCCATGGCCTCTGATTTTGTTAATTCACCATTATATATGGTTTACTGTACACTTGCAATTAGCTTTGCCCAAAGCTTCCTCTTTTAGGTGTTTGGGTAGTTATGACTGCCACCAGGAAACGTTTCCATGAATGCATTTCAAAGACACCTCTACTTTTCGTTCTCCAGCAGCATTTCAGCAACATTACTTATGCTTCTTTTCAGCCTTGACAATTACACCTCGTCTCCCTTGATTACGTCAGATCGCTTCTTTCATCGGCGCTGTAAATGTAGACGGAAACCCCAGGGTCGGACTATTTTAAAAGTCCCACCACGGCCGTGATCTCTACTTCTGGCTTAGATTTCATTCCATCCATTACAATCTGATAAGAAACCAAGGCTACTAAACAAAAGATGGAGATCTAAGAGCAAACCTCCCTCTTTTCAGGAAATAAAACTGTCCAGAGACACTTAAAAAAATGAGTTTATGGTGAAATGTATCAGGGAATTTCCAGAGAAGAATCCCCCTGCCCCTTTAGCTTATCTTAAAATCATTTGTCCTTTGCCAAGAAATGCTTTAAGAAGTCTGCTATTCCTTAGAATAAGTGTTGTGACTTTATACCAAAATCGAGGTCTGTGTTTGAACTGTTTCGCCAGCCTGTAAGATCTACAGTGTTCAGTGCCCGCTCTCTCAGGGGGGTTGCAAGAACATCTGTTATCATTTTTTACTTTTAATGACATAATGTTTTAATGTGGGGTTCAGGCTTCTCCCATACCTCCTAACACACACACTGCGCTGATTCACCAGCCTTTTTTAAATGAACAATTGAGCCAGCAGGTCAACCATCAAACACCAAGAAAATTACAAAGTACAGTCAAAGAAACTGGTACCTCATTTAAAAAATTCTGCAAGCTGACCAGCAATCTTAAATCACTCTGTTATTGCATGAACGATAAACCCAGACCCCTTCTTAAAGAAAACCAGTTCATTTGAGCTCTTTAATCTATAGATGTCGAGGCAACCGAATCCAGGCTGCACCCACCCCACACATTGTAAATCGTGACTCAGAAAGTAAACAATATCTGTGATGAATTTCCCAGCAGTGGTAAGTGTCCAATACGTGCTGGGTGGCAGTGGCATACAGGCGTCTGCTGGTTCACCGATAGTTTGCTTACTGTTGCTATCAAACAACATTTATCAGATGGATTTGATAAATTAACCCCAAGGCACGGCTTTCTCTTCCAAATGTTAGGCCTCACACAGAGAGGGCTGTGCTCGGAGGCAATCAAATGCAAACATGTTGTGGTTTTACTGATATGTTGGAGTCAAAAATGTGTCATCTCGAGCTAATACGAGCTAAAGTATCAAAGAAAAACAAAACCACGGTCTTACATAATCGCAGCCCCTCAGCATTGATCAATCACAGCTATTCAAATGCGACTGGGAGTGGATCCCACATAAAGATTGCGATTTCAGACTGAAACACTGACAATTACGGAGCACAGCGCCAGAGCTGCTGGGAAGAAATTAGGTAAAGAACATAATCTGGCAAAGTTGTTGGAGAGCCGGAGAGACAGTGAATGTGCAGGTTTATCTCTGCCCAGAATAAAGCCCCCTGGAGGCTGTCTTTTATTTATTTTTTATTTAACCTTTATTTAAGTAGGATCTAGCAGTGTCACTGGGCTCTCACTAGCATGAAGCTGCTCACCGTGGGCAGAGTCGTCTCACCTCAGGGGTGCACAGACCCTCATCTGGCTCTGATTTACGAGAATAAAAGGTGGAAAAGAGTTTTTCTTCCTCCCCCATTTTTTAGGAGAGCAAAAAAAAACAACTTCCATTTCGGCACTCCTTCTCATTTCAGCTTCTCAATTAGCTTTCTTGGACTGTCAGCATTTTGGATGCTTTCACTTAAAAGGAGGTTTCATGAACTCAACCATGCAATTGCCAATTTAATCACCACTTAATGCCAGGAATTTACAACAAAGAAAAGGAAAAGGAATTAAATTTCATGTCCAGCTTTCATCTTCAGAGAAGATCTATTACTGTATATAAAAGTCAACTGTACAGTTATGTGACAGGACACATGATTTATGTATTGCTTTGAGGAACTAAGAATAACCCTGTGAGAAATTACCCATTTTCTTCTTATTTTTCATCACAATTTGAGCCCCTAACTCAGTATATTAATTCTTAATGCATTGTTTTTGTTCACATCTGAAGCTTTGATGGACAAAAAAGAGTTTTGCTCAGAGAGTAAACAGAAACTACAAGTATTTTATGCAAACTACAGACATGATTTCCTGTTTTGCACTCCCCATTTCGAAACTGGTCTTATGATCCCAATTCTAAATTGTACCATATGTTCCAAAAATTACTTTTCGCGAAAGCACATCCAGCAAGACCTAGAGTTAAAAATAGACACCAGGGAAATTTGGAGGTTGTTCAGGTATGTTGTTGGTTAGCTTCATATGGTAGATCCATTGGAGCCTCTCTATTATGATCAAGTATATCTACAGATGTGGTTGGAGAACAGATTTATAACAGACCTGTGTTGGGCTTCTTTGGCTGAAATCAGATTAGATGTTAATCTTAAACTCATAGCCATTACTGAAAAGCGTATACGGTGCTTTTAAAGAAAAAAATATTATTGTGAAAAAAATGGGATTAGCCTCATGAATCAAAGTCAGAAAATATGAAAGTCCAAGTGGTTGTGTAACACTTTATATGCACATGCATAATACAGACAGACTTTACCATAATGCAGCAAATCATATAATATCACTCTTAAAGGAATAGTGCAACATTTTGGGAAATGCTTTTTTGCTCCTGTGTATTAACTAGAGATTGGCTAGAGCTGAGAATTAGTTAGCTTAGCTTAGCATAAAGACTGGAAGCAGGGGGAACAGCTAGCCTGGCTCTAAAGATAACGCTGTGGTAGCAACCTGTCAATCACGAGGTAGCCACGCCCTAAAGCATTCCCTGCTTTATCATCTATTTGACTCTAAATGGGACCACAATTCACTAAATGAACATCATGCTGTATTGAAGAAGACTTGAAACTAGCGATTGAGACCATAAACTCACGTTTACAATGTTTACTGAGGTAATAAATCAAGTGAGAAGTAGGCTCATTTTCTCATAGACTTCTATACAATCAGACTTCTTTTTGCAACCAGAGGAGTCGCCCCCTGCTGGCTGTTAGAGAGAATGCAAGTTTAAGGCACTTCAGCATTTGGCTTCACTTGTCTGACCCGGCGGTAGCCCACTGATTGCACTGCATGCCATTTACTACCTGTTATACTTTACAATCTGCACTTTTAAGCTTATTCTGCTCATGGCAAGTTGTGGTAGATAGAATGACCAGATATACCTAAAATGCAAATGTAAATATGAATTCAGAGTCCAGATATAGAAAAGCTCTTTTGAGGGAGAGCTCATGAGAAAACAAATAAAATCGAGAAGCTGTTCAATGTTTTAAAAACTTTCCATTTCCAAAGGTTCTATCAGTTTTTTCCCCTTACTGAAGACCCCTCTGAGACTATTACACTTACCTTTAAGTTTTACTTACTGTGACCCAATAGCCCAAAGTAAGTGCCCATAAAAATGCCACAGAAATTAATTACAAGGAAAGTTGATCTTCCCATTGTTAATTTGCCAGTTAAATGTTGGCGTCCCTGCGGGAGTATAGAGATCTCCGTAAAGGCTCACTGGGAGAGGTCATTATTGTGGCTAGCTCTGTAAAGATACTATTTCAGGCCAGGAAGCTACAGGGTTGTGGCCATAACCACAAACACACCGAAAAACACACGGGTTCAACTTTATTCCACACGGAGAAGATACAAGAGAGAGAGGGGCTTTTTTACTTTGATGCTTCGTCTGTCTTTTCTCTAGAATGAATACCATTATAGGAGGTCATTACGATGACTGCCTAGCAACCCACTGGCATCCGACTACATTATGTTGGCTGCGAGCCTCAAAAGCAAAGAAAACACTGGCCAAAGTGATGATCTGGGCTTGGCTGAAGGAGCAGAGAAGATATATTTTCAGTAACATGACATCAATAAGAGCAGTGTGCCCGTGTGTTGAATCATATCTTATCGTGGATGTCAGCCCAAAGTACTTTTTCATTTCACAGCAACAGAACGGTGTTTGTCTTTACCACCGCTGCTGATACGATCAGCATCAGACCGAAAAATAGATTATAATACTTTGGCCTCGCAATCCTGCTGCAGCTACAAGTCTAGCTGGCTTTTACACTTAACAAAATATCTTTTATAGCTCATGAGCTAATCCAAAGAGGATATACATTGTAGATTGAGGGTATAAGATAAGGAGACATGCTTCTTAAAATGTCTTTCTACGAGCAATCTTCCCTGACCAGCCGTAAAATTGTCTCTCTCTCTCTCCAACCCTCTCTTCCCCGTTGGCCTCGGCAGCGAGTTTCCATGAGATCGCAATGCCTTCCTCGCTCTCAAGAGCCTCTAAGATACCACACAGTAAATGTAAAGCGATAATTCACTGGGGGAAAAAATGACTGCATGGGCTAACTGGTAAAGACACGGTTGGGCTGGAGGACAATGAGAGGTGGATGACAGATTGATAACGGAAGAGACAGAGCATGTACTTCTGTTCTCTCCATTATCGTTTTACTGCAAATGCATGCTGTGGGATGTCTGAAGCCATACAATACTTTGATAGAGCACGTTCAAACCGCCCGACTTTTACAGAAGCTGTAGGAGTTTTAACGTCTAGCCGGTTCCGATTCATTGTGCATCTGAGAATGAATGGCTCAAATTAAAGCCTACTCACTGCTCCCCTGGCCAATATTTACATTTTATAGAGCCAATAGTGCAGGTTGAACATATTGTAAAGTCATAATTTGTGCAGGTATTACTGTGGAAATGGCAAATGATTGTATTTATATCATGTCATATGTGACAGCATTTAAAACAGCAAATAAATCCCACTCCAACTTGGTTGAGAAGCCAAGTTGATAATAGCTCTTCCAAGAATCAGTAAGCACGAAATGCACTTAAACAAAGCCGGCGTTACAGTAAATATCGCTGCGGTATTCACCACATCTGTCAGCAGGTATTATAACACCCTGGTAGCATGACAATTACTCCCAGGACCTATTTACTGGTGGATTGGTGGGCGTCTCACAGGTGCAAGCAGTCATCTGGGAGGTAACAGAGAAAAGGAATGCTGAGGAGGAAGCCAACACGGCTTCTTTCTGATGTCAAGAGGTTAATGTTGGATAAAGAGATAAAGTTAATCTCTTCTGTTCGCTCCTCTCTTGTTTACACCAAGATGTAAGGGTTGGTAAAGCCAGTGGGGTTGAATTGGCCCCATAATATCCAGATAATCCTGAATTATCACAGAGGCTTTGTAGCATTTGATGACGTAATATCTGTTGATTAATCGTCTGAAATCAACCCCTGAATCATTCTTAACTCCCTACACTCTATATATTATATATAGTTTACTCTTTGGTGAGTGCATGGAGATTTTGGACATATTTTGAGCTCAGCATCATCATGTTGGGCCGTTTTAAAATGCTTAATTTTCCTTTTGGGATTGATCAAGTTTTAACTTTATCTTAATTTTAGCAAAAAGTAGTGTGCATACTATGGACACAATTACACATTTCTTTGCATTGTGCATACATTCAGAATTTTGGCACTCAAATAAAATGATGGGAAGTAAATATAGGACATTAGGTAGCAAATGGGTGAGGGATTTCAGGTGCAGATTCTTTTATTAAAGCATGGTAAATGAGACATTGCTGCACTGAGGACAAAGCACCACCTTCATCCCGGGCCTTTCCAAGCTGACCTAGAATTGGATTCACAGGAAAAGAAAGGAAAGGGCACCATTGCGAAAGGGAATGCGGCACAATAATTGTTTTATGATGATTATGTTGTTTCCATAATTGTTGGAAGCCAGAATCGTAAGTGAAATTTGATTAATTGCACAGCCCCACATCAGCAATTTTCCAAAACAGGCAATCCAACAATCGAGTTCTTGGAGAGAGATGCAGCCAGGAGGCGGCTATAGCAGCAGCAGGCTTTGAGTGCGGCTATTCGGATCAGGTATACACACTTCTTTAGACGTCAGATGACACCTCGTTCAACCTAATTTGTTTAAAGCATACTAAACCCTTTATTATAATTATGACATCTCCAGCTAAAATATTATTAAATGATCTGAGAATGCTTGACCTTACCATGTTTCATTACAGATGTTTTCTATATGTTTGACAAGATGTTAGATTATCTGTTGCAGACATGTCAGTGATTTTCTGAAGCCTCCAGTGTTCAGTGTGTTGATGTACTGAGGCTCTTGTCTTCCTGATGAGGTGTTGTTAAACACTGGGGATGACTGCCATAAGCAATCTGCTCTGTTTCTAACCTCATACATGCACAATAAATTTCCCACCGTCTTATCTACAACTGAAGCTGAACAAACACAAAATACGTGCCCCTCTGGACTGTGAGAGTCTGTGTTTGTGTTATTTGGCATCCATAATACTATCTTGGGAGCTATTATTGCGCTGAAATTTTGCAGTGAGGGGACAATTATCTGGCCTCTTTAGCCCGTGAGGATGATGTAATTAATTGCAGTTTTATCCTTGTGTCCGACTCTGCAGAGTCAAGCAGCAGCAGCAGCATTTGTAGGTCATGGACACGTCTTTGTATGGATGGGTGATAAAGACAGAAGACAGTTGGAAAAGGGAGCTTGGTAATAAAAGGTTTTCACAGATTAAATGACCTTGAGGAGGACCACTAATTTCAGGGTTGCGGTGTCAAGAAGAATTAGAAGAATGTGGAAAATACATCCTCCCTGATGGTTATGGCAGGCATTGTTTGTTTTTGCACCTGTGTTTCGGGAAAGAACATAAAAATCTTTGGATGGTTGGATGTGGAGAGAAGATCGCATCAGGACTCGGAATAGTTGCTCTCAGTGAGTCACTGCTTCATGTTTTGAGAGGAAATACCTCCATCTACACATGGAAATACTTGCAGAAAGAAATATAAGTAGTGCACTGTACTTGATTTTAAATTAATTTATTAATTTATTTATCTTTTCTTAAACAGAATATTCAATATTCTTGTATTTTTCAGATGGTGAGATGTGACATTTGAAGTAAAGCATTTTTTATTGACTTTACATTCTGATATTGATACCGAGGCTTTATTGATAGTAAACATTCCCCAAGTTTGAGCTAGGGCTGTCACAATAACCGCAATATTGAAATAACGAGCTATTGACAAGCCAACCGCAGGGGATGGCAAGCACCCGCTACAACCGCTAAGTTCACGTTTTTTCTTTTTTGAATTCTTTGCGATGGGAACGCCACGTATTTACACTACGATACAAACGCTGAGCATCTATTCTGAGCTGAGTGCTGCACGTTCAGTGTGTTTTTCTGGTCGCCAAGAGTTGAAAAATGTTCAACTTTGGGTAAAATCATAGACTGTATATAAGACATTTACTAAATGAACATCATGCTGTATTGAAGAAGACTAGAAACTAGCGATTGAGACCATAAACTCATGTCTACAATGTTTACTGAGGTAATAAATCAAATGAGAAGTAGGCTCATTTTCTCAAAGACTTCTATACAATCAGACTTCTTTTTGCAACCAGAGGAGTCGCCCCCTGCTGGATATTAGAGAGAATGCAAGTTTAAGGCACTTCAGCATTGGCTTCACTTTTCAGACCTGGCGTTGCCCACTGGGTAAAACGCTGCACTCGTCACTGTCACTTTTTACCCAGCTGTCCAATCACAATGGAGGAGGGGCGGGACAAATACCACAAAGACCAACTGTCACATCCGTTATATGTGCTAAACAACAACAACAACGGAGGAGATATTAATACACATGGACTGGCGGGTCCGTCCTCTCGCCCTACGTGCTTCAGCCTTAACATCATCCAGAGCAAATATTTCCGTATCATAGCAACCAGACGCAACCAAAGCGTCTTGGCTGAAAAAAAAATAGAAGCTCTGTGCCTTCTGTATATTAAGTATTCGATTCGTTTTTAAACTGTCATCTTTGTCATTTAAAAAGCAACAATATTCCTAATAATAGCGCAACAATAAAATGTATTTATATAGCACTAAAATCAGGATAAATTAAGAAATTTGCAAATAAGAAAATAAAATGGCGATAATATTGCGTATCGCACTGTTGAGACAATCATTATCACTGCAGGAGAAATTGCTTCACTGTGACAGCCCTAGTTTGAGCTGATAACGATGCATCAAATTATTTATAAGAATAGAAAAATAATGTTGAAATGTAAAAAACAACGGACATGTTGACCCCAAAATGATTTGTGGCCGCTGAAGTGTCAGCTAGTGGGGTCCCAAATAAAAACACATGTTACACAAATGATTTATATTTACTGCAGCACTGTTCTAGGTCGTTACTTTCACCCTGACTTGTGTCCATATAACTGGGGAAGCAATTATTCAACTTGAGTAAATTATGATTTTTTTCCATCTCTGCCTGCATTAATCGAACTGAATCTTCACATGAAGGCCCGTCCACTCTCAAATGAAACTGTCAAACATCTTGTAAGTCATCCAGAACCGCAATAAAAGGAAGTTTCCAGTGTAGGTTTTATGATCAGCAACGAGCGAGTTGCTAAACTGATGTCCGTCCAGTAACTGATTTGATTTTGCTCGTCTGCGAGGCCCCGGTTTGCGTCTCCATTCATCCCAGTTGGGCTGTCATCCCCGATATGTACGATGATAAATTGTGCTCTGCAAACATGAACATCATCTGACAATGCGGGATGAAATAAAACACCGTGTGCTGCAGTCATCCAGCTGTTCACTGTCCCGAGGTTGGAATGTGCTGCCATGTGAAGCCCCAGAAGAAGACATTCATTAAAGGATTAGCGCCCACACTTTGTACTGACACAAGAATGAGGGCAGCTGAAAGGAGAAGAATGAAATGATCAAAACGATATTCAAGCACCATTTTGCGCATGAGAGGAGATGCCGGTGGTGTAAGTAGCGGCAATCAAAACAAAGTGCAAAGATCCTCCCTTTTCTGAGGCAGCGCCATGCTGGCAAAGATAACAGCGGAGGTGGAATCCTGCCGTGGCTAAGCCTCTTTAGTGCACTTTTTCATGTCGTGTTTTAAGGTGTCAAAGAGGCTGAGATCAAAGAAGCCGTGGCCACTTTAGCGGTTCTTTAAATGGAGCAGTAATCAACAAATTCTCAGTAGCCTGAATACAGTTTGTCCCTGGAGAGCAGCAGCAGCAGCAGCGAGTAATTCAAAAGATGAATTCAGAAAGTAATTCAGTTAGGGAGCGTTTCATGGGAATGCTACTAATCTTCCAGGGCCTTCCAGTAAGAGCTCATATTTTCAATTTGAGATGTCTGCACCCTCCTTAAATAGTTCATTCTTTGGTGTCCTAAAAACGGGTCTGAAAGTGTTTCAACTGCCGTTCCAAACCAAACAAAAGCATTACATTTCTTTGCTTGTTTATTGAAAGTTTCAATAATAGGCAATTTGGAAGCGACAGTAGGAATCCTCAGCCGAAAACCATAAAAGTGGCAGTATGTGTGGTCTGGTGCTGCCATTGCAGTGAACTCCAAAGAAGCAGGAGGACCAGGGCCAGCGTATTTCCCGTAGCATAACACACGTCGACAGCAGGCAGACATGGCAAACTGGACTCTCCTTGTTCTCACACTCGGTGCCAAATTGGGGGAAATTCTTCCAGTGGCAAGTATCAATTACTCACTTTAAACAAACATCCAAGGCTTTTGAATATCAACACGGTGCGTGCATGTCTCCCTACAGGACATCTGATACGAGGAGACCACACACACGGAGTCACCTTTCAGCATCACCTTTCTCCTCATTTGCATTTTGCATACCTCCCTCTCTGCTCTCTTTGATTTTATCAGACATTAATCAAGGTGAGAGGTGAAAACATCAGCCTACAAACAGAAGGAAAGACTACATTTTCTACACTATCTTGTAAAAGTCAAGTTTAGTGAAGTATTATATGCACCAGAGCGATTCTGCCTGACACTGTCGGGCCAACCTGGACTCCTAAAAATGATTACCCCATACAACAGAACTGCATTGTCAATTACGTTTCAATGGAAACTTATTTTGTCCTGAATTTGGAGGTATTATAAATACGTTTCCAATCATAGTCCGCATAGGCAGCCTGTTCCTTTAAAGCTGCGACCGTAATCTGAGAGAAACTACGTTTCCCTTAAAAATGTAATTGAGAATGCAGTTCAGTAGTATGGAAACGTCATTCTGTAGGACACAGGGTTGGTAGGGCTGTATTCAGTCTTCTTCTTTTTTTTTAACAGTTGTGTCACATAAAGCATCAGCGGGGAAAACACATCCATCATTCTCATTCTGAAATGTCTCACTTGCAAATCACACACAAGCGAAGTCGACAGCCATGAAGTCTGCATCGGTTGGCTCGGCCCCATCTGGTACAGATATACAGGCAACTTCAAATGGTCAGCTTCAGCCTTAACACATATCGCACAGCAGTCACGCGGCGGCCATGTGGTCCTTGTGAAGCTCTACAGATTACATATTAAATTGCGTAGTAGATGTGGGTAGATCTCACCATCCATGCTAAGGAGGGAGCAACTTGCAGCTAACAAGTTGAGTCTGCATGAGGCAAAAACCACAAGATTAAGACATTTCACTGGCTCATGGTGCGTGTGCATGCGTGTGCATAAAAGAACACTGAATTAAGCACGCTACACTAAAACAGTATGTTTGATTATTCCCTGAGGAATTAGTAAAGTGTTTCTATTTCTGGGCTTAGTGGTGGTGTTTGTATTCCTGCAGATTACTGGACAAATACAGATGACGGGATGTCATGCAGAAACATTTCCTGAGTAAATTTAGTGGAACTTGAAGATAGAACACTTTTTTACTTTACTAAACATCAACATTAAATATCCAGATTTTTTTTTTTTTTAAAGAATGCACTAGATCAGTTTGCATCAACACTTCATAAATCATACAGAAAGAAATCCATCAGAAGAAGATAGTGATTTCTTCTCTGACAGTAAAGCGTAAATAGACCACACTGCAATGCTGTTTGCAACTTTATGGATCAGGAGCCAGTTGTTCCAGCTGTTCATGAGTTCGAACTTATTTTATTAACTGGAGATTTATGCATCACTAAAATAAATAATAATGGGTTGCACAACAAAAAAACAGTTATTGTTAAGATTAACTGCTCAAACTGACAAGGCTAACGTCAGCAAACACATGACCGGTTTAGAGTGAGAGGTAAAAGAGGTGATCATGGCACATGGTCGATATTTGACCCAAAACTTTGAAATGCTGTTCAATGATTTCATAAAAAACACAATATATCTCAGCTGGGATCGGCTCCAGCCCGCCAACCCGCAACCCTGAATAGGATAAGCGCTTTACAGATAATGGATGGATTTATATTTATGCTTTCACCAACTGCTTACACATATATAAATAAAAGAAACAAGTCATACCTACATTTACAAAAGATTGGCAGTTACAGTAAGGTTGATGTTCTGCTTGGTCACTGAGGTTTTGTTTTTAGCTACAGTGACTTCCCGTTAATTGCTTTTTGATTGGGTGGAACAACAGACGTTTCTTAGCAACTGATTTGCACGGTGCAATTTAGTAAATCACTGGTTTGAGATGAGCTTGTAGTTACTGAGGACTTGGGGAGGAATTTACACACAAACTATTGCAACTCTGTTGTCTGCAGTGGGCTTTTTCTGTTTAAAACACCACCGTGGCATTGTTGTCTGTCCAATCAACTCTCTTTTTTCTGTACATATGTTATCAATTGTTAAAAGAAATCCCAAACAAAAGTAAAGGATCTCGATTAAACTAAAGTAGACACCAAAACACTTCATCACAAAGGAAATCCTGGATTTGAACAAACTGAAAACCATCAGAGTAGCCTACCATCACTCCTTTAACAAGCAACCACATTGTTTAGTTACTTGACAATAACTATGTACATCCAAAAAAAAAAAAAAATTGTTGTCCTCCATATTTTTATATTTTGAACGCCAAAACATGAGCCTTTAATTACCGGCAGATAACGTACAACAGAGATGCTCACCGCAGTGGTCTTTCACCCCTGCTGCTAAAAAAATTACCAGCAACGGTGGGATGACGTTAGCTGTGAAAGCTTAAGCTGGTGCACATGTCAGCAGCTCCGCAGGCTTCAACGTAACGCATGAGACTTTTTTTAGTGTGAAAAATATTGTCAAAAAGAGTCAAAAGTCCACCACCGGCTGGGAAATTGAAAACATGAGGGCGTTTTCACACAGGAAGGGACGAGGAGGCTTTGATTTCTTTAAGTGTTGACAGGGCAAGGACACCTTATACAGTAACCTCCCTCCCAATGGCTCCTTGAGCAGCTCCTAGTACAACAAAGACTTCAAAAGAAGTGCAGTTTAATGGCGGTGGAGAAACAGATGATGTAATATCTTCATTGATAGTACACTATAATGTAATTGTAATACTGACCCAGAAGAAAAGGGCAATGGTTTGAATGTCAATGACCTCCAAAATCTCCATTTACTGTTGACAAAAATATAATCCAGGAGTCAGACTGTAACTATCAAACAGGCGTTATTTGAATTTCAGGGTTGTGCAAAACCTCTCTACTGTACATCCAAAACAAATACAAAAAAAATCTGCTGGTCAGGGACTGATTTGAGGCAACAAAGAGTGCAGATGGGATGCTGAAAATCACACAGAGGGAGAATGGCTCTCGACCATGAAAATAAAGATGAAGCCGGGGTTTTCATATCGAACTAATAAGAGTCATATGGGGAGAAAAAGGCATCAGCAGTGCACACTGGGATTGATGTGGAGACCAGAGTGAGAGATCATGGCAGCACTGTGTTTTTCTTGTGCTGTTGCGAAAACAGACACCAGGACTCTGTGCAAGTAGCAGCCACTCCATAATGCGTGGTTTTAGAGGCAAATGAGCAATATAACCACTAGTGACTCTGAACGCTGACACCATGTATCAGCATAAAAACACCACAATCTGCAACTGCGTGATTCACATCTAGTTTCTCAATGTATTCAGGAAAAGAAATTGCGTGTTAAAAGCAATCAGGTTCTGATTATGGTGCCATTTTATTGAAGTGAAATGTTCTTTTTGTGTATCTTTATAAACTAGGAATCTCTTCTCCATGGAAAAAGAGCTAGAGTTCATTATAAAGACGATTGGAGCCTCCGTCAGATCACTTTTCACTGGGAACAGCTTGCTGAAGGGCCCCGTAGGCTTCAAGCAAAACCCTAATTTCCTTGCAAATCCCATACGACAATATTAGTTTTAAACCAGCAAAAGCATTTTACGTCATCTCAAGAGAGCAACGGTGGCCAAAACTGTAGGAAATAGAGTCACAGGAAGGATTTAACACTTGGGCCAAAAGACTGAGAGAACTTTATGAATTTGAATTTGTTCACATTACAGGCTCAGCAAACCTGTCTGAGGGTGCTTTAAACTGTGTTATGACAGTATTATGATAACTTTACTGTAGTTACTATTACTGTTTTGTTTACCCTGCTCCTGAGAAAATAATATTTCTTTTCAACTGTCATTTTTATAGTCGGAATGGCAAATAAATTACTTGAACTCCAACCAGAAGCTTGATAAAGGCTCCAATGATAATAATAATAGTGTATCATAGTGTGCTCAAATAAGCAAATTGCGTACCTGTTTTTTTTAAAGATTTAGTAAAGTGGGCACAAGCTGTTAAAGGGACTGTTTGTAACTTATTACGCGTATAAATCAATCCGGGTCGGTGTCCCATGCGGGCTCGCGTGTGGCTACGCTGTTCAGACAAGACTCCAACACAAACTACACGGAAGCACCAAAGTTATAAATTATCTAGTGAAGCCCATCTTGCAAACGCGTTTGTGCAAAAATAAATGCTGCAGCTCCTCCAGACCAACAGAGGTTTTCCGTGTCTTGTGAAGTGACGGGGCTCCGCAGCGAGTTACGTTATCGTCTCCGACCGGGTGCCGGTGTCTTCCCTGTTCCCTCCGACCGCGGTCGGGAGGCTGAAGCAGGAAAAGCCAACACTAGGATCAGCACTGATTCATGGAGAGACCTTCGTCTGGTCAGCTAACATTACTGCCAAGCAGCTGAAATATAGAGTGATATTGTGGTTTTAGCTGACGTGTGTCGCCTCACTGTTTTGAGCGATGCTCGTTCATGTCTATGTAGAGCGAGCACAAGCACGAGCCTGACGCTGACCGTAGTTGACTTAACGGCCACAGGTGTCGCTGTTAACAAGCATTTCTGATTCTTACAAACAGTCCCTTTAAACTAGACAATCTAGTTCTAAAATGAAACGAGATTCAGCAGTGGCATAGCCTATTTCTCTCATAAAATATTTTCAGAATTAGATTTTGGTGGATTGTTTAGACTGAATAACAGAAAGTTTAGGAGCAGGCGGCCATGTTGTTTCCCGTTTGAAACGGGACCAATCAGGTTCATTCCACGATACGGTATATCATCGCTTGAACGGCCAGTTGAGTGGAGCAGCACATCCCCTAGTGTCCTCGCCGGACCTGGAGGACATGTAGTGCTGGATTCCGCATTATAGACATGACCACTGACTATTTGTGGAACAATTTAACCACAAATTCACAGATTGACCGTACACGGTCCAGCCATATACCTGGTTTTGACCGAGTCTTGCTTTGGTATTTATGCTTTGGTATATTGGTATATGCAACCACATCTAGCGGTGTGGTTGCAGATTGCAACCAACTAAGTACCCCTCCACTCACACTTCCCTTTACAAGACTATGGTAACGTGAGCTGCTGGGTGAAAGACCGGAAGTAATGCTGTTTGCCTCACTCAGAGGCCATCCTTACCATAATAACACTACTTTAGGAGCAAAGGAAGTCAGACGGCGGCTGGCGGTACCACGGTTTTGCACTCTGCGGCTCTGTTAGGGCAGTTTCACAAGCGTGTCGGAGAACTACGGTGGCCTTCAGGTAACATAAAAACATGAAAGGCTCTCTCTAGAGCCAGTGTTTGGTTTGTCCATTCTGGGCTACTGTAGAAACATGGTGGAGCAACAAGGCAGATTCCGTGAAGAGGACCCGCTCCCTATGTAATTATGAAGGGCTCATTCTAAGCCAATGAAACCACAACGATTCTTAGTTTCAGGTGATTATACACTAATGAAAATATTATATTCCATTTCTGCCAATAGATACCCCAAAATGTTACACACTGTTCCTTTAATATTTCATATTGTACATTCAACCACTTTGCTACAGTATTGCTTCCTTTGTCCTGCTTGAAATTAAGTGCAGGCCATTCACTTAAGCTTTTTTCTCCATCATATCCTTTTGCTATTTGCTGATAGAGCAACCAAAGTTCCCCTCGTGGGTCATTAAAGCTTCATTTTAGCTTGTGATTAACTTTAGTTTTGCTTCCAGCAGTGAGTGGGAGGGGGGAAACCTCCAACAACCAATATGCGATGCATCGTCAGCCTGTATTTCTCTAAGAAGGATATCTGTTGCATCACTTTGCATATTTGTGTGATGACTGGTGTTTTGAAAGGCATACAAAGACAAAAGCAAGGGCTAATTGCTGTGTGGGATTATGATAATAACTTAAGTAACTTCCCTTACACTGAGGCAGAGGGTGAACTGGGATAAAAGGGGAATTTAACAGGCTTTCAGCTGCCAGGAGCCTGTTTGACCCTGTGAGCTCTTATTCGGTATTTAGTGGTAGGCTTAACAAAGACTCACATGTATTCTTACCCACAAGAAGAAAACATTCACTTGACCAAAGTATAATGATGTTAAGTGAAACATAGATCCCATGTGCCTGCTAGCTAGCATAACTGGGCGTGTTAGGAATATGTCTTTTTTGATAAATTCTCAGAGTAAATCCAAGGCTGCTGAGGCGGTGGGTTCGGTAGTTGACTTAACCAAGCCAAAACCAGCTCTTGCTGTTGCTCCACATTCATTGGGCCTCGTGGAAGTCGTAGACTATGACCGATCATAATTCACTAACCTGGCTTATTGGAGGGCTGATGTAACTTCCCTTTTCACTCTCAGTGATGATCACATTCACAGTTGACCTTTTCTTGCCAGGGGATCATTTCCAGAGGAATGGCGGTTTTTTACCTCACTAGAATCCAAACATGAAGAATTCACATGATATTCAGCCAGAAGGGCAAAAAGGCAAGTAGACGGACAGCTGATGCAGCAAATCAGAGATCAGTGTGGTAATTCACGCACCTGCTTTGTCAAGTGGTGAGATAAACGAATGAGAGCCGGCCAGAGGATCCTGGAGCAGGTTTAGTCTGAGGCGGCCAGACAATGACTCAATAGCAAGTTTCTGATGCTATGAGTAAATCAAAGAGGACAAATATTGTGCACCATGGACCATAAGAGCAGGTGCCTTAAAATGTATTTCAGTAAATCTACTTTATTCTTCTTAATTTAGGCAATTGCTACCTAAAAAACTAAATACGTTAGCAGTTGATTCTTTTACATTATAGTATACGGTGTACAGTGATTGTTAAATTAGACAATTTTATTTTAGTGATGTGTAAATCTCCAGTTAATAAACTAGGCCAAGTTCAATGATGATGTCATTTAAAAAAAATCCTTTTCACCACCATATGTCTTTTTCACATTTTGATTAGTCATAGTAGGAAAAGTACAGGAGTTACTAATAACATTATCGATGGCTCTGTTCTATTCAAGTGTCCCAGTGAGCCATGACAGTGTGACAGTGAGCTAGCGTGAACAACACCAGGACCCTGAAACTGAAGCAACTACATGGGATTCTGCCATTATTAATTTTATTATTTACACCTGCTTTTCCTATTGTGACATGCCAATATTTCTTTTGATTAACCTGCATTAATTTTTTTTTTTGGCCACTTGGGGGCAGCGTTACAAGCTGTAAACACAACACTGACATATTATGACCATATACAGTAAAGTTGTTATAGCGCATGTATTAGCAATCTGTTGCAACATAAACATTCATTTGGAGTCGTGTTTCAGGCTACGTGACAAATGTAAATGGCTTCACACCGGGGACGAAAACAAAAAAAAGCTAAACTAAATTTTCTGCTTCAATACATATTTGTTGGCGTTTAGCCTTCCAAAAGCAAAATTTCACTGCCGTTAAAACAAACTGTTTGCTCTCCATCTTTCCGGTTGTACCTGTATTAGCAGTCTAGCAGCAATCCAAATCCACCATAAATTACATTTATATAACCACAAAAACACAAAATCACAGTTTCCCCATTTTTTTAAGGGTGAAGGCATCATAAAATATGTCGACAGATATTCAAAGCTTCATTCAAAAAACCTAGAAGGACACTATTTTCTGAGATCAATATCCATATTTATGTGTGACGGTATGAACAGAATTATGACATTGACGTCCGAGAAAATCTATTGATCACGAAATTCACAGAAATTGAAACAGCTGTGGGTAGCCTCATAGAGATAGATGGGTTTGAAATTTACGTGTCATTTATTCGCACAGATTAACATTTGCTCTTCTTTTAGCTCTGTTTTGGCCTCCACCAACTCCTGAGGCAAATACTGTACATGTTAACAGGAGAAAACAGGCTGATTTCAAGTATGATGCCATTGAAAAACACATACTGTAATATCCTTAACTGTGATTCATAACTCAATTTTATGTAATTAATATGGTTATCAATTGAATTATTGGGCCTTAAAATGACACAGGAAAGGTTAACAGAAGAACATTTATTAGTATGTGTTTTCAGTTCAGTGGGGAACTTACTGTATTTTACGACAGTGTTAAGGCTGGATTGGTGCCTGGATGCTATCGGCCAACAGCAGCTGTGTTTGTTTGGTGAATCACAAACAGGGTGTGTTTTGGATACAACTCTGCCTTCACTTTCTAACATCTCCATCCAGATGATTGTCAGTTGAAGAATCCAGTTTTTCTTGTGATCTCAGAACCTGTTTCGGTGGATCAAAGTGGACGTGGAGGTGATGTGGCTACATTTTCACTTTTTTATGGCAGGTGATTGATCTCTGGGGTATTCGTCTAAGAAGAGATTCTCTTTGAACACATGTTGGTGGGCGTTGGTGTCCAGCAGTGCTTTGGAACAGCGAAGCATGATGTAGTTATACTGAGTATAAAAAGAAAAACAGGATCTGATTATTATGGCTTGTAGACATGTTTTCTGTGGCTAATGTGGAGGAGAGGGCAAAGAGTTAGGGGTAAAGTAAGGACCAGAGAGGTGACAGCCTCTGGCTCAACAAATCAGCATCATCTCTGGAAACGATAACTAGATGTGCAGTGTTAGAGACTATTTTCTGGTTTATTACAATAGAAATTAAAATCTCAACCACTGATGTAGAGAAGAAAAGAACAGAACGGAGTAGAAGAGTATGGAGACATTTTGTTGCTGCTGCGGTGTTTATTGATGTGCTGTATATGTGCATACTGCAAATATGGGTACTGATTTTATTATCATTATTCACTGGGTTTTATTTTCCGTCATATGGTATGCATTCTGTGTATTCTATTTCATCTTATTTTATCAAGTGTGTTTTATTTTCCATCTTATTTTCCCTGATTTTATGTTCATTCTGTCTGTTTTTCTGTTATTGTAAAGCACTTTGTGGTGTTTTTCTTGTATGAAAAGGTGCACATAATGAAAATCCAGGTATCAAATACTGTCTCTGGCAGCAGAGAATGAACTGTGTTATGAATTCAACCCAATCTCAACGGGAAGGCGTACAAACAGCACGACATTACAAAGGACATTCCTCATGTCATGAGGACGCATTTTAGCCTTTTCGCGTGTCATTTTACGCCACGCAACAAAACTACAGTAACGTTTTCTGTTAGGTTTAGTCAACAAAACCACTCACTTAGGTTTAGGCAAGAAAATCACTTAGTTAGGTTTAGGAAAAACGGTTGGGCTTAAGATAAGTACATCAACTAAGTACAATACAATACATAACAATACATGCATTCCATGCATTTAACTGGGGATTTTAGTGGTGAACATCCTAGCAAAGTATCTAGGTGCATGCAGGTGTTCCAGGTCCCAGGTGTGGTTCATGTCCATTTCAACTCTCGTGCAGGCCAAGTGAAAGGAATCAAGTTATGATTGGTGCGTGACACATTTAGCGAAGGACAAAATCAGGCACTCGCTGGTCTTCATTAGGACTGAGGTTATTGTCTCTGGCTTGCAGTCAGGCAACCTGGTCTTTTCTGGGCAGAAGACTGATGGGGGATGATTTGAAACAGATAGGACTTTGACTGTGGGGCAGGGTGTGAGAGGATGCAAATAACAACGGAAACAGCTCGAGAGTGCAGAGTCTGAGGATTTCCTCTGTCAGGCCTCGCATGTTTTTCTGCCAAAAAAAGTTAATAACTATAAGTGACGATGTTATAAAGCATAGAAGTCCGAGTCTGATGGAGTAGTTGTCGACCCACGTAGAGGTCAATGGTTGTAAAAATGACCAAACCTGTATCAACGCTACACTTTACACTTGTCAGATATTATTTTCCGCACTTTTTCATGTTTATTGTTTGACTTCTGAGGTGTTAATGGATAAGACGAGTAGATTGTCAAAGCGCCTGTCAGATGACAAACTGAAAGCACTGTTTGATGTTTCCATCGCCAAACAAAACCATAACTCCAATAAACACAACAGATATGGCTTGATGCCATTCATCCATCTATTGACTATTATACTGTACTGTAGCTGTATTGAACTTTATAAAATGAAATGGTCTCTGTGCACTGATGAGTACTTTGGCTCTGAGTGAATGCTCTCCAATTGGATTTGTCCAAAAGCAAATGGGAACAGTGACATTTTTAACATTATACGTCCTTCTGGTTCACTGGTTTAAAACAAGGTGAAAACTCTGCTGCTGTATTTCCCATTTGAAATAAAAAAAAGTCAAAATGAAGGTCATTAGGCAGAATTTTGTTGAGATAACGTATAAACTTTACAGTGCATGACATATTTTGTCTTTTGCAAAACTCAATTTTTCATATGCAGTACAGTAAATATGATGGCATTATGACCCAGTGCATGGATGTGGTGTATATTATCAACAGTGTGAAGTTAAAGAGGAACAACTTTTTTGCCAGAACAAGTAATAGTTTGACGATTTCTGTTAACAGTCTTTTCTGAAATCGTGTCCAGAATTGAAATTGAGGGTTACTCACATAATAGAAAATGTGTCTTTTTAATACGATTGCTGGTGGAGGGATTGAGAGTCACATTGATGTAGATTGATTGTAGCTTTCTTTCTTCAGACTGAGGACAAATGCCGCAGTGGGTGATTAAATCCAGGCCCTTCGCTTGGACGCTTCTGGGGCGGATTTTCCGAGAGCAAGGGACTTGGCGCCGGGGATCCTGTGTATTTTCCACCCTGATCTCTGCTTGGCAGAGGCCTAAATAATAAAGCTCTTTTTACTGAGCAGCCCGGGGTTCCCTGTGTACAAACACGGGCCCTGCCCCCCCTCCCGCCTCTGCTGTTTTAACACGACCCCGCCGCCATGGGGGTTTACCTCACACCCCACTAAGCTCCCGTCCTGCAGTTATCTGAAAGTCAGCCCCCACTCTGCCACAGACTCACACTGGGGTCAAGCCAATTTGGTCTTGAGGTAATTTTACTGGGACCGGAGCGCACAATGCGAGGCTTGATCGGCGAACGCAGGAAGCAGCTAACAACTGACAAACATCTAAACCAAATCTTGATCATGGAAAAAGCCCCAAGTGAAGGAGGTCATTTAGGGAGTTTTCACCGTAGTGCCCACTATAGGCCTACCCTATACATCCTTGCCAGTCAATATTCCACATATGTTTTAGTGTTTTGACTGTTATTTTTAATTGCATCATGGAGTGCAGTAGGGTGTGAGACCGGTACGATCACGGAAACGTAGCAAGCGGTGATGAAACGTCCATTCATGCGGCCACGCATGGATGTGTGTTTATTTAACTACTGTGCAGGTTAATCTGGGCCCTCAAAGCCTGGTGCTGTGTGTTAGTGCCAAGGCTCACAAACCTCCTGCTCTCTGATCAGCCTGCCAGTTTTGAAACCTGAGGCGGCCCGAGAAACCTCCCCCGAAAGCTGCGACCCAGGCCTCTGCTGCTCTCAGAAGAAACATTAAAAGGTAGATCGAGGTAAGTTTCTGCAAACTATTGCACGAATACTTTGCTCTCCATTGAGTGTCTGTACAGAAAAAGAAATGTTCCTACAGTACTGTTAGTCCTTACAATGTGTCACCGACAGGATTTGGTGGCACCCTTACCTCCACATGCCCATAAACATAAACCATTTAATGGAGATCCAGTCTCCGAACAGCTGCGTAGGTGGAGCAGTGCGCTCTAAAAGCCAAAACAGTAGCTCGGCAGTGGCGGAAAAATTAAGTGATTTTTCCATTTTTGCCGTCTGAGCCATTTTTCCCCATGAACAATAAAATGAAAACAACACATAAGCCTCTGGGGGAACACTGGAAGAAATTAGTCCCCAACTGCAGTAGCTAATCAACACAGCCACAACATACACCGCGACGCCCTGTTTGTGTGACAGAATTGAAGGCGAATTGCTAGTGTGGCACCCAAAGTTTTTGTGCTGTAATCATGGTAAACCACACGAAACTCACCATGACAACAAGTTATTTAAAATTTTACATGATTAAAGAGGAGGGATGTTTAATGACATTGTTTGAAAAAGACATTTAATGAATGTCAAAGCAGTGTTGACGAGGGCAGTCTGCATAAAATCTACTTTTTTGGGAGTGTGAGATGTGGCGTCTTCGTGTTCACTACTAACCCTTACAAAAAAAGAAGTTTATTCAAGTGTGCTATTAGTATACTTCTTTCAAACTTAAGAGAGTATGCTTTCAGTTTACTTTTTTATGTACTTATCAGAGATATACTTAACAAAAGTATACTTAAGTATACTTGGCTTATACCGACAAGTACAGAAAAGTCTAAGTGTACCTGGCAAGTATACAGAAGAGTCCAAGTATACTTGGTTTATACTGACAAGTACAGAAAAGTCTAAGTGTACCTGGCAAGTATACAGAAGAGTCCAAGTATACTTGGTTTATACCGACAAGTACAGAAAAGTCTAAGTGTACCTGGCAAGTATACAGAAGAGTCCAAGTATACTTGGTTTATACCGACAAGTACAGAAAAGTCTAAGTGTACCTGGCAAGTATACAAAAGAGTCCAAGTATACTTGGTTTATACCGACAAGTACAGAAAAGTCTAAGTGTACCCGGGAAGTATACAGAAAAGTCCAAGTATACTTGGTTTATACAGACAAATACAGAAAAGTATAAGTGTAACCGGCAAGTATACAGAAGAGTCCAAGTATACTTGGTTTATACTGAAAAGTACAGAAAAGTATGAGTATATTTGGCTAAGTACTATAAGTTAACTTAAAGAAAACTTACAAATATACTTACTTAAAAGTATACTTTTATAAACTAAAAAGTGGGCCAATTTAGTCCCACAATGTATTGAAGTAGTACACTTACAAGTATACTACTAGTACATTGATATTAGTATACTTATTACATAAAGTATACTTGGGAATATAATTGAACTATACTTAAGTTTACTTCGGAAAATAAACTTGAAGTATACTTCTTTTTTGTAAGGGAACAAATACCAAGAACACCCAACAGACAAAATCTGTGTGTGTGTGTTTTCGTGTGTTCAGAATAGAAAACCAAACATACATTTTCTGTGTTTGGTATTTCAAACATTCATTATCTAATGACTGGAGGAGGCCACACACAGACACACACACACACGCCTTAAAAAAAAGAGTGCACTAAGAGTCTTTATCTTCTCTGTGGCGTGAGGAAGAAGAAAACGCCGGTACCAAGCACAGCTCCTCTGGCGCCGAGCCACTGCCGAATATCAAGAATCAGTTTACAGTTCGTAGCAGCACCTCCCTTCTCTGCAGTCCATCTGTGAGTGAGTTATATTTCTCCAGAATGTGCATGGATGAGGTGCTCGCTCAGCTGCCTCTCCAAAATACACTGAGTGGCCATCTGTGTATAACACAGTCACTTACTTGTGTTTCACTTTCACCCCTAGGAATACTTTCATCTGCCTCCCTTTCAAGTATATTTTCTTTGCAATTTTTTCGACATCCCTCCTTGTCAGCTAGACCTCCTGTTGCTGTTTTTCTCATCTCTATAAAATGAAAGCTTTATATTCCTCTTTTTTCCCGTGATTGGATGCACACAGCTCCCTCTTTACTACTGTGTGCTGTACAGTACGTGGCCAGCACCATCAATCTATGCTGCTGTTTGAACAGGCAACACAAACAGGAGGCACTGCGTCATGCTGTGTTCGCTTCAGCCTCCCTCCTCCACGTTTCTCCCTCCAGTTCACGCTTCATGAGTCTGATGGCTATCTGCACTCCTACACTAGTTTTCACTCTGTTCATCTCAGAGTTCTCATTCACATATCTTCAGGTCAGAGGTCAGGGGACCCCTTTGAAAATGTCCTTGCCAGTTTTTCCTCACCAAAATGTAGCGTAACTTTAGAGCGTTATTTAGCTACTGTAACATGACATGGTTGGTACCAATGGATTCCTTAGGTTCTCCTTACCAGATACCAGCTGTAGTCAAGTCCAACTTAATCGAGCCCAAGTCAAGTCCAAGACCAGTTCCAGTCGAGTCCGAGTCAAGACCGAGTACTAACGCAGTCGAGACCAAGTCAAGACTGAGTCCTGAGCAAATCGAGTCCTCTTCAAGACCATAATAGGCAGAGTGTCTTTCCAATGCTAATATAGTGATTAATGAGTTAGGATGGACATAAATAATCTATCCCAACTTATCCCAAATCAGCAGCCAGGAACAACTTGACCAGCACTCAATAGCCGAGCCCGAGTCCAAGACAAGTTGGAGTCCAACAAGGAACGAGTCCGAGACAAGTGCAAGATTTCAAAAAAGTGGACTCGAGTACTACAGCCCTGGATACCAGTATCTTCACTCTAGCTTTAAGGCTGAGCCTGCAACAACCTTTGAAAGACAGAACAGCAGTCTGGAGGGGCCATCAGGTTGTTAAGAGGTTAATAGTTTTTATAATGACGTCTGTGTATCGATACAATATTGCGAAACTATGCTGTATCTATTTTTTCCCACACCCCTACTAACTAGCCGTGTTTTTGGCAAATTGACGGTTTAAAGGTCCAGTGTGTAGGATCTGGTGGTATCTAACGGTGAGGAGATTGCAACCAACTGAAGTCTTTCCCGTGTGCCAACGTGTTGGAGAGCTACGGTGGCCGATGCGAAAACGCGAATGGCCCTCTCTAGAGCCATTTGGAGCAGAGCTAGTGCGTAGAGTGTCTGTTGTGTATGTGGGAAGTGAGTGGTGAAGCAAGAGAGAGAGAGTGGCGGCTCTAAACGGCTCATTCTATGTTAATGAAAACACAATGATTCTTATTATCAAGTGATTATACACTAAAGAAAACATACTTATTAATATTATATTCCATTTCTGCCAATAGATCCCCCTAAATGTTACACACTGGTCCTTTAACTCTTGTTTCTAACTAGTGGTGAGAAGGCCTTCAATCTAGTCCCTTAACCTCATTTAACATAAACAGCATACAACTGATTGCACAATGTTATTTTCCTCCCACCTCTCTAAACAAAACTAAATATAGTAATTTTAGCTTTGTGTGTATTTTAGGTTTTGGGTTTGTGGGTGCAGGATGGATCATGGTGTGGATAGTTGATAATATCTGTGAAGCGCCAGCAGGCAGATAGGATCAGCCACCCTCAGGGCAATGACGTACTTTACCATCATGCAACAGCATGATGGTAAAGTACGTCACTGAAGAGTATTCAGTGTTTGTGTTTACAGGCTGAGCGCCATGACAGTGAGGTACACCATCACCCACCCTGTGGTAACGCTGGTAATCCGTCACATTACCATTCCTTCAAGGCCGTATGTAGCCAAGAGGGCGATGTGAAGCCGCTAGATGATATTGTGTAATGCCATACCATTTATACAGTTAGCTATCTTTTAAAACAATAATTTGACATTTTGGAAAACACTCCTCCTCGATTTCTTGCCAAGAGTTAGATGAGATGATTGCTACCACTCTCCATAGAGACCGTTAACTGTTCCGTCAAAAGATTAAAAAAAACACCTCTAACGGTCAATGATTAACACAATTGTAGTTACAATTGAGTGTAACTGTTTCTTGATGAACATAGTTTATCCGTCTACCCAGCAACTCTGTGCAGCGTCTCTACTGGTTGCCTGGCAACCTCAAATTCAAAACCACAAATAGTTCTTACACAGATTAAACAAACTTGTTATTAGTGAGCTGTTGGTAGGCATATTTTTTAACTGCAATCAGAGCCAGTCTAGCTGTTTCTAGCTTCCCAGTGGTGTTTTTGGTCAAAGCATTAATGTTTTATTGTCAAAATGCTATTTTCCCAGTTTCTGCATGATGACGCTGATACATGTACAGTATATATACATCCTTGTGGTATATTAACGTCACATACAGTAACTTAGATGAAGGTCGGCGTGCTCCTAGTTTGGAGAAGCAGACAGGAGTACCGGCACAGAAGTTAAGCAATGTACTGCTGTGTGGACGCCACGTTAGTTTGGATCCGAAAGTCACACAATAACACAAACTAACTAACAGGTAGACCAGCAACTCCCGTGTTCTGCAAGGTAAAATTGTGTTATGTCGCTCTCTTCAAAGCCACCAGACTTTATTCACAAAAGCATTCGTTTTACCTCGCAGAACGCGGGAGTATACATTCAACCCCACTACAAAAAATATGGAAATAACCCTTTCAGTTATTTCCAATTTCACTCAGCTAGTGCTAGCGTTCACATTATTCATAACCTTATTGATTAGCTTACTTTGGTAATATACGTCACTACTTTTTGCTGAGTGGGTGTTTCCATTTGAAAAAAAACTGAACAGAACACAGATGGACGCGCCATTTAACACAGAAACATCAGCGTGGTATCAATCGTCTCACTAACTCTTGGCAAGATATATTGGATCTTTTTGCATCAGATATTTATATCAAATCTTCAATTTACAACTGGTTATTTTATTTAGAATAGTTTCTCAGTTGAATTTCTAGAGAATATACATATCAATGTCAGTAATATGAAATTGCATATACTGTGAAATAAAATTGTATCTGTGTCGCCCATTCCTACCTATGTCACACATAAGAGCAAGAGAGGGTGATGTGTGTTTTTGTCTGTGTCAATAAGCATCGAGTAAATGAAGACCTGCCTCTCAATGTGACCTAACATCAACAAATTGGATTTAACAAATGCTAGGAAGGGAAAACGGTTTAATGCTCCTTCCAACCTCCTTCTACAGCTGACTTTATCTGCATCAAGAGACACACTTGTTTAATTTCATTGCAGAAAAAGCAAGCAACCAAAGACAACAAACAAGCAAAAGGAAGTAAGAAACCAAGTGACCTAACCATTTGCATGTACAGTAAGTTCTTCCAACAGGCAGCTCTGAAATGCCATACAAGGGGCCTTATTCAAACATCCATCTCTACATGTGGGTGGGCAAGCTGTCAGGAGTTTCCCCAGCGAGCCTGAGGTCACACCCTGCTCGTCCTTCTGTGACCTTCCTGTCTATGGTTCATATATTCCATATTAATAAAAAGTCATAAAAACAAGGAAACTCTGCAGCGTGGCATACTGTATAAATAGTGTTGACACAACAAATGACTAAAAGGGCAGTTTTGCAGCGTGGGTATGATGTCAGCTCTGTGCCTTCGATACAACCAAACAGAAATATCTCCTTCTGTTTCTTTGCATTACTCTCATCCTATACTTCAGAACTTAGGTGTTAAAATAATAAAAGTTTGATTCATGGTGGATAACTGGCAGATTGTTGTAAAACGAATTTGTTGGAATCAATGAAGTGAGTTAGATAAGAGCTCAGAGATTTTATGCCATCCTTCGCAGCTGGATTTTGCATTAATGGTTAGTATTTCCACAGATCTATGTGCAAATGAACCTGTAGTACCAGGAAAAAGCCATGACAGAAACTTTAACAACCGACGTGTGCCAAGGATCAGTCATTAGCTAACTAGAGAACAATGAGATCATCAGAGAATCAGTCAAATGGGAGTACTGGCCTCCAGTCAGGATGATCTCATAACAGAGCTGCTCAGAGGCAACTTTATCTCTATTTATGTCAGTGAGAAGTTTAATGTGGTCATTTATTCAAACCAGCACTTTAGATCCGCAGATCTCTGCTGTGTTCATTTTCAAAGCTGATTGAATGTATAGCACAAAAATAATGTGGCACTGAGAACATAAATTATATCAACAATGGACTTTGATTAGGTTTTTTCTCTGGTGCCCTTCACTTGAATCCTTCTGGGCCTTCTTGTTCATTGGAGGAGTCAGTGCTGTTTGTATGCAGCAATGCTGCCACCTTGTGGCCAAGAGAGGTACACACAAGCCTGTATTTACTTATACATTACTAAAAATGAGTCCTATGTTGCAAGCTTACTGGTGTGATGCAAATTTTCTTTTTGACCTTTGGCACACAGTTGAGCTGTCAGGGTGATGTTATTGATTTGGATCAGGAAAAAACTCCCACCAAAAAACACAGCAACGGGAAAAATAAGGGACAAATCTCAGCAAGAGCAACAAAGGAGGGATATCCCTCTTCCTGGATGAGCAGACATGCAATAATGTCTGTATAGTGTGTATCAGTGGTGGAAGAAGTATTCAGATCATTTACTTAGGGCCAACTTAAGGCATAGGCCATATAGGCGGGGGCACTGGTCTCCCTCTAAAAAAAAAAACAATAATTAAAAAACAAAATGCTGTTAGGCGCTCTTCCTCATTTTCTGCATTGAGGTAACAAATAAAGAAATAAAGAAATACATTTTTCACCCCTGCAACTCTCCTTCTCACACTTTTTCATCTGCCTGGCTGCACTTATTTGTTAATAGAAGTGTAAATTGTAGTGAAACTGACTGAACACTTTTAAGCCAACAATATCAGGGACTAATGGGGGGGTCCAAATCTAAATTTCGCCTCGGGCACCAAAAGGACTAGAGCCGGCCCTGCCCTTACTTGAGTTAAAGTGCCAATATGACAATGTAAAAATACTCCATTACAAGTAAAAGCCCTGCATTCGAAAGCATTATAGCCCAGTGTTGTAGCTTTAACTAGTCTTTATACAGCAGGGATGGGATGAGAACTTGAATATTTTACTCAAGTAAAAGTACTTGTATAAAAATGTACTTAGAAAAAAGTAAAAAGTAGGTCAGGTAAAATGTACTCTCAAGTGTGTATACATGATGACGATGATGATGATATACAGTGTGATGTACACATTTAGGGTACAAAATAAAGTGCATTACCATGCCAACATAACACCACAGAGCCATTATGTCCAAACAAACGATACAATCATTTTCTACAGACCATACAACTGATTATCAAACATAAATATACAACCACCTTCCTCTTACTAGAGTTAACCAGAAACAAGAACAAACACTCAGACCATTATACATAAAATGTCCACCAATAAATGCAGACAACATGGACATGTATGAACAATACTAACTCCTCAGCAGCTGCAGCCACAAACACACATTTGAGCAAAAACAGAGCTACAGTTTTGTTCTTAGTGCACACACACACACACACACACACTGCTTTGAGGTTACCCTCTGAAGACAGTTAATTATTCACAAACAAAGTGTTGTTATGCTACTCACCTGTCTGCACCAGGAAGTCCTCCTCAAGCTGCTCCAGGTTCAACTTCTTTAGTCACCTGCAGGAGAATGCACCTGTTGATCCAGTAGGTGTGTTTGATTTGGGTCACTTAACGTCCTTGCTGGGTGGTGCAACCAGTGATTTGATGATACATGAAGTCTAGGCTGTCTGACTTTGTAACATAGATTTTCATAATAAAGTTGTTTTGGTATTAAACCAGTGATTGATAAAGGTTAATGCTACTTTTTTCTTTTTCTTTTTTTTTTAACCTAGGTCTATATATCAAGGTAGCTTACAATGCTAACGTTAACTCAGAGTGACTTCATTATTTTTTTTATATTGTTGTAGGATACTGTAAACTGTAAGGTAAAGAGATAAAAATACTTAAAACTGCAGTGGGTAGAAATGGAGAAAATATGATTAAAAAATATATATTTTTTATAAAACAGCCAATATATCCTGACAGCAGTGCATAAAACAGGTAATCTGGAAAAAAAAGCATGTGCTTCATGTCCTCCGGTGCTCCTAATGGCGTTTGCAAGATTTCAGAGACCGGAGGAAAACAACTAATCAGAGCCGAGCTGGAGCTTGCCGCCTCAGAGCAGCTGTCAATCACTCACCGACTCCGATCAAACGGTCAGACTATGCAGCGCTGATCAAATATGAATCAATATTTTGTTACTGTAATGCCTATTTCTCACCTCAAATGTTTTCAGAAACATCATGTAGTGTACTGTTTAGCTGTAAAATGAGAAAGTTTGTGACCCGGCAGCCATGTTGAGATCAATTAAAGAAATACCAAGCACCGCCCTCCAGCCGGAGAAAACTGTCTCATTTTACAGCTAAACAGTACACTGCAAGATGTTTCTGAAAACATTTGAGGCAAGAAATAGGCATTACAGTAACAGAATATTGATTATTTGATCAGCGCTGCCTAGTTTGACCGTTTATCGGAGTTCACGAGTGATTGACAGCTGTCTCTGTTGAATGAACAGCCAATAGGAACGCTCTCTCTCTGAAATGACCTGTGATTGGCCAAAGTCTCCCGTCATGGGCTTTTTTTAAAGCCTGAAAACAGAGCCATGAGGAGGTGCAGAAGTCTAGTTTTCTCTCAGAACACTTGAATTACAATATGCTGAAAGGTTATTATGGCATTTTTGCCCAAAGATGCCAAAAACTTTCTGCCTACTGCAGGTTTAATTAGCCTACTGATTTTTAAAGATAGGTTACTCAAAAAAGTACAGAAAAACTACTTGTTTGAGAGTAGGCTACATCTAATTTGTTACTTCCACCCCTGATACTGGGGTCATGAGATGATGGAAGATGAAAGAAGAAAAAACTAAATTTTGATACACACATTTATATTATTTTTATCTTTACTTTTTGTGAAATAAAGGCTCACTGAGACTCAGACAGTTATTTAAATGAAACCATCTGAGAGACAGAGAGGAAATCATTCTTTGGTGGAACCACAAACCACTCACACACATCTACATCCTGTTACAAGGGACTTAGAGTACTCACACTTTTTGAGAGGGGTTTTTATATTATACCTCGGGGTTTTTTTGTAATGTAAAATATGAATTTGAAAAGTGACTGGTAACTGCTGCCGTCAGCTGTAATGACAAAAGAGTACAACATTGCCCTGTTAAAAGTTGAGTAGAGAGATATCCACAGTGATGTAAAGCATGACACCAAATGAAGAACATAAACTTTATAAAACAGTTTTATTTCATGTTACAGAAATAAACATGCATAGTGTTACAGATAATATAACAACAGTTTGTCATGAATATTTCATCCCTTACTGTGGACTGCCATGGATTAGAAACCCTCCCGCTGTATAAATTATTTTAATCACAAAGATCTTCTTCCAAAATCACTGATAAAAATGTGGATATTGTATTATTTACACGGTTAACTGTTTATGCAGTTAGTCACTTCATTATGGAAAATGTAGGCCTATCTATATACTGTATACTGTACATAATCAACTGTACATTTAATACTGACAGGTAAAATTGTCGAGACACAAACAAACTCAGATTTGTCTTGCAGATTTAGTGAGCATTCAATTCACACTTAAATATAAATACAATATTTATGACAAGTGAATTTTATCCTCAAAATTGTGCATTAAATATCAGATTTGAATCAGCCTTTGAATTTTTTTTGTTATTTATAAATAGTTAATACAACACTGTACATCTAACTCTTCTTAGCAGGGAAATGGGTGTGAAGACTTCCTGGTTGTGTTGTTCTGTCTCAGTCTGTTACACTGTAACATGATGGAGGTCGAGGTCATTTTCAAGGCTTCATGTTAGTGTTTGTTTTAGCGTCTATAACTCGGCTTCTTTGATGATAGATGGTGCAGCCGGGCTCCCATTGTGGCAGTCAGAAGGTCCCTATCAATCAGAACAGGCTTGTTAATTCAACACGTTCATGGAATCAACACGGAAGATCGGGCTAGCTTCACCCTAGAGTCTGAGAATTCATCAAAAACAGTGACACACATATAAACCCAACACCTGTTCAGATGGATAAAGGCCTGTATATGGATACATTACAAAACACATGAACAAATAGTTTCATAAATAAAGCTGTAGTTTCAAATAAGCAAATAAGGTTTTGTATCAACATCTAAAAGTCTCTGTGTACTAATAAAGATCTGAAATCACAAACTGAAACAGACTTAGTGGGAAAAAAAAGTTTCATATTGACATCATTGTGTGAATTTTATCCAGCGTGATAAGAAACAGAGACAGAAAAAGGCAGGTGTAACAGTGCCAGGTGGAAGGATGTGCAGCAGGTGGGTGATTATAGACAGTGTGTGCTGATTGCTCTGTGCTCCTACCTTTGTGCAGCTGCGTGTTGAGCTAAGATTTGAGCAGATTTTGTTTTTTGTGGAAGCAGAAAGGTTTACTGATCAGGATTGTGCAGGAGGAGTCTGTGGCTGGGAGATTAGCGCCGTGGCTCCGTAGTCTTGTCCCGACGTCTGCCCCTCCGCCTAAAACAACAGCTACTGATCACTTCTCATTCAGCGTTTAGAGAGGCGTGAGTCTCCGGTACGGGATGAAGTTGCTGCGACAGAATCTCATCTAAACCTTTTATCCCCTAATCCTTTTATATTTGTATTTTATAGCTGATTAAAGTCACTTAAATTATTCTTAAAGTTCAAACAAAATCCAGCCTGGATGTTAAGCTTAAAGGAATAGTTTGACATTTTGGGAAATATGCTTTATTTCTGAGAGTTAGATGAGTAAATGGATACTACTTAATGGTTTGAGTATATCTGGGTATTTGTATTTGTACTGTCGATGTAGTTTTTGCAGTGTGCCTCGTTGTCTCTAGTCTGCCCGTGTCAGAGGTTTTTCGTCCGATTCAGCATGTTGAATCGGCGGCGCCGCCTGTCGGTGAGAGAAATCACTCTGATTGTCTGTTCAGCTTAAACCAATCAGTGCACGACAAGAAACGGAAGTGAGGAAAGCAAGCAAACGAATAAAGTTAATAGGAAAAAACACAAAAGGCTCTTCTCATTTTTCATCTTGTCCATCTTCAAGCCACACGTATCATAACAACGGCTTGGTCTTCTGGTTTCCCCTTTTTGAATGACGAATACAGACTACCGCCGCCTGCTGCTGGTGTGGAGAGCTATTTCCTCCCATGCAGGCGCAGAACGTACGTGGTAGTCGGCCGTCGGCTGTCGTTTTTGCGGTGTGTTCGAGTGCAACCTATTTGGCCAAGACACAGGTGACGTGAGGCGACACAACAGGCCGCGTCGCCGCTAGTTCTCTGATGTCGGTTTGGTGTGTCTGGGCCTTTAGTATCCAACAGACATAGGTGAGAGTGGTATCGATCGTCTCATCTAACTCTCAACTAGAAAGTGGAATTTGACTGATTTCCTGTCAGCACTCATGACTAACTTCACCACGGACCTTGGAGACTCACGCAGGCATCAACAATGATGATTTTTTTTGTTTGTGATCGTGCTACCTCCTTAGGGCAGCATTGCAAGTAACCTACTCAAAGAAATGCTACCAAAGGTTGGTAAGTTACCCAGTGGTGAAATAGAAAGATTATGATAGAACTAAGACAGTATGAGTTAGGAACAGGCGGGAAATCACATCACTAAAGCATTAACTCTTGGTACTATCCAGACAAATTCAATAAGCTCCTTAGATATTTGTTAGTTAAAACATTTCTTAACATGCAGGCAGATGCATGCTCTGATATACAACATGTAGACACGTGAGAACGGTGAAAACAGCCCAACATGCAGCAGAGACGGTGTAGCAGTATCGCACCACATTCAGCAATACTTTTATGTTAAACTGGTTCTGACACAATAGGGAGCACACAGGACAAGTTATTTCTGGAGCAACACATGTCACACATGTGACTTTGACTGCATGCACTCCAGGCAAACTTATGACAAGCAAACAAATAACACATGGGCCACACAGCACATTTTGACTCGTCATGAAAGGAAAAGCACAGTTGTTTCTAATTAAATTAACAATGGCTCCGTCCTCTCAAATGTCTGAGTAAGCTATGACAGAGACAGAGTATACCCAAAGCGCCCAGCACCAAAGCTACGCTTCCGCCGAGTCGACTACCATAATGACGCCGGTTAAACGTCCGCCTACAAAGTGCCGTACAAAAGTAAAAGATTTCTATTCTATTGTCATAATTTTAATATCACTACCAAAATGGCCTGTGTTGAACAATAAAAATATTATAAATATCCATACTATTATAAATATTTACTGATTTATTTATTATTATTTTGTTTGCCCGGAGCATAAAGTGAGCGATGGACATAAATGGAAGTTAAAAAAAAATCCAGCACACACATTTTGAGAGCAATCTCAAACTTTTTCATGTCAAAGACCTCCAGAATCAATGTCCAATAGACCACAGACCGTGGATGTATAAGAGGTTGTGAATCCAGCCATCATTAATTCTATTATTTACTGTGCTTTTCCTGCTGCGAGATGTCAAAATGTCTTCCAGGGAAAAGGCTTATTCCAAATTATACCACCACCACCACCACCACCACCACCATTGTTCCCCTACAGTTCATCCCAAACAAACAAATCCCACTTACTGCTGCTTTGGCCAAAAGGTTTGCTTTTTGTCTACGCAGATCAGACTTAATGAAGCCTACAGAGAAATAAAGACACAGAACAGGTCAAGTTTGCATGAGATAATGACACAAAAAGAGTGGTTGAACGCCATGATGTAATAAAGGTGACTGTCCAGTAGGTGGCTCTTGTGCACAGACACATTACAGTGGCTCTATTCAAGTGTAATACACTTTGATCAGAGTTTCCCAAGACTGTATGGCAACAAATGCAGATATGAAGAAAATATGTCTATCTCAAGGCATGCATCGTAACTGACCTGCAAACTTTGGATTGCAAAATTATGAAACACGCAACTTAATCATTAACCTCAATTTCCTCTTAAGGAGAATGTTTCCCAACAAATTATAACCTTTGTGACTGAATATATAACAGAGAGTCAATACTCTACGTGCATTTTGATGGCAGCTTCATATAGGACTCTATAGTATATCATAAAGTTGGAGTTCAGTTGTGTTTTTTTCTCACAGATCTGGTGTTTCCTTGATGACCACAACAAGAAGTCCACTCACGTGTCGAAATGCTGATTAAGTTACAAAACACAGTGAGTCAGTCTGCTGACCTTTGTGAGCAGACAAGTCTCATTAAAAATAGTCTTGCAGTGTTTTTCTAGTGTGCACATTGTTCAGCGTTTCAGTGGCTCATGAATTTTTCAAAAGTTATACATTGCTGATAAAGCCCTCAATGGGCCATGCAAACTATATCGACTGAGGTGGCAACTGAGGCATGAAGTACCTGTAAACAGACGGCTACTGTTTGTATGTCAGAACTCATGTGCAGCGTCACTGACAGTATGTTAATTACCTTCTAAGAGAAGCAAAGTTTCCCATTACTCAGTCAACAGAAAACAAAATGTTTACGGCTTCACCCTCTGACTTGTTTTTCTAGAAACTTCTGCTTGGAGCTTTACTTGAAGCTGCAATCGGTCACTTTGAGCAAATATAATAAAGTTTAAATTGGGTGGAGTCAGGTAAAATGGGATAAGACCATCAAATAAGCTACGCATGAGACCTAATGATATTTTTATAAATTGGCATGGGTCTCTTAAATATTTATTTGTTAAAAAAATGTGAAAAAGTATAATTGTTTTGGAATTATGAGAGTTAAAGTATCAGCAGGTATGCAATGTCCATTTAAAATGGGCCGATATAATAATTAATTTCAGCTGAAATCATTTTAATTTTAACAGTAAATTAACACCAACAATTGTCTTTGGTGTGCCATAGTAACACCATTAATGCATTTCATGCAATAAAAAGTTGAATAAATATTTCATTGAATAATGCATTTAAAAAACAGCTGATCATGTTGCAAGGGTGTGTGTTTCTGCACATTGGTGTCTGTTTTGTGTCTGTCTTGTCCTGTGTTCCCTTCAAACACTGTTTGCAACGCAGAATTAAAAAAATAGGCTCTGATTGATTGTTTTCCTTCGGCGCTGTGAAATCTTGCAGATGCCATTAGGAGCATAGGAGGACACAGAGGACCATGATTTTTCAGTTTACCCGTCTCATGCACTACTGTCAGGATATAGTGACCGTTTTATAAAAGTAACTTTTTTTATCATATTTGCTCAAAGTTACCAACTTCAGCTTTAATGAAAAACATTCACTTTTGAGTGAGGAGGATGGAGGGAAAAACAAAATACCTGTGGTTAAACCCTCTCTTTTCCCCAAACTTCAGTTAAACAGTTTTTTTTAACTAATTTATGGGAAAAAAAAAAAAGAATTCTAAGAACTGTAAACCCTGAAGTCCTTCCTGTACGTAAGTGACATATTTCTTTGTTAAGCCTATGCACAAATAAAAACACATTTGTCATTATCTCACATTCTCTCTGTATCATAACATTCAACCCTGAAACAGTCCTTCGAGTTACACAGTAAACATCGTCTACATTCTTGGAATTCAACGAAGACAATTCTTAGGCATCGCTGTATGCGACGTAGTCAGTAAGCTTGCTATGACTCCACACATGAAAGGTCTTACCTGTCATTATTGTGCCGATTAGAAGAAAAACACAGAGGAAGATGTTTCCTGCCAGAGTGCCGAAGCCGTCCATGATCTTGCCCTGGCAGATGGTGAATATAATGCCGAACACCTGTGGATGCATTGGAAACATTGTGAAATCGTTAGGAATAAAGCTGTTGCTTGCACGCACACAAGCATTCTCAGAACCACAACAAACAAAGATGCAAAGCAAATGTCCTTAAAGAACCTCATCACTCCACTTTAGCACTCAGCAGCAAAGGCCTTTTAGAGATGGTCTCAATATCTTCTGAAGAAAACACACAAGTGATTTGTGAATGGTGGTAAGGTGGCAAGTTCCACAAATTATTGTCACATGCTAGTACATGGTTTGCAAGAATGATGTTTGTTGTTGTCTGTTGCAAATTTGGTGAAACAGATCCACAGGTCTGCAAGGAACAAACTACTCTGCAGACTTTAGCACATTTGACTGTTACTGTTATTAATTGTGTTATTGTTTGATATGTAATCCCTGTCAGGGTTTCTTTCACAACAATGACCGGCTCGCTGTACATTATCATGCTTATTACACGGCTACTTACTTAAGAAATCAACAATTTGACACAAAAGCGGTCCGCCAGAGTCCGAGATCAGAACTGCACCTATACTGTAGCAATGATCTGTTATACATAGCAACAGTTTGCTATAAAGAAATAACAGACCGTAGAACGCAGTGATTGACCGATCAGAATCAAGTATTCAGCAAAGCTGTGTAATAAATTGTTTTAATACAGTATATATATCCAGGTCTCCTTGGAAACCTGCATTAATGGTGCCTTCAAACGGGGTCGTGTTTACCGTGTTCACGAGAAGACGTCCATATGAACGCCCCCCTCATGTGGTATTCATCACCTCGTAAAGTGGAACGTTTCTGAAAGCTCAGAGTTCACGAGTTGTGACGTGTTTGTTGACGTTGTGAGAAATGGCGGAGGCCTTGGAAGTTAATTTCTGGTGCATAATAAGTTGATATGTTGTAATTTTTGTAGTATAGAGTTGTTCTTTGTAATTTTATAATATGTCTGACGAAAATGTTGATATTCGAAACGGCCTCATCTTTTTCCTCCGTCATTATACCTTTGCATTTCCTGCATTATGTTACCCGCTTGCTAAATTGTTAGCCTCTGTGGCTTCTGGACGCCGACAGTAATGTTAATATTACCGTCGCTTAGCAGCGGTGTTGTCACGACTCAATCATTTGAATGCCAAGCATACGTGTACACGACTTCTCATCTCATAAACACAAGCTCGCGAGTTTCTTTTGAAGGCACCATGATACCAAGGATTCACTTTTTTCTATTGGCTGCATCCAGTAAAAACACAAACATGTGTTGTTCTCAACGCTATCTCTTTGGGCTTCTCTGCAGTATCATGTCTTTAGTGACCCTGCAGGTTTACCTGTGCTGAACAGTTGAGGAGTCCGGATGAGGTTCCCTCTGACTCCGGGTACGTCAGCTCGACCGCAAACTCAAAGCCCAGCGGCAGGTAGCCCGTCATGAAGAACCTGGACACACACACAGGAGCACAGAGACACACAGTAAACATCGTTGTTAATCATATAGAATCATAAGCTGATTTAATTGCACCTTTTTTTCTCTGCTAAACCACAACATTTCTGGTACTAATTTGATCTAAATTTCAATAATACAGCCTAGATTTTGCATCAGGGTTCCCTCTCATTTCTAGAGATCATATCCCAGGACGTTTTCAGTGATGATGTAGCTGTTATGAGAGACAGGGATCGCACCATACACTGATATGTTCCGCTCTGTCAAAGTCTGATTTAAAAAGACATGCAGTCTATGGCTATAACTCATCTATGAAATCATCTCTTACATGCTTAGAAAGTATGGCAAATTGATCATAGAATAATGCAAACACACTTGCAGATGTAGGCAAAGCAAGCAACTTTAGCAACTGAACCAAACAGGCTAACCAATTCAACATTATTCATTTGTTTAAAACAGGTTGGGAAGAAAACAGCGTTATGTAAAGTCATCCAATCTGTATGTGCTACTATGTGACATAACTTGGGGGCGAATTCACAGCATTTCCACGATATAACCGAGAACAGCATATTGAAAATACTCTCCTCCATTAACTACCATTTGAATATAATATAATAAGTAAAATTATCCTGAATCATATGAAATAAAAATATGTTCATTCTCAGCTAAAGGTAAATAGAACAATGTTGAAATAATTTTCCAGGACAATGCAAGATTTTTCAGGACATTTTACTTGTTCTCTCATTTTCCATACATTTTCAATAACTGGAAAATTGGTCGACTGTTTTCCAGGACGCGTGGGAAACCCTGTGCATTTATGAGTTAATGCAAAAACACGCCTCCTCCACAGACTCTGTCTAGTGATGTGTTTTGCCTCTCCCTCTTCATAATGACTTGCAAGTGGATGAAACTTTGTACCTACTAAACGTCAATGTCATTTCAGGAATTTAAAATGAACTCCCTTGTCTATGGCTTAATGCCAATGATGACGCTATACAGGAACAACAGGTTTTAAAAGTTATCCACTGCCAGACGATCATTTTGTCACTCTATGGCACTATGTTGTCTTCCCACTGAAGTGACGACAAGTGAAACTAAATGACAATGTTCTTAAATGGAAATAGCAGCAAAACACATCAGCCTGCGTCAGTACAGACATTATTCGTTGACATTTACGTGTGCTTCCTCTGCCTATAAATATGCTTTGATATCAAGAACACAGAGCAATAATACGTGAAGGTGAATGTCTATCAAGCGTTTGCTAAGGGATAGGATAACGATAGAAATTCTAATTAAAAATAGTGATTTGTAGATACTATTACAGGGGAAAAAAACAAAAAAAAATACTCAGGACAATGGTTGTACACACTGGAAAAAAAAAGAAATGTTAACTTTATCAATTGAATAGCAGGAATTCCAGCAGGAATGTGAAAGCTAGCTGGAGCTCATTTAGTCTCCATTAACAAATGAAGCTTTCTGTGAGTTATTTGACAACTCAGCCTCAGTCACATGACTGACTGGCGTGCACGTGTGCATGTATGGTACGTGTATCATGCAGGTCTGCCTGTCCTCACAGAAAGGGCGATCACAATCTGGAAGGACAATCTGTGCCACTGGGGAAGTGTAATGATTTCACAACAGATGTATGAAGGTTAAGACTGGACGTAAAAGCACTGCTGGCTGCAAGATCTGGTATAAACTACAAAAGATGACCTTGTAGATCATGTTCACCTATAAAGATATAATTAGTGGTTCTACAACCTTCATTTTAAAAGGACCAGTGTGTAACATTTAGGGGGATCTATAGGCAGAAATGGAATATAATATTAATACGTATGTTTTATTAAGTGTATAACCCCTGATAATAAGAATCGTTGTGTTTTCGTTAGCTTAGAATGAGACGTTTATATCTACATAGGGAGCGGGTCCTCTTCACGGAGTCCGCCATGATTTGACAGTAGCCCAGAACGGACAAAACAAACACTGGCTCTAGATAGGGCCATTTGTGTTTTTGTGTCAGCCCCCTTAGTTCTCCTACATAGACTGTATATAAGAAGTGGACGTAATCACCGTGATGTCACCCATTGGTTTGTGATCTATGGACGAAAACACAGACAACTCCCAGACCGGACAACGCCGTCGTAGCGACCTGTCAATCGCAAGGTAGCCACGCCCTAAAGCTTACCCTGCTTTATGGTCTATTTGACTCTAAATGGCACCATAAATTACTAAATGAACATCATGCTGTATTGAAGAAGACTTGAAACTAGCAATTGAGACCATAAACTCGTGTTTACAATGTTTACTGAGGTAATAAATCAAGTGAGAAGTAGGCTCATTTTCTCATAGGGTGCATCTCAAAGCTCTTAATTGCATCCACGTTTCCCTCACTTGCGTCTTTTCCTTGCGTCTTAGTCCCTCCCACCAGGAAACCATACAAGGACAGAGGAAACAAGGAAATACGTTTTAAGAGAAATGAGACATTGTTTCCTCTGAAGCGTCACGTGAAGCGACGTCCGTTACTGATGACAGCAGCAGCTGTAGAGACTTTTAATGGAGTTTTATGTCTGAACTGATCTAATACTAATAAAGACACTCAGTTTTTTTCAGTGGCAGAGCAGCAGTGTTTTCTCTCTGTAGCCTGTTACCTATTTAACAAACACCTGCACATGAATAACAGCTGCAGTCTGTATTTCTACTGTGGACTGAGTCCTGTTTAGAGGCTCAGGAACCATCTCTACTGGCACAATGTCTTCATATGATTTATTCATTATTAGCGTCTGTATAACCCAGAATATGACTATGGTGTCTTTTGAACACTGGACATTATGTTTTCGGCTGAATGTTTCAGGGAAAATGTAAATGATATAACTCATATCAAACCCACTGTTCAGGAATTATCAGCCTCATGTGACTGAATGGAAATGAGGATAAATGATGTAAAACGTGTTTGTTGCTGACCGATGCTCAGACTCTGCACAGACTCTCCTTCCCTCTCTCACTTTAATAGTATCATTAATAAAAGTTAACGGGGAAATAACAGATCATGAAAGGAAAAAACATTCTAATAAAAGAAGAAAGTTATTTTAAGTCCGTTCGTCAGGTTTTATAAAGCCCTCTCAGTGACAGGCTGCTTCACTCGCGGTGTGTGAAGGAGCGATACTGCAGGTCCTTCTGCTGCTGTTCACACCTACAATTAACACCGATTTCAACTAGATGGTGAATCAGAAGACAACTAAAATATAAAAGGTTTAATCTGTGATCTGTCTTCACTCCGGTATAAAACTCCAGTAATGTTAAGAGGTAAAGTTATCAGATCAGTCCGGTCGGCAGCAGCGTCCAATCAGTAACTGATATCCAATAAGGGGGCGTGCTGGTCGGTAAAAGACTTCCGTGAAGGCTACTCTCGTGTATCGTCGCTCATCGCTCCTCAGAGATTCAAGCGAGGATCAAGGAGCGAGGAAATGACAAATAAGAGCTTTGGGATGCACCCATAGACTTCTATACAATCTGACTTCCTTTTGCAACCAGAGGAGTCGCCCCCTGCTGGCTAAAGAGTGCAAGTTTAAGGCACTTCAGCATTGGCTTCACTTTACACAATCAGAGGTTGTCGCCTGCTTGGCACATGGGATAAGTTTTATTTTCTTGCAATCTGCCACCTCACCACTAGATGCCGCCAAATCCTTCACATCGGCCCTTTAATGAATTGTACCCCCATTATTATGATACTTGAGAACCATACACTACACACATACTCGACTATTACTACTGTTTGATATGTTTTATTTGTCCCATTTTTGTTTGTTTTGAATAAACAACATGTACCTAGGACTCCCTGGAAAGCAGTGATGAGACAGAGTGAATTATCCAGATGCAATAAAGTCAATTAAACTGTTTAAGAGGATTCCACACAACTGTGGCGTGTATGTATCAATATGGTTTTCTTTCCCCATGAGCAGGAGGCTGTGTCACCTCTGCTCTATATATCCTGATTTTACTGCGTCAGTGTGTACAGAGGCTTCACCTTCACCTTAGATCCTGCTCTGTGTAGGATCAGGGGTATGTGCGAATGCTTATCAAGCCAGAGCTGACCTCTAAATAAACACGGCTGTGAATTATTGTTGCAAATGGCAACAGAAAAAATGCAATAATTGGAGAAATTATGCAACGAGAATGTACAAAGTTTCTGCAGGTTTCCATTTCTGATTCATATCAGTTTTAAAAAATGCATTGGGGGAGTTACAGCCTAAGGAATGTGCAAATAGTTAGAGCTTAAAATGTGATGTTACTAAGTCTCCAGCTTGCTTACTTGGGATATAATCCATCTTGAAACACAATATTTTTAGTGATTTGGATGTAAATATTTCTATAGATCATTTCACTTTTCTGTCCCTTGACTGAACAAATGAAGTGTATAGCAAAAACATTAAAAATATATATCCCAAAAAATAAAGTAAGAATGAAAGAAAGCATACCCAAGAGCTCCCGCGGTGATAAAGACCACCCAGAGGTGTCCAAGATTGAGCGTAGCAGCATAGACGATCATCCCCACCAGAGACATGAAGTAGACAGCGAGGGTCGTCTGCCTGGAAAAACACATGAAAGATGTACAACATTGAACACTATAATAATCATCATTATCGTACTGCTGCATTTTAACTCTTCAAGTTACAGTAGGCGCTGTACCAGACCACTGTAGCTTCTCAAGTGATCTAAAAAGTCTGATATCACATTGCATTCAAAATGTGAAGGTACATAGTGGAGTTTTTGACCACTAGTGGCGCTATGGAGCAACGCCTTTATGAGCTGTTTTATAGACCCACGGGGCATCTTTAAAACTCACTACATAATTATAGCCACAGATTAAAATATGAGATATGTGCGGAGAGAATACACGAGATTGTCACAAAAATGAAAAATTATTAAAATATGTGTGAGAGTAATTAAAATATCTGGATTAGACAACAAAGCCTGGCGGGACGCATTCCCCCATTTGCAAAACAAGACTCATGTAAATAACACAGAGGGGGGGGTTGAGCCAAAAGGCCCCTGAGGGCAGTAAGATCACTGTCAGATCAGCATGCTGCACCTGGATCAACAGACACAGAGCCCCCTACAGCCAACACATAAACACTAACAAGATCTGCAGCGAGATGAGAAGCAAAATGACAACAAACAGAACAGGAAAAAAAGCCGGTGTAGCTGCCTAATGTCAGATAAAATACAGTGAACTACAACTTTAACTTTTCTCTCTCTGTGCATCTTTTTGATTCCCAACACTTGAAACTAGGGCTGTCAATCAATTATAATACTTTATCGCAATTAATCGCATGATTGTCCATAGTTAATCATGATTCATCGCAAATTAATCACACATTTTTTATCTGTTCAAAATGTACCTTAAAGGGAGATTTGTCAAGATTAAATACTTGTATCAACATGGTGGGACAAATATGCTTGCTTTATGCAAATGTATGTATATATTTATCACAAAACGATGACAAATATTGTCCAGAAACCCTCACAGGTACTGCATTTAGCATAAAAAAATATGCTCAAATCATAACATGGCAAACTGCAGCCCACAACAGCTGTCAGTGTGTCAGTGTGCTGACTTGACTATGACTTGCCCCAAACTGCATGTGATTATCATAAAGTGGACATGTCCGTAAAGGGGAGACTCATGGGTACCCATAGAACCCATTTTCATTCACATATCTTGATGTCAGAGGTCAAGAGACCCCTTTGAAAATGGCCATGACAGTTTTTATTCGCCAAAATCTAGCCAACGTTTGGAGCGTTATTTGGCTTACTTGTTGACAAGCTAGTATGACATGGTTGGTACCAATGGATTCCTTAGGTTTTTCTAGTTTCACATGATGCCAGTCTTGGCAACAAGTTGCGTTAATGCGTTAAAGAAATTAGTGGCATTAAAACAAATTTGTGTTAACGCGTTATTATCTTGTTAACTTTGACGGCCCTACTTGAAACAAAACACTTCTTCAGGAGTACAAAGTGCTCTTCTTGTACTTTGGACATTCGCCTTACTTGTAGGTTTTCGTTTTGTCCAACCAAATGCCACAGATCAGGGAGCCGACCATCCCCGCAATGACGATGGTGAGGCCAATCCTCCCAGCATTCACCTCTTCTCCCTAAAGCGTCAAGAAAGATAGGACGTAGATTAGTGACCTGCGGGCCTTACATACCAAAGAAAGGCGAGGCACTTTGAGAGAAAGCAGACATCATTTCAAGGGAGTTGAGGCGAGATTCTACATCAATCTACTGTCAACCCTTTCTCCACACCTCCTACTGATGGAGAGTAAAATTAAATGAAAAGCTTCGGCAGGCAACATTATTCCATATACACATATCTTAGCAGCAGCCTGTACCGATACTTCAAAAGAGAAAAGTCTATGCAATGCAAAAATATAACAGCTGAACCAGCTTTTCAAGTCCTGAAATGTACATACATATTATTAGAGGAAACATGTTTATCCACATACAGACACGTTAGGCAGGACTTACAGGGTAATGTTCGATGATCATGCGGTTCAGCAGCGTGCCAACAGCATAGAAACAACCCACGTTCAAACCTGGGAGTTGGGAAATATTGTCAAACAAAGTCTGCACACCACAAACCACAGGACAAAAACATCTTTCAGGGAACTTTATAGTTAAAGGGGAACTATGGCCATTTTCAAAATTCATACATGTTATTCCTATGGTCTAAGACAGTCAAAAAAAAAATTTGTAAACATGAACAACTATCTCCCAAATCCAAAAACTAGAGCGCTAAAACTCCAACTTGTGAGGTCATAGGGTATAAAGTGCAGAGCTGCTCCATAGACAATGAATAGATGACACTGAGAGCAGCCAGGGGAACGTTCTGAGTATATGGGAACAATTTCTGTTTCACAACTGACAACACTACAATAAATAAAGCTCATTTGGGTATAAAAAAGAAATTAAAACATTCTCCCATTCACTGTCTATGGAGCAGCTCCAGACTTTATACCCGATGACATCACAAGTTTGAGACTTACTTCTCTGGTTTCTGGCTTTGAAGGAGAGTATTTCATGTTCACAAATATTGATTGAACTTTCCTAGGCCATGGAAATAACATATTGGAATTATTAATTTGGGTGGTGTTCCCCTTTAAGGAATGATTGAGCTAACTTCCTTAAGAGAATTATGAAATATTGTATAATGTGAGCAGTGGAAGGGTTTTAGTTTGTGTCAAATGAACCGAATACGGCTGGTTTCCGAAACAGAGAGCCAAGGATTTCTATAAAAGGACAGGACGGCACTGAGTGTTTTTTCCTTGAACAAGATCATGTCAGTAACTCAGACAAACTGCACAGAAAGAACATACTGTATACTGTACACTCACAAAAAAACACTCAGAAGAGAGAATAAATCTAGTGAGGACGTCAACAACAACAATGAATATATGTATATTTCAATACTATTTGCAGATATTACTGTGTAAATGAGCCTGAATATAAGAACATCGAGGATCAGCAGCTACAGCTCAGTTTAACAGACATGGACAGGTGGAGCTGCAGCCTGCAGGACAGAGAGTGACAATCACAGGTAAGTCTAAGACCATGAACTCTGCATAGTTCTCCTAATGACCATATGAGACAGACGGAAGGACAGAGACAAACACACACACTGATAATAGTCACATGAATTGTGTCTCGTGAAAAAGTATTTCTGCTCTCAGCTGTTGGACGTAGTTGCTGCGACTTCATGAGCTCGACTAATTTGACAGACGGCAAAGAAACAAATAATTTCATATCTCAGAGACCTTTAACTTCATAAAACGTTTGATCTTCAGGTCACATCGATCACATGTTAAACATTGTCAGACTATAAACGAACTTTGAACCTCTTCAGGACACACTCGCTCTCGTCCTTTTGAACAACTAATGACTTTTATGGCATTTAATGATAAGTTGTTACACTTTAAAGGAGAGTCTTGAAAATCAGTTAGTGGTTTACTATTGAATGACATTTCATTCAAAATTAAATAAATGAATAAATACATAAATAAATATGCCTATGGAATAAACAAATATGGCTATGAAATAATCCTGAAATAAATAAATGAGGTGGTAAATATATAAATCAATTTAAATATAAATATAGAAATAAGTCAATATAGTTCAATAAATAGTTTTTTATTTAACAAACATTTTTTAAAAGACTAATTTTATTTATTTCAGGGGACTTTTATTTCCTAATTCCTAACAAGTTTGCCATATCGACCTAAAATGGGATTATATGTCAATGTCGTGTTCACAACGGGATAATCATGAGATCAGTTATTGCAGATTTATTGGTTACAGAGAAAGATAATACTGACAAAGATCAACATCTTTCACGTTTTCCAACAATTCAAACCACACGGATCATAAAATAACCTACAGTACCACCCAAAAAAACCCTTAACTTACTTTTTCCTTTTAGTCCATAAAATGAAGACGCAAATATTACTGGTGAAAATGAATGATGACTGACCGTAAGTGATGATGAGGAGGATGAAGGGCCTGTTGCGGAGCAGCCTGAGAATAGAGGCTGTGTAGGAGTAGTGCTCAGGCGGGATGCTACGAGCTGTGGCCTGGGCCTGAGTCGGAGGGAGTTTAGGACGCTCCTGGAAGACTGACATATGGAGAAACCAAACGTTAAACACAGTAAATACAAATAACAGCAGCAGCAACACTCACGCATATAAATTAAAATGCAGGTTACAGGTGAACTGGGAGAATCAGCCGTGAGCAAACACAATCATGAACACAGACTGATGTAATTCATATATGTGATATATCATATGTCCTGGTGTATTATTGTCAAACATGCTGCATATTGTGAGAGAAAATACCATGTCCCTTTGTGTAGCATTTGTGTACTCAGATGTATCTGAATGTTATGGGAAAGCACAGACTGTCCTAGTTTAGATACATTTCTTATCATCTTCGCACCTGCACTCTGCCAAAACATTCTAATCACAAGTAACTAGTTTTTATGAATAGACAATGCTTTCACTCAGAAGCAGGGCGGAAGAATAAAACCAAGATTATAAAGAATGATGTAGTGAGGGAGCCCTCTGTCTTTTTACACTGACTTGTCTGCTGTATGGATCCAAATGCATTTGCTTAATAAATTGCAATTGCTTCTTAACTGAATGACCAGAGACTGTTTATTAAATAATTTCTCCAACAATATCTTACATTTAAATTATGCTTTTGTGCTTTTTCCCTTTCCTTTATTGTGTTAAATAATTATTGTTGTGCATGTAAAATGTCTGCAAAGTTACAAAGCCCAAAGTCAACGCCAAAGGGAGTTACTCTCCCCCACAGAAACACTGCTCCTGAACCCAAGTAACACATTTGCATAATACCTGCCTAGCGGCTAGCCTGGCACGCCCTCAAACAAAGGTAGTTAGAGCGGAGCTGGAGCGGAGTCTGAAGAGTTTGGTTCCGTTGACCAATCATAACAGACTGGGCTTTTCGGAAGGCGGGAGGGCAGGAGCTCAAACAGAGCGTTTCAGACAGAGGGTGAAAAGAGGTGCTGCAGCACAGCCGGTATGAGAAAAATAAAGTGTTTTTTGAACATTGAAGCATGTAAACATGTTCTAGTAGAAACCCCAAATATAAGTATGCACTTAAAAAATAAGCATAATAGGTCCTCTTTAAGATTTTTTCAGTATTTTGGTGATTTATTCTTTGGCATTTTCATCATTACAAGCTCATGTTGTACTATGAACTCTGTTCAAACCTTCAGAGCTGTAATTTTACTGAATTACAGGAAAATGTACATACAGTACAGTGCTGTATAATAATATTTCACTCACTTAATTTCTTTTTACTTTGAAGCCGCTAAAGGGCAAATTCTAAAGTTAATATTGGGTACATTAAGGTGACTGCTGGACATCATGTTTCTCCTATTTACACAAGGAAATAGGGCTACAAACTCCCTAAATGTGAGAGGGGCATTGAGTCCAAATGAGCCGTGGAACAGGACACATTCAGACACAGCTGGACAAGTCCACACATGTTCACTATACGCTCAACACACTTATATTCTTCCACTGAGTGATTCTCAGGCTGAAGGCCAAGTCAGCCAGCCTCTGACCCAGAGGACGGTCATCTTGTGGGGTGACAACTGTGACATGACCTGTTTCAGTCTGCTGAGTGAAAGCACGTGTCCCCAGGCTTCATGGGGAAACACAGATGTCTGTCTTTGTGGTTCTTGGAGCTGAACCAATCTTTTTCTGACCGCCAGTGAATCAGACCTGAGAGTTTGTGTAACCAGTAACCAGTTCTCACTAATCCTATTAAACTGACCGGCTCTTTGAGTCAATAATGACCTCGGCTGCATTTTACTACACATCATTGTTACTCAAAGGAAATGCTACGTTTCATTAATTTCTAAAAATGTTTGTGAAAGCTAATTTTCCTTTACCACCGCCGGTGATTCCCCTTATTCAATCAACCAGATCCACTCCTCTATTATGTCTTAACGCAGACTCTCTCTGCGGTTAACGTTGGCTGTCAATTTGTTTAGAGGATAGGCAGCAGCGCCAAACTTCTTCTCTCACCTCTTTTTGCACACAGTTTATGCAAATCTCCTGAATCCTGGGACTTTGTCTGCCCTGCTGACTCACAGGCCTGTTGCAGAGCTACAGATGGCCCTGCCAGCAGGACAACCCTCACACATGGCATCTCGCATGTATGTGTGAGGGTGTGCTATGTCTGTGAGTAGATGTGTCATATCATGAAACCACTGTGGCCAACTGGTGTGAATTATCTCGCTGGAGTAACCCTGAGCAGCACATCCATTGGCATAAACCATCACATGACTGAAGGTTGAGGAAAGTCTGTACGTCCTGTAGAGAATCAGTGATCGCTGATCAATAAAGGGATAGTTCGGGTGTTTTGAATTGGGGTTGTATGAGGTTCTTATCCATAGTCGGTGTATTACCTACAGTAAATGGCGGTCGGCACGCCCCCAGCTTGGAGAAACAGAAGTTACCGCACGGGAACTGAAGTTATCTATGCTCTCTTCAAAGCAACCAGACTCCATTGAGAAAAACTGTAATTTTACCTCGCAGAACACAGGAGTTGCTGGACTACCACTGCTTCTATAGGTTAGTTTGTTTGTGTTATTGTGTGACTTTGGTTAGTTCGGATTCACCAAAATCAAACAATAGCACAAACAATCTAACCGATCAAGGCAGCGGTAGACCAGCAACCCCCGTGTTCAGCAAGGTAAAATTACAGTTTTTTTTCAATGGAGTCTGGTGGCTTTGGCGAGAGCATAGATGGATACAGTTTCCTGTTGGAAAGGGCTGTCTGACGGCAAGATAATCCAACGAATATATTCTAAATATAGCGTATACTTAAACTGATATTGATGTTTTTAGGTGAGCCTTTCTTTTAGGTGGCTAAAACAGATTTTGCTGCCGGCCCCGTCCACAGCACTACATTACTTTAATTCCGTGTCGGTACTCCTGTCTGCTTCTCCAAACAGGTGGCGTGCCGTCATCTACTGTAGGTAATACACTGACTATGGATAGGTACCTCATACAACCCCACTTCAAAACACTAGAACTATCCCTTTAAGACAGCAAAAGCTTCTGTCTTTCTACTCTATATCTTTCTTTCACTTTATACTAACAACCCTGGCAGTCAGTGTGAATGTCGTACATGGTGCCACTATGGAATGCCTTCACAAGCATCCTTTTGTGTGTCTGAATGCAGAACGCTTACGAGCGCCCTCGCCCTCCCCCTGGCCCGACAGGACAACAGCTTTTTTCATGAAACTTGTTCCTCCTCTCCTACAACTGCCCAACCGACTGCTCTCTATAGAGGAGTACATACTTACACCCTTGTTTGTTATTGTATTCAGACTAAACACTTCTGTTAGTAATCTACCTCCCCATTAAAAAGCACTGCAAGTGATTCTAGTTTTCTCCATAATAAAACAGACAGAAAGACAAGCGTGATTACTACACGTGAGTTGCTAACATGCAATTAAAAAGATAAACTCTGAGATAAAATGTAAGGGAGCGGCAGGAGATAAAACAGAAAATGCATGAGCAGCAGATATAAAGCAGACTAAGCCTTTTTCTTAACAACTCATATCCTGTTTGTCACGTCAGTCAAGGAAGGAAGGAACTCACTTCCTTCTACCATAAACTGTCCTTTTGTGATCATAGATCCTCTATTTCTATTAACTAACATATACTTTACAAAATAATACTGTTCAGTATGCTAATGCACTCGTGACATTTCTCCTGACCTGACTTGTACCACAACAGTATCTTTTTTGTGATACTCTCCTTCAGGGAGGGTTTTGTGTTGGTGGGAACATGTAGGTCAGCACTTTTCTTGTCCACTGCACTGAATGGTGCTTCTTGTCAGAGTGGAAGTGTGCTGTAAATTAAAACCATCATCAGGTGGATCCACTGAATGAGAAAATCCCCACTGGCCTGAGTGGTAAAAGGCTTTAGACAATAGACATGAAAAAGTCTGAGAAGGTTTCTGAGGGAGTGGGGTGATGTCACCTTGTTTGACTTCATTCACTTCACTGCTTCATTGACCACCTCACCTCTCGATCCATTCACAAAAGAAATCGACGGTTACACGGTACAGTAACGTCAGTTTGAAATTAGCATTTAAATCCAGTTAATCTACATTTTATGTAAATTCAAAAACTGCCGAAACTGCAAAAAAAAAAACTGTTACGCTTCAGGGTGTCTAGCCATGCAGAGAGTTTCAGTTTTATCTGCAGCGGTTTTAAGATGTCTGCATGGCTAGATAACACTGGTAGTAAGTAAGTAAGTGTTATGTGGACTGACCCCTTATGTGCTACATGACAAATCTTACCGAAGACAACCAGGATGAAGAGTAAGGTAGCCACTCCTGCTGTGATGTAGAACATAACGCTGATGTGGTGAGCCAGCTCGTCCATGTCGTCCACATTAGGCACCAGGATGGGAGGCACAAGGAACCCGATGGCAATACCCAGCTAGAAGACAATGAACATATATTAACACAAATTAAAGAAAAACTGTTCAGAAGTGAACATGATTGTCTCCTAAGTAATGTCAAATCAAGGTTGCTTTTAGGGCTGGGCAATATGACGGTATATATCGTCAAAACAATATAAAAATGTCTATTGTATATATTTTTTTCTATATCAATCCTATCGCAACATGGGTTAGGCCTATATTTATCTTTTTTTCCCCTATAATTTCACTTAAAACTGTTTTTGCACTCAAGTTTTAGAATGAGAAAATGCTCAGTACTCTTCATTTCTCAAGTATTTAAGTCCCACAGAATTATACAAAAATAGACTTTACCATGTGCTTATTTCATATATTCTATTTATTTATTGAATAACCAGAAAACATGTTATATCGTGATATATATCGTTATCAAAATATGAAATGACCTTTATCGTGATGGGAGATTTTGGCCACATCGCCCAGCCCTAGTTGCATTGTTGCCACTTATTTTCTAAATCTCATACGTATTGACTGAATGGTTACCACTATGTGTATCTAGAGGTTATTATTGTTTGTTGTGACAAGTATATTAAAGTAATCTTAAATTATTTATTGATTTAAATGTAAATATAATTACTTTATGACCCAATTGATCTCTAAAAGTAGATGAGCAGTGTCATCTCTCAAAACAAGTTACAGAATCACTCATCTGAAACTCGCATGTGCAGGTCAATGAAGCAGAAAACCCCATCTCGGAATAGTTATTCTCTTATTACTATCAAATCAGGTTGCTATATGAACATATTTTAACATTATAGCTGCAACGATTAATCGATTAGCTGTCAAGTACTAAATTAATTGCCAACTATTTTGATACTTGATTAATTATAGGTCATTTTTTAAAGAAAAAATAAGTCTAAATTCTCTGATTCCAGCTTCTTAAATGTGAATATTTTCTGGTTTATTTACTCCTCTATGACAGTAAACTGAATATCTTTGAGTTGTGGAGAAAACAAGACATTTGAGGACATCATCTTGGGCTTTGGGAAACACTGACAGACCTTTTTCACAATTTTCTGACCATAGCTAATTAATTAATCAAGAAAATTTTTGTCCGATAAATCTACAATGAAAATAATAGTTAGTTGCGGCCCTTTAGAGCAGCATCTATGTCATCCGACTAATTCAACACAGAACTTCACAATTGGGGAAGAGCGTTTTTTACATTTAAACACACAAAGTATGACGAGGAGGTTTCAGCAAACGGTTAACACAATTTACTCTGGACTCTCGCACCGAGACACTAGACGTCCTATGTGACTTTGGCATCCAGCGCAGCTGCATACTCTACAGACAGCTGCCTCACTATGTGGACCCTGCTTTTAAGATTCAGACCAACCTGGTTTCCCAGAACTCCTATGGAACAAGCGGTGGAAACCTCTTTCTCTCCGAACCACACCGAGGCAAGGTAAGAAGGAATACCGAGGATGAACACGGTGGCTACTGAGCACACAAACTGGCCAAAGAAGGTGACTGGGAACAGATTGGGACCGGCGCTACCAATTTTTATCCAAGCACCAATGCAGTTAAAGGCTGACCCAACGAGGACGACGTCCCGGATCCCCCTGTTGTCGAGGAGCCACAGGACGGGCAGAATGAGCGGGATGTACGTGAGCAGGTAGATCATGGACAACCAGTCGATGGCCAGAGAGTCAATGTTGTAAAAGCGCATGAATATGTTGCTGATGATGCCGTACTGAAGCCACATGGAGGCATTGCTGGCTGAGACGGCGCTGAAGAGGAACAGCATGGCCCAGCGACGGTGGTAAAGTTTGGTTTCAGCCCTGGGGACCAGCTCTGCCTGATCACCCTGTAAAGCCTGGACGTCTAACCGTGACCCAGTGGAGATGGCTCTGCCTAAAGGTCCTGGAGTCCTCCACTGCAGCGAAGCGAGGCCCGGAGCGGGATTCTTTGCAGCCTTGGACCTCGGCCATTCTTCACCACCGAGTTCAGAATTTGCATGGTTGTCCTTCAAAGTATTGTTTTGTAGCATTTTAACTGTCCTAGAGTGGGCCCCTGAAGCGTGAGAGGTGAGAGGTCTTAAGATTTCGGAGCTTGTGTCCTAGCAGCTCGCTGTCCTGCGTCCAAACTGCCCTGTAGAGGAGAGATGGTGTTCCCAAGAGAAGCCAGAGAGCGAGCACAGCTGGAGTTACTATTGCTCTTTAGTGTCCTGATTCGCAACTCACTGCATGGGATGGCCTGGAGCCTCTATACCACATGTCCACATATTCATCACCTTCAGTCTTGTCATGTGATGTTAATATTAGAAATCTTCCCATTACACTCAAAACCTTGTATTACCTCTTTAGTGAACTGTCTGAATGGCAGTGACCCCAGAAAACAAAAGAATATCTGTTGAACTTTAAGTCTCGTGTATGAAGGCTAACTCATGTGAAGGATTTTTGCGATTGCTACAACAAGTTAATGTTTCCAAATCTTTGTTACTGGTCACCTACAGATCCCTGTACTGTTACGGATAATACCTAGAATATCCCTTTCTTCCTATCATTTTGTATGCATGCTGTGTAAAATGTAGATTTTACCACAGATAACTAGTAATAATGAATATTGAATATGAATAATGAATAATGTTGTAGGATTATTCCTTATTTCATGGGCTATTTGGGGATTTATACATGATTATATATCTATATATGTATATATATAGATATATATATATATATATATTTTTAATTAAAAACAAAGCATTCAATTACTGATTTGGAGGTTGATTACCATGGCAACAGTCGAAGCTTCGAAGCATTCGGGTCAGCCCTCCTTATATTCCTTCTTTTTGACCATTGAAGGGTGTGATATGATGAAATGTGCTATTATAACAGCAGGGAAATAACCTATGACAACCAAATTGAGGCTTATATTGTACGAATGCAGGATATTTAGTCCAGTCAGTTATTAATAAGTTTGTGAATATTGTTTGTCATGCACAAATGACAGGTAATAAGTCAAGTCAATTTTATTTTTATAGCCCCAAATCACAACAGAAGTTATCTCATGACATTTTTCATAAGGAGCAGGTCTAGACCGTACTCTTTAATACAGCTTGATGTTAAGAAAACTCTGGTATCTTTAAGTGTATTAACTCTGTGGAGGTGTCAGCCGGAATAGTGTGAAGACCGGTTAGATTGTGGTGTTAAAGCTATCTGAAGACGTTGAATACACAAAGATTTGCAGGTTGAAAACAGATGATTTGTTAAAAGACAACATGCTCATTAGATGTCCATCAGACAGCCAACAAATTGTTCTTACTGCATCCAAAAATCCAGTTTGTGCTCCGGGTTACACACAGCTCATTATCCAGCACTAAGCGATGACTTTCCAGTGACATTTTACTTGGGAGTTGATGTACTGTAAGTTGACTCAAGTGTTGTTTGTTCAAAGTGTCAAATCTGATGCTCGCCAGCGGGACATTAACGGCGGCACGACGCTGATCTTTGCGATCCTGTCTGCTTATTTGGCTGCTCAAGTGGATTTTAAAATGCCCTGCTACCTTTGTGTGTGTGTTGTTTATGTGAAGTGACAATCACAAGTCACACAGTCAGGGATCCAGAGGACAATTAACATGCAATGTCCTACCGTACTGCGTGTTTATGCTTAACATGTAATAACTGGTCTACCACATTTAAAACAAAGTCATTCTGTATGTATTTAATATGGCTACTTCAGTGTGACTAACTACTGTAATGCCCTCTTCTCTCATCTCACGTGAATAAACTGCAAGTACTGCACCAAGTCCAGCCGTTAGCTACTGATTAGGTTTTGGACGGACTTCAAGATTCTGCCCACACAATGCTTGAAGACATGTCAAACATGCTTGTATTATAATTCCCGTCACTTTTCCAAATCTGGTTTAGGTGTTACTTGGACCAGGACAAAACATCTGTGGAGCAGCTTTGCCAGAGGACCATCCAAACCTTTTATTTTGAAAAGACTGGAGTGGAAATTGTCGCTCGACCTTTTATAGGAAAACGCACGAAAAATGATGAATAACTTTTCGAAAGGTATCACACAAACCGTTGTATGAGAATACATTGTTCTGGGCCGCTGTAGAAACATGGCGGTCGGCTCCATGAAGAGGACCCTCTCCACGCACACGCAATGACTCGTATTTACAGGTAATTATACACTAATGAAAACATACTTG